>NC_142926.1:0-600000 GCF_054131065.1 Drosophila arizonae | reverse complement strand
ACATACATATGTATGTAAATATACCTCGCACATAGACAATTTTACACACGCGCACACATCTGTACTTACATAATTGCTTAGGTGTATGTGCATACGTATATCCAACTGAGTGTGTGCACGTGTGTAACATTATCCTTTTTCTTATCCCCAATGCTTTCGTTAATTTTTCAAAAGTTTTGTATTCTGTGCCTTTTCTATGGTTGTATTTTTGCCTTTGTCGCTGACTTCGCTACTAGCGCATAGTTCGCTCTCTCTCTTTCACACATGCACAGCGCTGTTCCTTTCCTTGTACGCGTAGATTCAGCTCGCTCTCACTTCCGCTGCCACTCACAATCCCATTTCCATTCCCATTCTCATTTATATCTGCTCTCTTCGTCCCACACACTTGCCGTAGACACCATCAGCGTCTCCGCCGCCATCGCCCATTTTACTTTTGGCATTTTGAAACTTAAGCTGCCACTTGAGTGGGTTGTGTTCCATTAAAAAAAAAAAAGGGAACGAAAACAAAAAAGAATAATGCTTATGATGGTTGATGACTAGCGAATACCCTAGAATCATCGAATAATCGAGTAAAACTGCTTCGTTTCCCATTCTATTCATTCATGCTCGACCTCAGCTCTATCTATGTATATGTTGTCATATTGATTATAAAATATATATGTTAAACTCAACTTTTACAGCTAATCTTTGAGTGCCTTGACACAATTACTCTAAAAATGAGGGTGTCACACTCATGCACGCCTGTAAGACAGGAACGATACTCTCATATATATATATATATATGTATATACAGAAAGTATACGAGCTGTGCATACATAAGCAATATAGGATGGAGCGAGGAAAATGAGAAACGATGAAAAAACTCTTGCTGGTGGAGAAACTGTAGAAAAGTTGTTCAAAAATATTCAACAAAAATTCAGCTACGGCATCTGGAGTGTGCTAGCTGTTTGTGTGTGAGCGTCTTTGCGTGTGGGGCGATGACTCGGACTGGGGCTGAGGCTGAATCTGGGGGTGGTTTAGGCAAAAGGACATGTTCAAGAAACTAGTGGTTGGCTCCAATGGCTGATTCTGGGGTATGCGCAGTGTGCGTGCCTTTGTATATGGCACCGTCACCACTTCTGTTTTTGCGCGAGAAATTTGGTTGCCGGGACACCAACATCTCCTTACTTGTATGTAGCCTCCAACAGACCCAGTGGAAAAAAACTGACGACACTTGTCAGATGAACGCAAATTGAAGTATTGAAATTAAAGGTGTATTTCGTTTTCATACTATTTTTGTAAGTAAATATTATTCAGTACACGTAATATAGCAACGCATACTAAAATTACTTAAAACTTACATTACTTTCAAATTTTACGTTAATTAATTATTTAATATTTAAAACGATTCACCCATCTTTTTTAAATTTCAAGTGATGAATTTAATTCTCTTTTATAGTCGTGGGAGTATTAATAGCTTAACGTTCATTATGAGAATTTGTAGTGAAATATTTAAATCATTATTAATATGATCATATGCTTTCCATAATAAATATGTAAGATTAGTTCACTTACATAATTTGTTTTGTTAGTTTTGTAAACATGTTTTGAATAATCTTTCATATAGTGTAGAATTATATTTATAAATTAAAAAAAAATCAATTATATCATTTAAAGCATTTATTTTATGAGCACATGAAATTTGCCACTAGGTATATTAACAGAAATTTAAAATTTCAAGTTTGTTCTATTCCGTATTCCAAATTTCGCATTCTGTATATATCCTGCTCACTGAGTAAAAATGGAGCTGTGCTGGGGGTTCTGGAATGGGGGATGGCAATGTATCTGTACATGATGGTGCTGATGGTATACAAAGAAAGCGTCTGGTTGATGGCTACAAATGAGCCTGCGTGCTTCCAATTATATTAGTCCTTTAACATTCCAAAAATAATATTAAGTTCTGTATTTTTTTACTCGTTCACAAAGGTGAAATAAGTATACGGGTTTTGTGAAATATCTGTCTAGCTGTCCGTCCCTCTGTCCTCATAAGCGCAATTTTGTTCGGCGTTATTGAGAGACTAGAGACGTTAAATTTAGAACACATATTCAAGTAAACCCTCAACTTAAAAAGTGTTAAAATTTTTCCGATCCTCCCACTAAGGGCGTGGAAAATCAAAAATGCATTTTCCGATATTTCAGAAATCGTATTAGCTGAAAAGTAGAAAGCTGAAATTTGGGATGTAAATAACACTATTGAAAATTCAATTTTTCGCTATTTGCCACGCTGGGCGTAGACACCTCATTTTTGGTCAGTTCTTAGAACGAGCTAACGATTCCCTAACTGCAATTTGAATGTTTACACTCAAAAAATGTGAAAATTACAGGCTGTTTTTCGATATGCCACGCTCCTAAAGAGGCGTAACAATTATTTTTGGGTCATTGATAGAGGAGGTTACTAGTAACTTCACTATGCAAATTTTAATCTTCTAGCTATTATAATTTAGGAGATATGTCCGCCCCTCTGGGCGGACATATATCCGTCGACGCTTTTTGATGTTGGGTGGTCAGCCCGAGTATATATACAAAATTTGATAAAATCATAACATTAGCTTCCGTGCGAAATTTCAGCGTTCTAGCTGTAAGACTCTTGGAGATACAGTTTTATCCGATTTGCCACGCCCCAATGGCGTAAATATATCCGCCATAGCTCGTGATCTTGGGTGGTCGGTCTAGCTCTGCAATTAATATGATTTCTGGCATATCGGAAAATGCATTTTTTCACTTTATAAATCAGATATATACACTTGCCGAAAAAAATTGCGTTCATACGCACAAACGAACTTCACTTTCGTGAATGCGTATAAAAAGCTATGGCAAATATATTTACGCTCATTGGGGGCGTCGCAATTCGGGTAAAACTATTTCTTCTAGAGTCTTAAAACTAGAACGCTGAAATTTTTCCCGTGAGCTAATGTTACAGTTTTAACAAGTAAGAAGGCTCTAGTCGAGACTGCTCGACTAGGAGATACCCTGAACCCTCTAAGCTGATACTCTAATCATTCTGCATTTTTATGCACACATACATACACATGCATCTACACACACGCATAAGCCTGCGCTCTGCTAACAGCGCAGTAAGCAGTGACTGCGCTTGGGCTGCGCTGCTGTGTGGGCAATATGAGAATTTATTTGTTGAATAATTTCTTTTGTAGGCATACGATCTTTATGAAACTTTCAGAGTGTAATCATATAGTGAATCATTCCAAAGCACAAGTCTCTAGTACTTGAAATGCGTTTTTTACAAATTAGGGGAGAAGGGGGCGTGGTATCCAAAATCTGTAAATTACAAAATCTTTGTATCGATTAACTTTATATACAACGCAACGCATTTGAAGACTCCAGGTCCAAAAATGTTTAAATTAGGCTAAAAAAACAAAATCAATTTTTCGATTATTCTCGGACGACTTATCGAAAAAATAAAGCAAACTCGTACTGCGTATGATACACACGAGTATGCATGCCAAATTTCAGCTCTCTAGCTCTTATAACTTCTGAGATCGACTCATACGGACGGACGGACGGACAGACGGACAAAGCTATATCGACTCAGCTCGTCGTCCTGATCAAGAATATACATACTTTGGGGGTCTGCCACGCCTCCTTCTGCCCGTTACATACTTTTTCACAAAACCATTATACCCTGATTTCCCATTTTCAATGGGTTCAGGGTATAAAAAGTAAGAAAGCTCTGGTCGAGACTGCCCGACTACGAAATCGCCTGAACCCTTCTAAGAATTGATATTTCAATAATTATTCGCTTCTTTCTGCTTACACAAGAAACACACATACAGACACACATAGGCATGCACGCATAAACACGCATGGACTACAGTGTGGGATTACTATGGGAACTTAACTGCTTAATAGTTTTTTTTTTTGTCGATGGACTGTATCTATGAAACTTGTAGATCGTGATCATAGCATTAAAATGCGTATCTGTGTCAAAGCAGCAGTCTCTAGTATTTGAAATACGTCTTTTACAAAGGTGATGGTGAGGTGGTGGATATAGGTGGTTAAATTACAAAAAAAAAAAAATGCAAATTATATAAAATACATATAAATCTATATTTAAAGTTTGGAGAATGGAGCTTGAAAGGTGTAGGCGATATAATTAAATAACTAGTTTTCGATAAGGTTTTTAATCGATAGTAAAATATCGGCAATAGTTATCGATTTTGGGAGAAAATCGATATAATATTTCAAGATTCGAGGTCTTACATCTTCTGAGATCGACGCGTTCATACATAAGGACGGACGGCCAGACGGACAGGGCCGAATCAACTCAGCTTGTCGCCCTGATCAAGAATATATATACTTTGTGGGGTTTGCCACGCCTCCTTCTGCCTGTTACATACTTTTAACAAAACCAGGTTCTGTGTATAAAAAGATCGATCATAACTTATATGTCCACGACCACTAAGGTTGACCACTGAATCGATTTAGCCCTGCCCGTCTGTCTGTCCGTCTGTCCGTCCATCCGTCCGTATGTATGAACGCATCGATCTCAGAAGATATAAGAGTTAGAGACTAGAATCTTTATTCCTAGGTCCGTGTATATTTATTTATTAAAAAGATAGATAAGATAGATAAAACTATATTTATATAACCTAAAACGTACAGAAAATTGAGTAGTCTTTAAGTTTGTAGAAACTGTACTCATAGGCTGATTCGAACGGAATACAATAGAAAAACGTTAGAATTATTCATTTTTAATCAAAAGAAGGAGAAACGCATTCAAACGGCAATGGAGAGTGGTGGTGGTGGTTGTCGACGGTGGTGGTAGGGGTTGGTTGTTATAGCTGCTGGTGAAACCCTCTAACTGGATAAAAATGGCGGCTGCAGCGCAATAGTCTCGCCGAAGGGTAGGTAGCGGAAAATATTCAGAAGCAGGGCTTTCAGTATCGAAAATAAGGCTGAAAACCCAAAAGTTTGCCCAAGATAAAAAAAAAAAAAAATTAAAAGAAAAACAATAAAAAACAACCCTTAATTTAATGTTATTGGTCATTCACAAAGCATATTTGTGTCGGGCTTTGCGCTGAAAGTCTTCAAAAAGATCTTATGTCTTCGTTATAAGCCAATGCAGATTTCAGATCAATCAGGAGTTCTTGTGGAACCCTCCATACAGTGCGATATGCACTTGAATGGATGAATTGCCATTTACCTTCTAATTAATTAAATTTTCAAAAATTGTAGACTATGTCTGACGCATTTGGTTAAATGTAGATAATTACTTGTTTTACCTATCCACACTACACATCGGATATTGTAAATCAAGAAAACGGCAAATTTGACAAGTCGACACATCCAAATATATCATATATGTATATATTCCTAATCATATATATTCCTAATCATACTCTTCCTATTGGAGTTACTTCTTCTGCTGAGATAACTAACCCAAGTCATGATACCCTGCCAGGCAAGCTCAAACCTGATTCGGCCTCCTGGCCACACTCTCCACTCTGAGCAGAGTGCTGCCACTGCTTGAACCAAACAACGACACAGCATTGTCTGCATTGCTCGGGCTAGCTGAAGCGATATGTTGCAACTACAGTTGTCTGTGGCTACAGAAATGGAGCATATCAGCAAACTCCGAAAAGTGCAAACACTTCACCTTCGCCACCCGACGAATGAACTGTCCTTCCTTCCGACGGTAGATACAGTCAAGTACATATGACTAACGTAGGTAACAGAAGGTTATCCTACAAAGCTCAAGTAAAGAACAAAAAAGCACACCCAATCCTTTATAAAACCATCATGACATACGGCCTCCCATTCCAATATTCAAATACTTCTTGCCGCCATTGAGCTGATGTATGGTTCTGAGGACCCAGTCCATTAACGAAGGCCCACAATATAAGCCTGTATAACTGTCAATCTCTCTATAAGTAATACAAATTATTTATTGTCAAGTTGACAGATTGCAACTAAATAAATAAAAGAAGAAAAAATTTTGTTTTTGTTTTTTAAGAATCTGTGTCACTGTCCTAAACATGAATGATTCTTAGTTAGGTTAGCCGTATAATTTTGGGTGTTTTACGAATAACAAATTCAGCCTTGTGCAGGCAGCCAAGCAGATGTCCAGTTAAACTAATCCACGTCCAGACTCTCGTATTACACAGACAATTATGTAAATTGGTCATTTCGAAACATCCACACAAAATTGCAATAAAGTGCAGGAAACACGTGACAAAACAAAAAAAAAAAAAAAAAAAAAAAAACAGCAAAAAGAGGGTTGTTCGAATATTTTAAAAATTGAAAACAAAAAAGGAAGTTAGAAAATATGTTTGACCACGCGTAAGCTGACCGGCTGGGTGAATAAATATATGGGAAACGTGCATAATTTTTGGGATAGTTTTTTATGGATTGTCCAGTAACAGATTTTATAAACGGGTTTTCTTTCCCAGCGACTTAAACCAGTTGATCACTTCACAAAGTTTAGCTAACCAAATGAAGCCAAGGGACTTGGATGGACACATGTCCCAGCATTATAGCGACCCCAGCTCAGCGGATGGACAACCGTAGTGAACATCAAGACAAGCATTTGACTTGCACAGTGGGGCCTCTGCGGCACAGCGAAATCAGGTACTAAGCGATTTTAAAAGTGGTCATATGAAAAACGTACTACTGGTTGTAGCCGAAAGATTTTGAAAACGTCAATTTTAGGGTAGTATACTCAAATTGGAAAGCGCAAAGTTGTGAAAAGCAGCGAGTTTTTGTGAAAAATATCCCACTTGTCAATTGAATTGTAGGAAAAATCTTGCACTAATTTTTGCAGTGTTGGTTGCGATTTAAAGAATGGACTATTACTAATAGAATACTAAAAAATTATGTTAATACGCCTTTTCATTGCGGAGCTGGTTTAAATTTACTAAACCTCTAAATTTGACCATTTTTTTTTACCTAAAGTAGTCTATATCTTTTGAGTTCCGCCGAGTTCCGAGCATCGATTTATACACACGTGTTGCTGAATATGTCCTCTTTAATATAAATAAAACTTTTGCTGCCCCTAGGTGTCCCCCCGGGTTTCTATAGCAAAAAACTAACCCAAAGTCGGCATAAAAACGCACAAAATGTACTAAAAAAGGTCAAATTTGCATGCAGATGACTACTTTACAGAAAATGAAAAAAAAAAAATTTTTTTTTTAAATTTTTTTTTAAATATTTTGTTATTTGTTTTGTTATATTTATTGCATATAATTTAAATAAAATCAATTTCAACAAAAAAAATGCTAGTTTTTCATAGAAAAACATACATTTTAGGACAAAAATCACATTTTTCAGGTTTGAGGTAAGACTGTGAAACACCCTGTTAACGCATCACCCTGTATTTTGGCCTATTTATAGCTTGAAGAATTCTCTTTCGAATGCTTTTTAAATTTTTGAAATATCTTGCTTGGTTCAAAAGTTATGATTTTTGCAACGCAAAATGAGCAAAGGCCCCACTGTGCGTTGGTCAAGCGCAAGACCGGAATACCCTCTGCTAACCCAGAGCACCTCTTAAGCAGAACAGAACAACCCCTTTTCCTTCTAATATCTCCAAAGAAAGCTATTGCGTTACCTTCTCAATTGTTTTCTATTACCTAAAGCCGGTTTTGCTGCCTTGACCACTGCCCTGAGCTACGAGAAACCTTATCAAAGATATTTTGTATGGAAAACTCAATTTCCTATCAATCTTCCGTCCAATAAACCTAGCCATCAAATTATAAGCAACTCATAAACAACGTTCTAAGGTCTCGTCAAGATCAATTTCCGAGATCACGAGACTAGACTAAGCTTGATGTTATATACTGTTGTAGTAGAAAAAGGTTTAAGTGTTTCTTCGATGATTGCTCTTTATTGAATGAATGAATTATATGGATCAAAAAATGTCTTAAGCTAAAAGTACATAGATTTCTCATTGTATGTCTCTGCCGCTGAAGGCAGCAGAGCGAGAGAGCGCAGTATGTATTTATGTATATGCAAAGGGCATATACATTAGTTCTCTTTATGAGCCGTTGGTTTGTCAAGCGGTCAAATGCTGACACAGCTATATGAGCCGATGCTGCGGAAGGCAACAGTGGACATATATATATAAATGTATACAAGTGGCAGCCGTTGGCTTGCCAAGCGATCAATTGCTGACGAGGCTATGAGCGGTCCACGTGTGGCCGATTATATTTAGTACATTTATGTTTACCTGATCGCTTCTTGTATATGTGTATATAGTGTACATCACTATGTGTCGGATATATATATTATTATTATATGAGACATACTACACTGTGTTCATCAAGAGTCTAACTTAGACCGATTCAAAAATTACATATTGACACTCATAGTAAACTGTTTCGACTAACGTCGGCCTAGACGCCTGTTAAGAATTGACTACAAATTATTTGTCTACGCCCACTGTCGCCAGTGGAAAATTGGGTCTGAAAATTGAGCGGTTTCCACAAATTCTGCTCGTCATCCTGTCATCTGTCACTAGACAGTTATCACCTATTGAACCCACTTGAAAGCTACAACATCCAGATAGACGAGCGATTAATTAAATTACCTGCAGCATAACCAAACAAGTAAGAACGAGTATATAGGGCCATTTTCAAGTCTCTATTGCGCAATAAAAAACAGGGCCTGATCCCATTAAAATTGAGAAATCATCTATAGCTATTCCCTTTTTGTACCGTGAACCCATTGAAAATGGTAAATCAGGGTATAATGATTTTGTTGAAATGTAAGTAACAGGCAGAAGGAGGCGTGGTAGACCCCAAAAAGTATATATATTCTTGGTGAGTCGATTTCACCCTTTCCGTCTGTCTGTCCGTATGTATGAACGCGTTGATCTCAGAAGATATAGAAGCTGGAGATTTCAATTTTTTTAAATGTCCGTATATATAGCGCGCATATGGAGCTTATCTCCAAAAAACGATAACTCATAGCGTTGTTTTGTTATCGATTAAAAATTTTATAGAAAATCTGCTTCTACATCTTTAAAGCTAGAGTCTCCAAATTTTAAACATAGTATATTCAGATTATTTTTATACAATTTCGGTTTTTGTTATATTTTGAATACCGGCCAGAGCCCCCAGTGAAGGCCAGATATCAGTATAACTAATTGTGAATGATTTGGCATTTTGAAAAATTTTTTCTAGTATTTAATAGAATATGTTTGGCCAATTAACAAACGCATGTGCAGCAGCTACTGCAGTTTTCCTATACGTGGGCACACGTACACACACATACACTCAAACTTATTCTAGCATATTCTAAGAATCCCGTTGCGATTGATTTGTCTTTGCATTGTTTTTGAATTTCCAGCCGCTACACTGGCTTTTCTTTGCTATGCGGCGTCATAACAATAATGTGATTTCGTTTTAACTACTCTTGATCGAAACGACGCGGTCGTGCTGTAGGCTGAAGCGCCGACGATCTTTATTTTAGCTATTTTGACAAACATGCTGTTTGGGTTGGATGCGAGTTCAAATCCCGCTGAAAACACTTTTTTGTAAATTGCAAATTTTTGTTAGTTTAGCTTTTTTATATTTTATTAATTTTATAAAAATGTTTCCTTCCGTGCTATCAATGCCTATTAAGCCTACTTATGTGTACATATACATAAATGTAAATGCCGATTGCCACGCCCCTAATGGCCGTAGACTCAATTTTAGCCAGTTTTTAGAACGAGCAACCGGTAACCTAAATGCAAAATTAGAATTCTTACGCTCAAAAAATGTGAAAATTACAGGGTATTATAGGGAGGCATATCACGCCTCTAAAGAGGCTTAAAAATTTTTTTTGGGGCATCGATAGAGGAGGCCACCAGTAACTTAACTATCCAAATTTGAAGCTTCTAGCTCTTAAACTGTAGGAGATATAAACTTTTGCGGTTTGCCACGCCCCCTATAGGCGGACATATATCTACCATAGCTCGTTGGACGTGGGTGGTCAACCCGCGTATATATACAAAATTTCAGGTTTCTAGCATCAATAGTGCCTGAAATATAGCAGAATTCGAAAAATCACTATATCTTCAGGTCCGATTTGCCACACCCCTAGTGGGCGTAGATATATAATTTTTTCACCTATCTTCATAGAATTAAAACATCAGCTTCATGCAAAATTTCAGCATTCTAGGTTTACAACTTTAGGAGATACAGTTTTATCCGATTTGCCACGCCCCTAATGGGCGGAGATATATCCGCCATAGCTTGTGATCTTGGGTGATCGGCGCGGACCTACATACCAAATTTCAGCTTTCTAGCTCTTCAACAAACATGATTTCTGGTATATCGGAAAATGCATTTTCCGATTTGCCACGCCCCTAGTGGGCGGATCGGGAAAATTATAACACTTTATAAATCGGAGATATACTCGAGTATCTGTTCCAAATTTCAAGTCTCTAGCTTCAATAGCGCCGAAATAGATTGCGTTCATACGGACAGACGGACAGACGGACGGACGGACAGAAGGACAGACGGACGGACAGCAAGACGGACATTGCACAAAACCAATATACTCATTTAGGAGTCTACAGCCACTAGGGGCGTGGCAATCGGCATTTATAGTGCCCGAATCGCGGCATTTATATGCGTCAGCCATCTATTTATGTATTTCTATTGTACATATATATAAATGAAATTTAAACAAATAAGAAAGCTCTAGTCGAGACTGCTCGACTACGAGATCCCCTGAACCCTTGGAGCAATAGCTATTTCAATCATTTTTTGCGTCTTTCTACTTACACAAGAAACACGCACACACACACACACACACACACACACACACACAAACACACACACGTACGCACGCACACACAGGCATACATACACACACACATATACACAAACATTTACACACACATACACAAACAAATACAAGCATACACACGCATGGGCGCAGTGTGCGCTTACTATGAGAACTTATTTGTTTAATAACTTTTTTTATGGACGCACGATCTTCATAAAACTCAGATTATGATTACAACATGGATATGCATGTATTTGCTAAAGCACAAGTCTCTAGTATTTGAAATACGCTTTTTACAAAAGTGAGGGTGAGGGGGTGAATATAGAGGTGGGGGGTAAATTTTAACAAAAACCGAAATTATATAAATCTATATATATAAAAGAAAGTTGTGTAAAAGTGAAGACTGCTTATAACTTGATTTGGGCTGAACCAATTTTCATGGTTTTTGATTTGTTGGATTTGTCTCCGCAACGAGTTTAGTATAGGGTCTTAAAAATACTGAAAAAATTTGCCGAATACTTGAAAAACGCGGTTTTTTCCCCAAATGTTCAAATTTTTTTTATACCCAGTAGGCTTGGTAACAGTGACAGTTTTGACAATAGTGTAGAAGTAAATAAACAAATGTAGTCAGTCAGTCTACGGTCTCCTGACCTCGAGCAGACCTGACTATTCAAAAAAAAAAAAAAAAAAAAAAAAAAAAAAAAAAAAAAAAAAAAAAAAATTTCAAATCAAAAGGAAAAATATTTCAAATCAAAAATCTGCAAAAAATCAAAAGATTAAAACCTGACTGTTCAAAAAATAAATAAAAAATTAAAAATTCGAAATTAAAAAAAAAAAAGGTAATTATTAAAAAGTGTATTTTTGGCTTTTTATATTTTCGGACTTTTAAACTTTATAAATATTTCAAATCAAAAATCTGCAAAAATTAAAAAAAAAAATCAAAAGATTAAAACCTAACAATCAAAAATAAATAAAAAATTCAAAATTCAAAATTCGAAATTAAAAAAAAAAAAGTTAATTATTAAAAATTGTATTTTTGGACTTTTACAAAAGCTAAATATCTCGAAAGTTCAGGTATTTGTTTGTCTCAAACATAAATTTGTGTAAATTATTTATATTTATATTTCTCGATTGTTTTATATGGTTTTGTGCGAGGGCAGTATTACTATTAATAAAAATGCCGCGTCCTAGAAGATCTAATCTTTCCCGGCGGACCCATAATGCAATTAGGCAACGGAATAGCGCGAGTCAATTATCTGACGAAGAGCGAGAAATCGCCCGAGAAAGGCTCCGCGTTAGTACCCAGGGAAGAAGGGCCTTAATTCGTGCTTCTCAAAGAGAGGCAGCCCGTGAAATGGCAATAAGAAATGGTTCAAGGATTGATTTGAATCGAGCAGCGTTTCGATATGATTGCACCATTGATTACAGCTTGAATCGTTTAGTTTGCATTGGTCCAATGGACGTTGTTTGCTAGCATTGTGGCGCATTGAAGTTTGCTGGTGAAACGCCCGGTTTGTGCTGCCTTAGTGGTAAAGTGACATTGCCATTAGCGGTCACCATAGCCATTGCGTTCCCTGCTTTATGGCGAAACACTAGAATCACGACATTTTCTAGCGAACACTCAAAAATACAATGCCTGTTTCCAAATGACATAATTTGGGGCGGAAAATATTGGAGACGGATATTTAAGGTAATTTACGTTAAAAATTTTATTTTCTATGACTGCCAAAAAAAAATTTTGAATAATGTAGTTTGTTAGATTTCTGTAAATAGTGTTTGTAAATATAACTATAATAACTATGGCTTTGAATTTAAAGATTCAAGGCCAGATTTGGGCAATATGGAAGAACAACTTGACCGGCGTCAAGAAATGAACACAGCTATGAAAAGAGCAATTCTCCATGATTTGCATGCTTAGAAATTTAAACCAACCAAAACTGTGCAATGGAACGCGTTTGGTGATAAGAAAACTGATGAGCAATGTGATTCACGCGTTGATACTCAAAGGAAAATTTAAAGATGAGGAAGTTCTTATTCCTAGGATTCCGATGAGCTCAACAGATATGCCCTTTGAATTTAAACGAATTCAATTCCCGCTTCGTCTTGCCTTCGCCATGACGATCAACAAGTCACAGGGCCAATCTTTGACTATTTGTGGCCTCAATCTAGAAAATGCGTGTTTTTCTCATGGTCAATTGTACGTGGCATGCTCACGTGTTGGCAAACGATCCGCATTATTTATAATGTCGTTTACAACAAGGTGCTTGAATGAAAATCCGATTAATAAATTTATCAGTGTATCCCAGCCTGAACAACATAGCTTTCAACAATTTTTTACCTAGAAATAATATAGAGGGCAATGCAACGTTTGCCGGGCCAGCTAGTTATATATAAGCATACATAAAGAATTTGGACGCTCTGACAATAAAGGTGTAGAAGATATAATTTTATAACTGTTTATCGATAAGGGGTTTATCGATAAAAATATCGGGATGAGTTATCGATTTTTAATGATCAACTTGATATCCGCGCTGTAAATACGGACATTTAAAAAAAAAATTTAAAAAAAAGTCTCTAGCTCTTATATCTTCTGAGATCGACGCGTTCGTACATACGGACGGACGAACGGACAGACAGACGGACAGGGCCAAATCGACTCAGCTCGTCGCCCTGATCAAGAATAGATATACTTTGTGGGGTCTGCCACGCCTCCTTCTGCCTGTTACATACTTTTAACAAAACCATTATACCCTGATTTCCCATTGAAAATGGGTTCAGGGTATAAAAAAAAACATCGAAGAGGTCTCGAACCTCCCCTACTCTAGCATAATTTGCGTCGCCCTTAGCACCCGCGCCACTGCTTTGCTTGATCAGCCAGTTGCTAAAATTGAATAGCTTAATAAGAGAGCGTCATCAGACAAAACTACAGTAACGGCTAGAAAGTGCAGAAATCAATCGAAATTCTATGAACGTGAGAAAAGGCGCGTTTCTGTCTGCACGCATAGAATAGACGATGAGTGTGTGCACATGTATAGGAAAATCGCGCTAATCTGCTGCTAGCTTGAAGCCAGTACTCAATACATGGACAATGGATATAAATATATGTATAATAAAATTCAAAATTGTATAAATTATATATGTATGTAATTTGAATGCAATGATTATAGCAATACTATCGATGATTTTCCAATTTTAATGGGATTACGCCCGGTTTTTTGTTGCGCACTAGACTTGAAAATTGCACTATATATTCTGGTTGACAGTAGAGCTGGGAAATCCATCGAGGCCTCCACGGATAGTATCGATGGAACTTGTGAAGTGCGATAGATCGATGGGAATTTTTCGATTTCGATCTGTGGAAGTTGCTTGGAGCGTGGTAGCCTGTAAGGTACAATAACAATAAATTGCAATATTTTTTTATTAATTGTAATTTTGTAGCTTTCAAAAGATGAAAATAGTTAGGTACATAATATACAATAGCAATGAACAAGTTCTTACAGTCCTCTCGTAAGTATTTTACACGGATATAATTGTAAGCCCTTATGAATGTTAAAATAATATTTATGTATACCAGCAAGCTCTGCCGAATCGAAAAGAACATTTGGAAAAACAGGAGCGATTGCTTCGGACCGAAAGTCGAGTTTAAAGTCAACTATAGTCAACACTTTGGTATTTATGAACAAAAACTATTGGCTTATTAATCAAAAGACTTATTTTTGACTTATTCTGTCAGTATTCACCAGGTTAAGTTATCAAAATGAAGTTATTATTATTATTTTTTTCTTACGCAATAAGTGATTCTTGTTGACATCAAAGTTAAGGTATTTTCATTTAAGCACAAGTGATTCTCCTAACTATAGATATCATGTTAAAGTTATATCTTTTTTGTTTCTTACTTATTTTTGTTGACACGAAAATCTTGGTTTTCTTTGAAAAGTTATAAAATTAGTTCAAAACATTATTAATAATTTTGAGTTTTATTCGCTGGGCTTAAACAATTTTTAAAAAAATTTTTGAAACCTTAAACTAATTTTAAATTACCGATGGAAACATCGATGGTATCGATGGTTTTTTCCATGTGGCGGTCCAGTGGTGCCACCATCGATGGATTCCGAGCTCTACCTGAAAGTATATAAAGAAGTAATGCAGGTCGATTTTTATGTTCCCCATAAACCAATAGATTATTATTATTATATATTATTAATGTTCCTTAATACTGTAATACAAATATAATTCGAAAATATTCAAAAGGTAGCTTTAATAGAGCTGTAGGATTGGTAAAGCCCAAACACAAGGAGAATCTGCCGTTGGTATCAATATAGGAATTGGAAACAAGAAAAATAATAATAATAGTTTCCAGTATTAGTAAGGAAGCAACAATTTTGTCAATTATTTTCTTGGTTTAAAGTCTCCAATTTTAACTTCGACGAATGAATACGATTAATACATTTTTATACGATTAATACATGAGTTTTTATACCCTAACCCATTGAAAATGGGAAATCAGGGTATAATGGTTTTGTGAAAATTATATAACAGGCAGAAGGAGGCGTGGCAGATCCCATAAAGTATATATATTCTTGATCAGGACGACGAGCTGAGTCGATATAGCCCTGTCCGTCTGTCCGTCCGTCCGTATGAGCAAAAGGATCTCAGAAGATACAAGAGCTAGAGCGCTGAAATTTGGCGTGCATACTCGTGTATACCATAGGCAGTACAAGTTTGCTTTATTTTTTCGATAACTTATCCGATAACTTTTTTATCGAGAATAATCGAAAAATCGACATTGTTTTTTTAGCCTAATTTGAACCCTTTTAGACCTGGAGACTTCAGATTTGCGTTGTATATAATGTTAATCGATACAAAGATTTTGTAATTTACATATGGATACCACGCCCCCTTCGACCCCAATTTGTAAAAAACGCATTTCAAGTACTAGAGACGTGTGCTTTAAAATATACACACATTTTAACCATATGATTACGCTCTGAAACTGCGCAGTAAGCAGCGACTGCGCTTGGGCTGCGCTGCAATGTGGGCAACATTATAAGAATTTATTTGTGGAATAATTTAATTTCTAGACGTACAATCTTAATGAAACTTTAATTTAGGACGTAATCATATGGTGAAAATGTATGTACATTCCAAAGCACACGTCTCTAGTAGTTGAAATACGCCTTTTACAAAGGTGAGGGTGAGGGGGTGGATATAGGGGTGGGGGTTAAATTACAACACAAATCGAAATTATATACAATACATAAAAGTCTACATTTAAAATTTGAAAGCTCTAGCTCTAAAGGTGTAGGAGATATAATTAAATAACTAGCTTTCGATAAGATTTTTGATCGATAATAAAATATCGGGAGTAGTTATCAATATAAAAAGAAAAACTTGATATGCGCGTGATATACACGGACCTAGGAAAAAAAATTCAAGTCTCTAATTATTATATCTTCTGAGATCGACGCGTTCATACATACGGACGGACGGACGGACGGTCAGACAGACGGACAGGGCTAAATCGACTCAGCTCGTCGCCCTGATCAAGAATATATATACTTTGTGGGGTCTGCCACGCCTCCTCCTGCCGGTTACATACCTTTAACAAAACCATTATACCCGGATTTCCCATTTTCAATGGGTTCAGGGTATAAAAAAAACCTACCGAAAATATGATGTCTCACTGTCAAGTTACAGGCGCTTAGCATAATCACGCCTGCGGTGAGTATGGTTTCACCCTACTGTTATGTGGTAGGTATGATTTCAAATACTCTCTCTACTTTTAAGTGCTGAATTTGTTTTCGAATGAGTGATTCGCATTGCTGTTCAATAAGTGGTGAATATGAGTGAAACACGAGGAGAATATCCATTGCCAGACTATTCAAACTACATTGACGGTCATACGCATGTATTAATTTATTTTTTTGTAAACAATATAAATATTATGGGAGCTCAACCTATTACGAGGTACACTTTTCATGTTAGCGGCATCTTGCGATCAACGATACGCCAGCGCCATCTGGTGCTCAAGCTTAGTGGATAAGGGAAATTATGATTATACATTTCCTTAAATAAATTCGATTTAATTGCTAATGATTCAAACCAATTAATGGATACCACAAACATGAAACCCAAAAGCTAATTGAATTGGTTTTTTTTAGAATTGAATTGAGGAGTAAACAGCAGAAAAAGACTCGGAAAAAAAATCCGAGGGCCCGAAAGCAAAAGCCAAGAGGAATTCAACAAATTTTAACAAATCTGAAAAAGGATATCGCAATGGGATGTGATATGTGATATCGTACCTAAGCATATAATAATATATGTATAGCGGAAGGTGTTCCAGTTAATTTACAAAATTCATTTATTAATTATAATCGATAATAAGGTAAGTATAACTAAAGCAGTCTGAATTGTTCTCAGTGTGTACCTGTTTAGTAACAATTACACGGTATTTACTGGTCGGTGCTCTGTTACCATTTTTGTGCCTGTTTCTGTACTCGGCGTTCAGATTTATTTATTTATTTTTTTTTTTTTTTTGTTTTTATTTTTTCGCTCTTGTTTTTTTTTCTATTTTTTTTTTTCCAGCATTTCGCACTTGCGAATATGGACAAGAGCAAAAAGCAACAGGCGACAGCTCGCATGGCAAATGGCAATTGCTAAATGGGACTGAGATCGGGGCCAGAGCCGGGGCCAGAGCCACGGCCGAAGACCAGGAGCTTGGATCCGGGCTAAAAAAATCGCTCCTGGCCGCATGTTAATTAACATGACTTTGTGGCCGACTGCCGGAGAGGACGTGGCCGTGGCCGTGGCCGTGACCGTGGCCGTGGTTATGGACGTGCCCGTGTAACCTGTGGCTGAGGTCCGCGCGATGGTGCACAATATTTGTCCAACAACATAATGTGTTTGTTTAAATGCCAAAGTGGCCAATCTGAATCCTATTCCCATTCCCATTCCCACTCCTACTCCGACTCCCCTGCCCAGCGTACAATAGGAGAATAAAAAAAGTTAAAAGGCGGCAAATCGCGGCAATTATGTGTCCTGATCCCCTGGGAATTCGCACGTACATTTTTTACGCATATGGTTGACGGTATTTATTTTTTTGTTCTGCCTTTCTCTTCTTTTTGGCAAGTCGTATCTAACACTTTTTCCATTGCTTGCAAATCGTTTTTTGTTTTCATTTTTTCATACCTTTTTAAGTACTAAAGCGGTTTCGTTTGGCGTAACCCCTGAGCGAGAAAAGTAAATTAATTGCCTTGTGGCTTTGTAACTTTTTAAATCAATTCTTTTATTTTTTATGCTTGGGCATTTGATTGGCATTAGGGCTTTAGCCTGAGCACTTGAATATGATTATGGGGCTTACACGTTCGTTGACAGCTGCATAAAAAGACAGTGATGAAATGGGAAGGTGATAGGAGAAGAGCGAAAGATGAAAAGGGAAGAGCTAAGGGGCAGACGCGATCTGGACCTAAATGGGGAGGGAATTCAGTAATGTGTCAGAAACAAAAATAAATGAACAGTCAGTTGTAGTGTGGCAGCCCGCTCATAGATGTCGCTATTGAAAAGTACCAAAAGGGAAATTTTCTCTCTTTTTAATGGCTTGCGCTCTTTTTAGCAAAGTTGGCCTAGTGCAATGAATGATAAATTCACAATTCAATTAGTACGAAGCAAAATATCTGTATATAAGTTAGACACGTTATATGTGACTAAATAAACATATATGGTATGACTAGATGACAATCTCTGTATATATATGTATATATATGTATATATATGTATATATGTATGTATGTACATGTATTATGTATTGTATATCTCGCATGCTGTGTGTATGTGCGAGTGTATTTGCTTTTTATACCCTGAACCCATTTTCAATGGGAAATCAGGATATATACTAGCTGGCCCGGTAAACGTTGCATTGCCCTATCCATTATTTACAGGAAAAAATTGTTGAAAGCTATGTTGTTCAGGTTTGGATACACTCTGATTAATTTATTAATCGGATTTTCATTCAAGCACCTTGTGGTAAACGACATTCTTCGTTTGTTGGTCGGGTGCAAGAAGAAATAATGCGGATGGTTTGCCAACACGTGAGCATGCCACGTACAATTGACCATGAGAAAAACACGCATTTTTTAGATTGAGGCCACAAATAGCAAAGATTGACCTATCTCATTGCATCTTGCGCATATTCATGCATGACGCGGGCTACCTGTGTATGTCGCTGGTAAAATAGTCAATCGACCAACATTTTCAGAATCTCCTCCTGTGATTATTGCATCGCGTAAATGAATAAACTCTTCCGAACGCAATTTAGAAAGTCAGGCGCTCCGTCTCGATTTTCACGTACATGTCAACGCAGTATTGTTGAAACAATCGACGAAATCGCAACAAATAATTGTCAGAATTTTCACGAATCATCAAACGATATGCGTAATAATTCATCTAACTAACCTTCTTGGCACTTTCCTCACCTGAAACAAATACAGTAAAAATTGTATTTTAGAACCCCTAATAGGTTTACGACTCTTACAGCTACTCTCTACTAAATTAAGAGTGACAACTTTTTCTGTGTACCAAAAGCAAACAGAATGAAATGTATATAAAGTTAAAATGAAAACAATGATTTTACCATTCAATGGATTAATCATTTTGATATTAAAGTGATATCCATCGTCTCCTTGCCAAAACATCAGCGGGTATTGTAAAGCGTCATATGAACGGTGCGGTTCAGATATTCTTTGTAGTTGCCCAGTACTGCGTCGTAAGCACAATATCGCGTGCTTCCAAGCTTTCACCAACAATCAGGATTGCCACTTCATCGATTGTTGGAGCATTAAATGTGCGTTCATGTGTTCCAGCTGGTCTATTATCTACTCTGATTACTACTTTATAGTCAGTCTTGAATAGCTTGATCAATGCATGATGTTCGTGAAGCATTGGAGAATTGCTCTTTTCATAGCTGTGTTGATTTCTTCATTGCCACTAATGGCAATGTCACTTTACCACTAAGGCAGCACAAACCGGGCGTTTCACCAGCAAACTTCAATGCGCCACAATGCTGGCAAACAGCGTCCATTGGACCAATGCAAACTAATCGATTCAAGCTATAGTCAATGGTGCAATCATATCGAAACGTTCAAATCAATCCTTGAACCATTTCTTATTTCCGTTTCACGGGCTGCCTTTGAGAAGTACAAATTAAGGCCCTTCTTTGCTGGGTACTTTCTCGAGCGATTTCTCGTTCTTCGTCAGATAATTGACTCGCGATATTCCCTTGCCTAATTGCATCATGGGTCCGCCGGGAAAAATTAGATCTTCTAGGACGCGGCATTTTTATTAATAGTAATACTGAATATGCCCTCATACAAAACCACATAAAACAATCGAGAAATATAAATATAAATAATTTACACAAATTTATGTTTGAGACAAACAAATACCTGAACTTTCGAGATATTTAGCTTCTGTACGCACGCGTATTATTTTTATCAAATGTGCTTTTTTTATGAATAGTTAGGTTCTCCTGAGGCTGTGCCGTAGACTGACTGACTACATTTGTTTATTTACTTCTATACTATTGTATAATATGAGAGCAGGACCGAAAACTGTCACTGTTATCAAGCCTAATGAGTATCAATGGAAATTTAAATGTTTAGGGAGAAAACCGTGTTTTTCAAGTATTCATCAAATTTTTTCAGTATTTTTAAGATCTACTATCCTACTCGTAGCGGAGACAAATCCAGCAAATCAAAAACCATGACTTTTGACCAAACCAAGACTTTTGCTTTGGTAAATACATGCATATCTCTGTTATATTCATAACCTAAAAGTTTCCTGAAGATAGTCCATCCAAAAGAAAAGTTATTAATTAATTAAGTTCCTATAGTAAGCCACCACTGCAGCCAATGCGTGTTTATGCGTGCGTGCGTATGTGTGTGTGGGTGCATGTGCAAATAATTATTGAAATGTTAGTTGCTCGAAGGTTTCAGGGGATCTCGTAGTCGGGCAGTCTCGACTAGAGCTTTCTTACTTGTTTATGCTTTTCTTAATTAAGCCATGCATATATATGTATATGTATGTATATTAGCGCTAGGTCTTTTGAAGCGATTTCTAGTTACTACAATGGTATTTTAGTGAGTATTCAGGACAAGGAATTTAATATATTTAACTTTAGTGTAAATATTTTCGTACATATTAATATTTGACACTGTATAAGTTATTGAGTTTTTTATTCATTTATATTTTTAAACAAATCGAAATTGAAATTTTGAACCGTACTAAAAGTGCTTTTTTATTAGTTTGGTTCAGGGTAATATCTAGTCGAGCACTCTCGACTAGAGTTTTCTTACTGATTGTATTTTAAATTACTAATCTAGCTTTTCACACTCTTAGCTTTGGAAGAACCTTTAGAAAAGTTTTGATTACTTTTTGAGTAATGTTTAATGGAAAAGCAATCAAAAAAGTGCGAAAGGCAGGTGCACGAATTCATCGAGAAATCGAAATTAAACACAATTTGTTATCATCATAAACATACATACATATGTACAGATGTCTGTATGTATAAGTATAGCAGCCAAATGTACATAGACATATCAAGCACAGAACAAACAAGTAAGAAAGCTCTAGTCGAGACTGCTCGACTACGAGATCCCCTGAACCCTTCGAGCAACTAATATTTCAATAATAATTGCACAAGCACATACACACACACACACACACACACACACACACACACACACACACACACACATACATGTGGGCATGTGGAAGACGCCAACCACATTCTTTTCGAATGTGGACGGTTCCTGGAGGAGAGGCGTCGTCTGGAAGAGGCAGTAGGCCGCTCCATCAGAGCGGACAACATAGTCAACGCCATGCTGGAATCGGAGGAAGCTTGGGAACTAACAAGCACCTTCGCGGCCACAGTGATGATGGAGCTCCGCAGAGTCGAGCGAATGAGAAGACGAGCTGTCCCAGGCTAAGGTAGCGCACAGTGCTTGCGAAGCAATGCTTTACGGCCGTCCCGCAAGCATCGCGCACTATCCTAGCCACCACGCAACTTGCAACTTGTATTATAAAGATTGTCAATAAACTAATATAAAAAAAACACACACACACATACGCATGCACGCATAAACACGCATTGGCTGTAGTGTGGGCTTACTATGGGTACTTAATTGTTTAATAACTTTTCTTGTCGATGGACCATCTTCATGAATGATTATATTTATAACATGGATATGCATGCATTTGCCAAAGCATAAATCTCTAGTATTTTTAATAAGCCTTTTGCAAATATGTGGGTGAGGAGATGAATGCACGGGTTGGGGTAAATTTTGACAAAAATCGGAATTCTATAAAATACATTTAAATCTACATTTAAAATTTGGCGACTCTAGCCTTAAAGATGTAGCAGATATAAATTTATTACTGATTTTCGATAATGATTTTAATCGATAACAAAATAACAAGTTATCGATTTTTCAAGCAAAACTCAATATGCGCGTGGTACACAAAAAATTTTCTCTAGCGCTTACATCTGAAATCGACGCGCTCAAGCATACTGACAGACGGACCGATTGACGGACGGACAGAGAGACGGACGAACAGGTCTAAATCAACTCAGCTCGTTGTGCTGATCAAGAATATATATACTTTGTGGGGTCTGCCACGCCTCCTCCTGCCTCCTGCCTCCTCCCGCCTCCCGCCTCCTGACATTTCAACAAAACCATTATACCCTGATTTCCCATTGAAAATGGGTTCAGGGTATAAAGATAATAATGAATAGCTAAATACATATGTACCCACACGGGGGCCTCCAGAATGGCATTTAGAGGCAAAATATGAGGCGTTGGCTCTGTTCTCTTTATTTCTGCATTGCTTCAGAGCTGTTCGAATGAAAACTCTCTATATTTACATACATACGTACTTGGTACTGCGTATATATGTAATGGCGGCCAAATAAAATGAAAGGGTGTTGGAAGGTCGGCTTTAACATTTCGCTGCCGTTGCAGTTACCGTTGCAGTTGCCGTTGCAGTTGCCGTTGCAGTTGCCGTTGCAGTTGCCGTTGCCGTTGCAGTTGCCGTGGTCGTTCCCGTTAGCTTACTCCAGCAAAGGGGTGATACAGCCTTGCAGAGAATGGGTAGGGCTACTGTGGAAGAGGAAAAGACAAGTGGGACAGAAACAAAAGTCAATCGGCGGCAGAGACGGCAGCAGCCGACGAGTCGGTCAGCAGACGTTTTCACGGTAGAATGCGCGACGCGACCGCGTAAACGTTTCAAACTCTGTAATTAACATTATATCATGCATTCTCACACACACACGCACACAGGGCTGTGTACATGTGTGCGTGTGTGTCGGTTTGTAATGGAAAAAGTGCGTGAAAGGGTTACAATGCGAGGGCATACAAAAAATTAAAATAAATACTCCACTTACCGGAGGGAAGGGTCTCGAATTGAAATTTATATTATTATTTGGAATAAGTTACCAGAAAAAAAAAAAAACACAAAAAACAGATAGTTAAGTGGTTAAAGCTGGCGGTTTTCTTTGTTTTTTTTTTCCTACTGCTTCCACTTCCAGTCGTCTCTAGCCTCGCAGTCACCACCCATGCACGAGTCCAGGCTACGCACTTTTTGGCAAAGTGAACGCCGGTCTCCAATTGTGACCACAGGTATTTGTGGGAACTTCCTCGTTTCCAACTTTCCTAAGCACGAGCAACACAACGAATTTCACAAATTTCCTGTCCAGCATTTAATAACGAAATCAATGGGGTTTTGGTATAAAAAAAAGCAAAAAGATGTCAACCTTATATCTGTCTGCATATGTATGTACAAATAAACTAATGTACATATGTACATAGTGTATTTATTGATCACATTAATTCTTGTTGGCAGTTGCATTTCTCATACAATTTTCTCGATATCCGGTTTATATACATATATATATATATATTTCTATGTATATATATATAGAGTCCAGTCAGACATTCAAGAGGAGAACATAACCATTATATTAAATATATTACTTCATTGAACAGAAATTTATTTATATTCGCGAGAACGAATCTCGCCCAGCAATAGACAGAATTCTCACATATATGCATTGATTCCTGATTCCATTAATTCACAGCTATATAGTCAGTTATATCCATAGATTATACACACGGTATCTGTTAGTCGAGTACTGGCGTTCAAAGGTTTCTATCTTCTCCATTGCAGTTATTATTAGCCACTTAAAGCGCTTTCCTCCTCTCCATCTTCATCTCCCTGTCCAATTCACTCTCGCACTCGCGCTCCTCCTTTAAAGCTCTGCTCGAGCAATTAAACATGGCAGAAAAGAGGACGAAACGTGGATTGGAAAAAGAAATGAGTTCGACTGACTGTCCATTTATTCGATAAATGTGAAAACGAATCAGAAAATACCTTTTAGGAATACGTATAAATATTTGAATATCATTTAATGGGTTACTATCTATAGCAATCTAATGCTCGAATTCTATTAAGATAATATGTATATACTCACAGTCTACAGAAGAGCTCTGAATACCTATGCATATTTCCGAACTCGTATATTCTTCAAATAACTGTTGGCTGTGTTTAGTGGTGAGAAAGTGGACATGGCAAAATAAGGGGAATGAAATAGTGGGAATGCGAGGAGCTTATAAGATTCTATGAAAGTTGGTTGTAATGGGCTTACAGATATTACAGGTATTTTCATAGATACCTATTACTATACTATTTATTTTAAGCACCCTTAAAAACGAACTGATCACGTTACGCTCGTACTGGGCTTAATTATATTTATTAAAAAATATATCTATGATAAATGATAGGCAGCATTTTGTAACTATTCCAGGAAAAACTTTCGAGAAAAGCCAATAGTATATTAACCCCATATGGGTCCTAATAATATGATATAGAAATATAATATTTAATTGAACTCTCCTGAGTTCAGTCAGAGCAAAACCAAACTCGCACTCCATTTCTATTATATCCATATCCCATTCAATTGGGGTTCAGCAGTATATGTAGAGTATTCTTTCAACATCTACTGACTACCACAAATTTCATCCCCAACTCTGTCCAAGCGCGTTTTCCTTTTTATCACTTCAATTTTTGTTGATTTGCTTCTTTTCGAGAAAATTAAATTCTAAATTGTACTGCGTGCAAGACAGAGACAGACAGTCACTGGAAGACAGAGAGAGATGGTGAGAGGAGGGGGGGGGGGGGGGGGGGGGGGGGGGGGGAGAGAGAGAGAGAAAGGGAGAAGGAGCGGGAGAGAAAGAGCGAGAGTAGGGCGGAAGAGTGAAAGGGGTCGAGTCCAACTTGTGTACGAAATAGCAAACCAACCACCACATTCCACATTTTCATTTTGCACCTACTTGGGTCTAGCACTGGACGTGCCATATTCGGTCGGTTCTCTCCTCAATTAAATTGTATTTGCGCAGGATCTGTGTCTTCCGTTGCTGCTGCTGCTGCTGCTGTCTATGCCCACTGCTATCCGCGACCAAAAACGAAGCGTGGCCACCAGCAGCCTCCGCCTGCGCCCCAAACTTGGGCCGGATGCAAAAGTGCTATACCGAAATCAAGATACAAATAAAGAAAAGAATGTTACAGTCGAGTCCAACCGGTGGCGTAACACATTTTTCATTTAAATGTATGAATATGACTATATATAATTCGAAATGGCAAGGGGATCAGTTTATTTTTTTCGATTTACACAGAAATCATTAACTATCGAGAATTATTGAGAACAAATTTCTTTGAAGGGTATAGAATTTTTTTCAATTAATCGTGATTAGCGGGATATGAATTATAGAGACTCGACTGTATATATATGTACATCTACAGCAAGACGACCATGCACAAATCCAATATGCTCTGTTTTCTTGCCACGAACGAGTATGAACATAAAAAAATTAACAAAGCAAAAAAGACTGGCAAAAAATGGGCAACAACTTCCTTCGATGGCGACTTGGTGGGGCAGTGAAGTACAAAGTAAGAAGGCTCTAGTCGAGACTGCTTGACCAGGGGATACCCTAAACCAACCAAATTGATATTCTAATCGTTCTGCATTTCTTTTGTACGCACATCCAAAAACACATGCACACATACATATGTACATACATACACGCATGTTAACCACGCGCTCTGCTAACTGCGCAGTTAGCAGTGACTGCGCTTGGGCTGCGTTGCAGTGTGGGCAACATTATGAGAATTTATTTCTTGAATAATTTCTTTTGTTTTAGGACTATCTTCATGAAACTTTTAGAACGGTATCATAAGATTGAAATGTGTGTACAAGCCTCTAGTACTTGAGATACGTTTTTACAAATTGGGGTCGAAAATTTACAAATTGGCGAGGTATCGTAAGTCTGTAGATTACAAAATTTAAAGTCTCTAGCTTTTATGTCTTCTGAGATCTCGGCGTTTATACGGACAGACGGACAGGTCTATATCGACTCAGCTCGTCGCCCTGATCAAGAATATATGTATGTACATATGTATATACGTTATGAGGTCTGCGATGATTTGTTCTGCCTGTTACATACTTTTCCCAAAACCATTATACCCAGATTTCCCATTTTCAATGGGTTGAGGGTATAATAAATAAAAAACAAAAAGAAGAAGAACAAGAAAAAGAAAATTGAGTAAGAACGAGAACAAGAAGAAAACGGACCACCGCTTACTTTAATGGCCAGCTTTAGCCTTACGCCAGTGCTGCGAATTTAGCACGCTGTTTGTATTCAGCAGAACAAGCCAGTAGAGGAGTGAATGAGAGGGTGCGCCAGCCTTAGCTGCTTTTTAGCTATTTACTCATTTTTATCGTGTAAATCTGGTCGGTTGAACCAACCAACAGGCTAAGCAGACAGCACTGTCGTTCACACGAACACAAATACAAAAGCAACAGCAACAACAGATAGAAAAGCAAGCACATTAAAAACACAGTGAAATGGCAACATTTTCACTTTTATTTCAAGATTTTTGTTTTGTCTATAAGAATTTTGTATTATTTTTTTTTTTTCTTTTATATATGTACGTTTTACAATTTTCGTTTTTTTTCAGCTTCTTCAATTTGTTTGAAATTGTTGGTACCACCCACCCGAAGACTAAACCAACCACTTTTGAGCCAACCCTCCCCCTGGTCTTCTCTCTGACATCCACTAAACATATCTTAGTTTTTCTTTCTTCATTTTGTAGATTTCTTTTACTGCCTCTTAACTTGCCAAATGATTGATTATATTCATTTCGCCCGCTTCTTGGGATAGACATTTTGAAAGGCAAAACAAAAACATGAGCCAAATAAAATAGATGGAGGGGGAGAAAAAGAGTGAGAGGGATACAGAGAGATAGAGAGATACTAGAAAATACCCTACTGGTTTGGAAATACCCTATATCATCATCAAAATTAACCTTGAAGACTTGAAAATACGCTTATACAAACTTCTTGTTTAATTATAATACCTATCTGTTTTATTATTATAATTATATTTATTTGAGCGTGCGAGGTCAGTTCAGTAACTGTTCAGTGATTTACTCGAATCATGGATCAAAATTCCATTTGCTGTGTTTTTGTATCCTGAACCTGAATAATGGTTTTGTAAAAAGTATGTAACAGTTTATCATACTTTTCGATAACTCACCCGATATCTTTTTTATCGAGAACAATAGATAAATTGATTGAGTTTTTCAGCCTAATATGAATACTTTTAGATCTGGAGACTTCCGATTCATAGTTCATTATTTAATGGATACGAAGATTTTGGATACCACGCCCCCAATTTGTAAACGTATTTCAAGTACTAGATATTTGTGCTGTGGAACGTACACACATTTTAACCATATGATAGTCCTATTACAAATGAAATTATTCAACAAATAAATTCTCAAAACATGGCCCACACTGCAGTGCAGCTCAAGCGCAGTCGCTGCAGTCAGCAGAGCGCGGGCTTATGCGTAAGTGTGAATGCGTGTGTATACAGGTGTGCATAAAAGAAGTTCAGAATGATTAATGATGAATGGCTTAGGGTATCTCCTAGCCGAGCAGTCTCGACTAGAGCCTTCTTAATTGTTTTGGTTTTGATCCCGGAATTCAGTATTCCATCCTTTCGATATGTGTATGAATGTTTATAAATGGGAGCACCCTATGATCATATAAACTTAACGGTTATGAGTCGGACAGTCGCGCAGCAGAACAGCCGGACAGGAAACAAATAAACTTATGCAAATGAGGCTGTAAGGGATGGGCATGTGTGGCACCAGCTGTCGGCTAACCCGATCCGAATGACCGAAGGGTACAACGGCCAAATCAATGTCGAAACCCTTTTGTCGGGCATTACCTGCTTGATTTCAGTTGAATGTCCTGTTCCAGCCGCCCCTTTAAGCTGGCGTAGCGATCGCTCGGGTAGGGCCCATCTCATATGCATGTTCTGCTCTTTACCTATGCAAATCACAGCTTCATCTGCAACATCTGTCAAGCAACATCATTCATATATGAGATACAAAATGATAGTTGATAACTTGGAGCTGCATTGCGGCTCCTTTAGCTTTAGGGTTGACCATTATTCAAAGCAGGGGTTGCAGTGCCTGGCTAAAAAAGCAGATAGCACGCATCCGCAGCTAGAAAATCTTTTCATACAGTACTAAAATAGAGCTTCGCCTGAGCAAAGAACAGGGCCAGTGCCGCGCGGTGTTTTTGTTTACCGTTCTATGCTTTTTTTATACCCTGAACACATTGAAAATGGAAAATCAGGGTATAATGATTTTGTTTTGTAGGCAGAAGAAGGCGTGGCAGACCCCACAAAATATATATAGATTCTTGATCTGAGCGACGAGCTGAGTCGATTGAGTACCGTCCGCCTGTCCGTATGCTTGAACGCGTCGATCTCAGAAGATATAAGATCTAAATACTTGAAATTATTTTTCCTAGGTCCGTGTATACCACGAGCATATGGAATTTATCTTCATATTGACCTCTTCCTTTTCATAACTTGCCCGGCTATTTTGTTATCGATTAAAAACATTATCGAAAATCAGTAATAAATTATACATCCTTAGAGCTAGAGTCGCCAATTGAAATATTGAAGTATAAGTTGCTCGAAGGGTCAGGGGATCTCGTAATTGAGCAGTCTCGGCTAGAGCTTTCTTACTGGTTTACCTTTCTAGGCACTAAGCCTAAGCACAGGTGTAAGTATACATCGTGGTGTAAGTGACATGTAGGAATGTGTATGTACGCGATCATCATGGATTTTTTTATACGCTTTCCCAATGCAATTCATGCAAATAGAAATAAGTTTTGAGGGAGATAAATGCAAAGGAAATCGAACATGATCGCCCTAGGCTTTAAGCTTTCAGATTTTCTTCGATGCTCTCCCTCCCCCTCTCTCTCTACCCACTACCGTTGATCTACCTCATGTATAGATACTCAAGCGGAGCAGTTGAGAGTAAGCGTGATAGAGTGCTGCCGTTGTATTCCAAACATGCAGAATAACAGCTTGTACTCTGCTAGTGGCCTTGCACAAGGACGGTCTTAACAGCAGTGAACTATATCCTGCCAATCAGCTTTATCTTCTGGATCTGAACTGATTTCTGCCTGTCAAAAACTGGTCATAGTGTTACACTTAGAGCTAGAAACCTCTATATTAACATTAACGAACGTAAATATAAGGGGATATGGTCGTCGGTATGGCTTGAAGTGAGCTTTCGTGCGTCCCTTTGAAACGCGTTTTCACTTGCTTGCGGCCTCCAGATACAAGACTCAAGATAAAAGATACAATAATGGCCTACGGGGGCGCAAACGCTGCGTACAAGCAAGTGTATCACCTGTGCTACTCAATTTATGCTTCCTCAACAAGATCTGGGCCACTAGAGTAATATAAGCCATCTGCTCGATCTGCGCGATTAACTCGCGAACCCTCCTAAACGAAATACAATTGAATGCGAATTGCATTCCCCATTCTGTAAGTGACGTGTCCCAATGCCCCAATGTGCGGACCTTCTGCTTTTGGGACACACCGGGAGTGATCCGTAAGCAGCACTTTATGTGGATGTATAACTCTTAACCAATCCTAAGAACGGACGAGCACTACTCTACCCACTTACGTATAGGAAACATAACTTACTCTATTCTGCCAGCCTCCTCCCTGAAGCGCGGATAAAAACTGAACAACTTCCTAGATATAATAGTGCGTTAAAAAATAAGCCAAAAGGTAAATATTTGATGAATGCCAAAGTTCTTTAATAAAATAATTTATAGTATATTGGTTTTGCAAGGTCTGTCCGTCTGTCCGTCCGTCCTTCTATCAGTCTTCTATATGTCCGTATGAACGCAGTTTATTTCGGCGCTATTGATCCGCCCACTAGGGGCGTGGCAAATCGGAAAATGCAGAAATCATATTAGTTGAAGAGCTAGAAAGCAGAAATTTGGAATGTAGATCTGCGTCGACCACCCAAGATCATGAGCTATGACAGATATATCTACGCACATTGGGGGCGTGGCAAATCGGATAAAACTGTATCTCCAAGAGTCTTACAGCTAGAACGCTGAAATTTTGCACGTAAGCTAATGTTATGATTCTATAAAGACTAATGTTATTTGTCTACGCCAACTAAGGGCGTGGCAAATCGGGAAAAACTTTTCTACAGTATTAGAGCAAAACTTAGCTACTAAATAGCTGATGGAATGTGAATGAGTATTCCGCAGTCGGTAGCACCCGACTGCAACGTTCTTACTTGTTTATATTATATTGTACAGTTTTCCTGAAACAAGCTGTCGCTAAGAGAGTAATTTGATTGTGCGGGCATTCGAAATACATTAACAATAAATTGCATTATTATATATATATATTCATGTTATGTAATACATATACATGTATAATGTGCATATGTGTGTGCTATATACATGCAGCAAATATGTGTGCATAATGTATCTATTCATGAGCTGCATCTCCACTGCTTTAGTTCTAATATGCAATTACACTCGTGGTCATAATAATAGAAATAAGAATATAATTATTTAGACAGCTAATAAACTTACGAAATGGTGGTACTATGTGTTCCACGTAGAATTGAGACATATGTATATACATACAATATATATACAATACTTTTCCACACAGATAAGCTCTGGCATGTACTTATTGTTCTGTCCAAAAGTGTGCGTATGTTATATATATATATATATATATATATATATATATATATACACGGGGTATATTGAATTTGCATCAACATTGTCAAATATTAATATGTGTAAGTGAGTATGTGTGAGTTTGCATTTGCATTACGCATTAATTTGGATACGTGTGCAGCCACATGCACATGCCCGGCTATGCACGTGTGCGTGTGTGTATAGACTGGACATTAATTCGTATACATATTTAGCCATTTGCAATTCTATTGTAAAGTATGTGAGTGCTTATGTCCTTGTGTGCGTGTAAGTACATATGTGGGTATTTTAATAAATACTATGTATACGAATCTCTCCTCGATAATTATGCCCACATGGTTGTTTGGAGTAGGCTCTTGCTCTTTAATGCTCCCTTCGACTGTTACCACTAATTTGCAGTTGCTTTTGCACCGTGAACAGTCGACTGTTCCTAGGGCTTGAAGGGAAGGCATATACATAGAGGAGCTAACTGAGCCGAGAATGGGAACAGTCTAAGATCTGCACACGGAACGGACAGCGAATAGCCGCTTTAGTTAGGCTAATGAAATAAAAACGACAAAATCGATGGCTGTATGTAAATTCGTATGTATATATACACATGCATGTACATGTTTAGGTATTTCACAGAAAAGGACATAAATGCCATACAAATATCAAAAAATACACGAGAAGATATGTACATTTCATTTCGACACGCACGATTCATATACCAAATATAAATTATATATAATCCCAGTACATATATGCATATGTTATATATGTTTATTATATATAGCCTAAATTATATTGGAGCTGGAGATCCCAGCCCAGCCGGAATGGGCTCCTACCGACGCATGCGGATGGTATGGAAGGGGGACTTGTTTGAATGCAATTTGTTGAGCACAATTAATTTGCGATGCAAGGCGACCGCTTTGGTTGAATTTGGCTGCACTTCCTGCCTACCAACAACTATGCACAATGCGCGACGCCATCTTGTGTGTTGCAAGGGTGTGCAGTGCAGGGGCTTGGGTTGGAGGTGGAGGTGGCAGTCCGTACTGCTAGCAGCGACCTCTTGCGGACAGACATAGGCCGAGTCGAGTACAACTCGATATATATGTTTAAGGGTGGGTGGATCTATTTTCTCTTCTTCTTACGCCATGTGTTAGTTATGTGCCCTATTCCACTAAGTACATCTGCGTTTAAAATTAATAATAATAATACAACAACACGAGTACAACTATATCGACACCCACAAGCTTGATCCCAAATATACACAGTATCATCAGAAGTCCCTTTATATGTTTCAGGGTTTTCCCATTGCACTGACTTGACTCGTAGGCGCTACTTAAACGCTTGAAAGGCAGGTCACTCCCAGTTGTTAATCCCTTAAATGGTGAATTTGAATGGAGGGTACTCAACACACACACACGAGCACACACAGAAATTCATAGATATTTTTTTTTTTTGCAAAGGAGCTAACTGTTCGTCTGCTCTGTGGTCACACACACAAACACTTAGAAGTGCTCTCTCTCTCCTTCTCTTTTCCTCGAAAGAGCTCTTCCACTCGCTCCGTCAGTTGCTGCTGCTGCTGCTGTTGCTTATTCGGGTCAGCTGCTGAGCTCGGCTCTGCGAAATGTAGAATTTGAAAATCCGAATGAAAATGGAAAGAGGAATAAAAGTTCGAACTGGGTAGCTGGGGCTAACTCTGGTTTTGGTTCCGACTCCGCCACCGAGTATGGCGTCTTTTACTTGGTTACCGGCAAAAAGCAAGAGTCGACTCCACTCGTCTCGACAACCTTGACATAGGTTTGGCCTTCGTCCTTCAAGCACGTCATTGCAATTTCATTTTCTTTTGCACATCTTGTTCTTCTTTTTCTGAACGCAGCTGCAGCCAAGACTCTAGCTTAGCTTACTCTTAACTCAAGTGCTCTCATTTCCTTGCCAATTCTATATTGAGGTAATAATATCGATCGTGAATAGACACAGGCCAAAATTTATATTTTTATAGTCTATGTAAATGTAATTGCCCTGTGCAGGTCGTCAGTTCGCCCTCGCTTGGCGTTGACGCGTTGTCGACATGTCATTTACAATCCAGTTAGGATCTTCAAGCATTTGCAGCCTTATTCTGCTGACATAGTTGAGTGTCATTGGATATGAATTCTTATACGAATGCATAATTTCGTATAATTTATATAATTTCGTATAAAGGACGAGATCTGTCATCCTTAAGGCTTGGTGACTGCAGCTTCATGCTGAGCATGCCTCATGCTAGTGCTAGCCTCAAACAAATCAATAAATAGCATGCCGGATTGTCTAGCCGGCTGGCTAGTCAAAAATCGATGTCTAAATTGGACATTGGATAAGTATATACTGCATGCTCTCTTCATGCAAGTGTGTGTATGTACGTGCACATTAATGCATGCATAGCACCCTTATGTATTTCGGCAGACGCATGTACGTATATCAACATGCATGCATGCACATTCGGTGCATTTACTGTATGTACATAACACGGCCGACATGACTATGTGAACGTATCAGTATATATGGAGTATATAGTGTGTGTGTGTGTGTGAAAGAGAGAAGTGCAATTGCACATAAATGCAACGTCGTAGCAACAAGCGGAAATGCATCGTGGCACACACACGTATACACACAGACACATGCACATGCATAATCATAAACAGCCCAGACAGTCGTAGGGCGGGTGACCGAAAGATAGAAAGAGAGAGAAAGATTTTGTGATAGAGATCGTATATGCAGCCGTGGAAGAGACAAATACAAATTCACAGGCAGCGAGAAAGAGAGAAGGAGATTGGAGGGGAGGCACAAGAGAATCTGGTACCTAGGGTTGGGTATTGTTTCTGGCCAAATAAGGGTTGTTACTGTGTTCGTGTGTGTGTGTGTGTGTGTGTGTGTGTGTGAGTGTGTGTGTGCGTGTGTGTGTGTGTGTGTGCGTGCGTGTGTGTGTGTGTGTGTGTGCGTGGGTGTGCATGCGAATATGCCTATATATGTGTAGGTAGAGCAGCAGGAACTGACTGAACTTCAATGCAACTGCATTCGGGGCTGCATTCAGCGTTGTCGACGTCGACGTCGACGTCGGCGTCGGCGTTGCCCAAACACTGCACTTGACACTGCAACATTGAAACGTGTGTGCGGATCGGGGTAACGCGTGAGTGTGGAATGGGGCAGACGAATTTTGTGACTCGCTTGTGTGGCGGGCCGGACACATTCGCATGGCCAAAATACAACTGCAACTGCAACGGCAAAGGCAAGTGCAACTGTCACTGTAGCTTTAGCTGTAGCTGCAGCGCGACCTCTGGCGTCTGGCGTCTGGCGTCGGCTGTGTCTGACGTCAGCGTCGGCGTCGACGTTATCCTGCAGTCGGCCGTTATAAAAGTTGGGGGAATTGTTGAGCAGAATTATAGCTGGTATAACTGGAAGCCAGTTGGAGTTTCGTACTAACTATGCACATGTTCTTCAGTAAGCGAAAGGCTCTCCGCATTTTTCAAGTAAATAAGCACAAAATTGTAATTTTTATTACAATAATTGTTATGGCCCCGCCAGAATTTATTGGGTCCAGATTGGCAACGATTCTCGAAGGCGCGGGTGCTCGCTGGTGAAAAACTCTCAGCTAATGTCAACATTCCGCCAACGAACGCTGGAGCTCGTCAGTCCTCAACACTGCATGGCATTTGGCTGCGACCGGATCCACATCGACGACCAAATCCAAGAGCTACTGCTGCTTCTGTTGACGTCGCGAGGAGTCTTCGCTGCCTTTACGTTTTGTAGCGCTGTCATTGCCGGCGACGCCAGCGCCAACGTTGACGTCGCTGCTGTTGCTGCTGCCGTTGTTCTTGTTGTTGTTTATAACACACACCGTTTTTATCTTATAATAAGCCCAACAAACCTGGACGTCGCACACATGGACACATCCGTAACCAAATCAATATATATTTTATATATATATATATATATATATATATATATATATATATATATATGTGCGTGTGTGTGTGTGTGTGTGTGCGTGTGTATGCGAAATAAATAAATATACATATATATGCTATATATAAGATATATATTGTGCAGTAACAGCAGTCAATTTTTATCCTTCTATTATTTCGTTGTCGACGCATTGACCAAACGCAATAGTCCATGGAGTAGAACAGCCGACTGCGGATCGTCAATTGACCTCGCGGATAATTTTTATTTCTCAAACGTGAATATCAACAGTGATTGTGCACCAACAAAAGCCCCAACAACAACAACAAATTATCATCATTACTTTTATTAAAAATACTTAATAGTTTTATGAATTTGTTCAATATCTTTAATCTGCAACTGGAATAGATCTATCACAAAGAGTCCGTATCAAGCAATAGATTCCGGAATAGCCGCACTATATCTCAAATTACCATGTACTTACCATGTACAGCAGATCAATAGACGATAAATTAAGTGTCGTCAGTTACAGGATCTGTCGACGAAATTCAGCTTAACTTGAGAAAATCTTGGGACAGCTTGTGATAGCGCTATTCGTTGTGATATTTGTGAAATTCCTAATCACCTATGTTATTACCATACTAAAAGCTGAAACTCTCTCTCCTTTCTTTCTGTTTCTCTCGAATTCTGATTCCAGATCATCATAATTTAAATAAACAAAACAATAGACCAAACAACGTTTTCAAAATCAACCAAAATAGAAACATTTGCTAATTTAAAATGCAAATATAACAATAGAACTCCAAATGCCAACTCAGCCACAATTCAGTTTTGAAAAGCAATAGAACGGATACAGTTAAAGCTTCAGTTAACAGTTTTCACAACAGTACTAATTTACAACATCAACAACAATTAAACGCAACAATTTTACATAAGAAACCCAAATTCAACAATTTGAACTCGAATTCCTAAACACGAAAAGCGACAACAACAATGTGTTAAAGATTAATTACAAAAAATTATTAGGATATTGCAAAATTGAAATCAAAAGTACAAAGCTAAGGAAAACAAACGAAACGAATGGTTCACAATTTACAATTTTGATAACGAATAAAAAGCCAACAAAATATAATTTAAACTTTGAAAAATATTCTGAAACTACGCAAAAAAAGTTCTCGTTGAGTTTTATTTTACCAGCACTAAGAGGAAACTTCGATTAAAGCAAAAAACCAAAATTCCAAATCAAAAACTTAAAATAATAACACAACTATATAATAAACTAATTATTTTTTTAATTAAACACAAGAACGGCATAAGAAACAGAAAGTCATAAAAAGCAATTTAAAAAATGCAGATACGTTTACAAATAATAAAATAATTCAACGACAAAGAAATTTAAATACAATAAACGAAACAAATTAAATAAAACTTCATAAGAGACAATACCATTTTACTTGTAAATTAATAATTATATAAAAACAACATTCAATAAATAATACAATAACAAACTTTAAAATAACTACAAGTATAATAAGGTTTTTAAAAATATATCATTTCCTTTGCTTTTAACTGTTTCTGTACTCGGTTCGAAGAGAAGACAACGCAAGAAGACCAGCAGCCAATTATTTTTCCAATCAACAAGAAATTGGGAAAGTTGAAACCAAAACTAAATCGGGTTACAGTAAACAATTAGCATAAGTATCAAATATTAACTAATTAACTGACAATTAACGGTAACTAAGCTTAGAGATTTTTACTAAGACTATCGAGCGCAGTCGAACGATTAGCATCAAAATAATTCCATTCTATGCAAATCGAAAACACACTGACACCGGCACAAACAGTTTTAAATACCACTTACCTTATAGCTAGCATCTATAGCTATAGCATTGACTCACACACCCAGACAAATACAGACTATTTAGACTAGATATATTATACTACATATATAAACCAAAATTAAAATAAAAAATAAGCTCAAAAGAAATAATAATAATAATAAAAAATTAACATAATACAAGTACTCTAAATTAAAAAGTTAAGATTACATAAAGGATGCAATACCAAAATAAAAATATAGCCCTATAAGAACTAAGTACATAAACTAAGAAAAATTGTACTAAAGTAAACGTGTAAACATTTATATATAAATTTTGAACAAATTTGAGCGAGAGATCAAGAGACACGAAACCGAAAAAATCAAAATATTTCGGGTGATATTTTGGCCTATGCAAAAACGTAAATAAAGAACAAATTGTGATCATAAATTAAAATTAAAATTAAAAAGAAAACAATCGAAAATAAACGATAAAAAATTCATACAAGTACCAGTTTAAGACAAATTATATTAAAAAAAAAAAAAACAAAAAAACAAAAAAAAAAACAAAAAAAAAGAAGCGAACAAAATATGAAATTACGATATCGCGATAAGCAACGTGTGCCTTATATTCTGGCCTTAAGTTCAAATTAGTTTCAATAAACCATAACAATTGTAGTATCTGAAGTATATATAACATAAACCTCAATATAGACACACATATATTGTCATTCAGTTCCCATTTACGAAGAAATTATCCAGATAGCCAAGTTTTAGGAATGCTTACAATTCCAAGGTGAGTGCCATGCATTTAATTTTGGAATACATTTTTGCCATTCTTATTATTAATATCATATATAAATAAATAAAGAGTCGAAATAATATAATACAAATTAAAGGGGATAAGGACATTTGTAGCCCATTTTTACCGTATTTCTCTACACAAACACTAGTTAAAGCCGCATTGTAAACGAGTAAAGAGCTGAGTTATAGAACTCTCCTAACTACATAGTGTGGGACTTTTTAACAGGGCGTGTTATCCCGGAGATCACAGAGCAATGTTAACTCAAGCAGAGAATATAGCTAACATGCAGTCGAGCTCTAGCTCATTTAGTTAAATGTGAGTGTGTTCCAGTCGTATTTAGGAGCTGCATTTACTGTCACCGCCTCCTTGGGTCTCTTCGTTACTCCCATTAATGTCGTAGCTACTGCTTCTGCTGCTACTGCTCAGTAAGAAGGCCGTAAGAGTCAAAAGCAGAGCCAGAGGCAGACTGGGCCAGTAGCCGGCTCGCAAGAGTAAACCTTAAGAGAGAACGCGAATGAACAAAGGAACTCAGCGCTGGCGCTGGCGCTGGCGCCGGCGTCGACGTTGACGCTGGCGCTCGCCACGAAGACGTTGCGCCATGTGACGAAGATGGCACGGAACCTGGGCCACGAAGACGTTTGACTTACTTTGCTCTGCCGCTGCGAACGTAGCAATATATAAGCGGTTCGCGTTTTGCTTTTCCTTTTGGCTTTTACCGTTAAGGTTGCTGCTGTTCCCAAGTTCTATTTCTAAGCAAACACAGACGTGTATATCTATGTGTGTGTGTCCTGCTTGGGAACCCTCAGCGACATTCATATTTATACTTGTTCGAGGCAGCGACAAAATTAGTTTTTCAATGACTCGCGCGCTGCCAGGTTATCCTTATCTCCCGTCTCCTGTTGGGAACTACTACACATAAGCCTGCCCGCTCGCCAAACTGAATCGCAAAACGCGTCAATTCCTCAAAAGCGTTGTAACTGTAACTGTCAACTGTTTCGATTTTGGCTAACGAATTCCATTGAGTGTATGAGGTATGTTTCGCTTTGCTCAATATCGTATCGCTGCGATCCTCAGCATAATCGGAACTAAATTGAATTTCGTAAATCGCACGAGTACGTCCTCAAATTCCCGCACAAAATAGATCACTATTAAATTGTTTATCATTCCTAAAGTATTGTGTGCGTGTGTGCGTGTGTTTTCCTTTGTAAAACTAAAGTATTACATTATTACTTTTCTTACCAGACATTTCATTTATCACTTTTTTATACATATACGATATAAAATTTGAGATTCGTTTAGCTATTTCTTACAGACTCATATGTTTTATTGGTAATATATTAACCCAAACTGTAATCATATATCTCTTTTCTAATTTTTTAAAGTTGTAATTGCTTGAATCATTATTTTCATTTGGCGTCATTTTTAACAGCACAGTAAAATTACGATTCACAACTTCATTAATTTCAAACATTTATGAAAGCATGAGAAAAAAACAAAACAAATAAATATGAATATAAAAGAGCGCAAATAACCATGGGAGGTATAATATATGGATCAGAGATTAAACTGAAACGTATAATATTGTGAATTGTGATAATATCCTGCCATAAGAAGCCTGAACGAAATATTTCTGAGCAGATGTATTCAGGGTGAAATTAAAGATTTGTGATAACATACTATATTAAAAAGAAGATAGTACAATGATAATAATGATAAGACAATACCATTGCCTAAATAGTTAAAGCTCTAGTGAAATATTCTTTGCTTTTGATCATCGATACCGAGTTCACACGCTATCAAAGTTAATATATTGAACCATATAGTATAATCCACACATGAAAATTTAATCTGAATTGTTAATATTAAATAAATATGTATATTATATTTATATTATATTATATTATATTATATATGTGACGCCAAGTGAAATAAACTTAACTTCATAAAGTAGTAATTAGTAATTTAATTATATATTACTAATTACTACTTTAAGGTTAGTAATTTTAAAAGATATGTCTCAAGAAGCTTGAATATGTATATACATGAGCTCTTAATTTGATGATTTTGTTTTGTTTTGATGGTGATAAGTGATCTAAATGAAGTGTTTTTAAAAACATGATAGTTTTGAATCTCTAATCCTTACCTGATTTCGTTAAAGGTCCTTGGCACAGATCCAACCCACCTCTGGATCCGGAGGAACTGCTATTTCGATCGCAATCGAAGATCGACGAGATCGGCCAGCGCCAGCAGCAGCGACGCCGAACCAATCTCCAGTTGGAGAATACCGAAACCTAAGCGGAAGCTGAACCTTCAACTAAGGCCATTACAAATGTTTAAAATGGATGATTTTTGGCAGCAAGCGCGCGTGCCTTTCTCTCTACACCATCATCAGCAGCAGCAGCAGCAGCAGCAGCAGCAGCAGCAGCAGCAGCAGCAGCAACAGCAACAGCAACAGCAACAGCAGCACCAGCAGCAGCAGCAGCATCATCAAAATACGCATCCGCATCCGCAGGCGCAACCGCATCCGCGCCCCTTACTCGCTCAGCAATCGTCTAGCAGTAACAATAGCCACCTGCCGTCGCTTAGCAAATTGGAGCAGTCGCAGCAACAGCAGCAGCAATCACCATCACACCAGCAGCACCATCATGTCGATCAGTGCTATAGTCATGAGGCATTTGTTGTGCAGCAATCGCTGGCGACAACGCCAGCAGCGCCGTCGGCGCATCTCAGTAATCATCATTTGCTATTCAATGCAGCCGCTGCAGCAGCTGCTGCTGCGCATCTGAAGACAACTGCATTGAATAATAGGTCAGCCGTTGGTTCCGGTTCCTCAACCGATCAGATGGACAATCCGAGCAATTGCAATAGCGTTAGTAATCTGCTCTTAGTGAAGACCAAGCAGGAACAGCAATCACATCCCCAGCAGCACCAGCAAAAGCATTCCGACGATCCGCACCCAACACCACAACAATCAGAGCAGGCATATGCCACTACTTTCTTTGACGCTTCCAGTGATAAGCATCCGCAGCAACCACAGTCACAGTCACAGTCTCAGTCACAGGCGCAATCGCAGTCACAGCATCAACATCAGCAGCTGCCACACCAATCACACAGCCCGCTGCTCTCAAAGACAATATCGCAAGGTCAACAATCGCCGCAGCACTCGATAACGCCATCTGGCGGCAGTTCCACGCCCGATATTAAATACAATAACGAAAAGCTAGCCAACGAGATTCAGGTAAAGTTGACAACTTTAACATAAATATAGACAAAAATAAATAAATAAATAAATAAAATAAAACCATAAAATTGGTACAAAGAGTTGCAAACAGACATACAAATAGCGAAAGCCCAACGAAACATTTAGCTTAACAATACGAAGTGACCCTGAATAGTGTCGAAAATGACAGGAAATTAAGTAAAGCATGTAAGAATAAGAAACAAATAAGCAAGAGCATACCCCATTGCTGATATTTGAATTCAAAAGCCCTTAAGAGAGTTGAATATGAGAATAATAAAGCATTTGCTGGGCCAAGGGTATTCATACTCTTCATTCTGCAAGAGAGAGTTGTCAAAGAGAGCTAGTTCTCAGAAATTTCCCACATGCTTCCATCTGCTTAAACATTTACCCCTTTACTTGGTAGTCAGACCGAAGAGCACGCAGGAAGGGGTAGACGGCGATAAAGATGTGAAGTAAAGAGATGCGATACATGAATCAAGAACTTCTGCTCTCTCGCGCTAGAGCACCTTCTAGACATTTTTAATTATGGCGTTGGTCTTGCTTACTCTGCTCGCTTGAGAGTTATATTTGGTCCTGCATTTTTCTTCTTTGCCGCTCACAATTCCATCGAAAGTGGGAGACGTGGGCAATGCCATCAAATTTCCCCTCTCAAAAAGCGAAATTTTCAATTACGTTTTTGTCTGCTCGAAGTCATAGGGACGGCAGTGCTAACAGCTCTGAGAGAGAGCGAGAAGGTAGCTTGAACATGAAAGGGACAAAATTCGTATAGCCTGCTTAGTTTTTTAGGTGTTTTTTTTCTTTCTTTTTTGCCAAGTAACCCCAATTCATAAACGTCGCGTTGGCTATTTCTCCTCCTTTGTTTCTCAGCGTGTGTTAGTGTGTGTGTATGTGTTTGTGTTATGGCTGGGGTGGAATTTAATCTATCAGTTGTTTTTGGAGTTTGGGTGAGCGTAAGTTTAGTTTTATTCCACTACACAATATATGTACATATACATACATACAACACATACACACGCGAATAGTCGTTATTCTTGCGTCGGACGCTGTCCGCGGCCACTGCCACTTCTGCTTTTGCTTTGCCTTTCCACGCCGCATTCAGCGCGCAAGAAAGAGAGCGAGAGCGTTCGTAATTTTTGTTCTCGTTCTTTACTTTGTTTTTTTGTGCTGTTCTTTGCTTTGTTTTTTGTGCTGTCTTTTTTAGAACGTAACTCGCGCATAATTTCTTGAAGAAAGCAATAATAGTAAAACCACACACACATACACAGAGACAAGCCGATGTCGACGAGTTAGAAAGAGAAGCCCAAGCTGACGCAAGTAACAGGACTCAGAGCAGAGCCGCTGGCGTCGACGGCGACGGCCACGGCGACGACAGAGCATAAGACGTTGCGACTGGTATCCCGTTTGTGGATAAGGCGAAGCGTCTGCCGGCAGAAGTTCAAAGGACATCGGGCTGTCAGGTTGTGTGCGACTTCGCGTTTAGCTACAGTGAAATATCGTCATAGAAACTGTTTGTCAGTTGTAGTAAATAGGCGGTCGCGCTCTAAGTGGTATTTAAACACCTATAATTTCAAGCTTTGATTCATTCAAAGATTACCGGTCAATAATCGATTCGATTACAGTGATACAAAACAAAAAACAACGCTAAGCCAAGCCAAGCTAGCCCAACCCAGTCAAAGCAAACTACCAATCATTGCCTTTCGTTCCTTAAAGCCGGCTTCTGTTGCCCTCGAAAATAAGCTCGCACGTAAACACACACACAGACGGACACACAAATACATTTATGGACAGGCATGTTGATAAACAGAGATATATGTGTACACACCCATAAAAATAAAAAAAATTAAAAAAAAAACAATTTTCCCCACACACACCCACTCAGAGAAAGGGAGGGAAAGAGAGAGAGAGACGCACATACATACATGCGTGAGCTCGTGAAGTAAACAAACAAATAATTTTACAAGGATACCGCAGGAGCTGGTGAAGCTGGTCTATCAAAGAGTCTACTCCAATTGAACTCGCAATTCTTAATCTCTAGTCTCCACTCAAACATGCATCTACGTATTACGCAAAGGCACACACATACCACATACACATACCAACGGATAAACTGATGCGTGCGAGAGGCAACAGGAAATACAACTAAAAAGAAACTATCGACACGCGCCCGGCAACAAAAAATCCAAATATAAATAAATATAAATATATACGTATACGTATATATATATATATATATATATATATATATATATATATATATATATATATATATATATATATATATATATGTATAAATATATACTACATATGTAACATACGTACATATTATTTTCTTTGATTTTCAACTTCGACTTGAAATCCATTTGCCAAAAAAACCATACCAAACATAAAAATGACTCTTGACTGTGAAAAGGAGCACGATGTAATTTACTATTCCAATTGAAAGAAACTGTGAAAATTTGATTTAAGCCAACGAATTATCCATTTTGGTTCATTTATAGTTTCACATTATGATTTTTTCTATTACAGAAAATACATGTACTTATATAGTTTGGTAGAATATGTAGAGAAGTTATTATAAATAATAGATTAGATTAGTGTAATTAATACATATCTGTGTAATGCATATATCCGAAGGAATATAATAATATATATATATGTAATAAAAAAAATTTTTTTTAATCAAATCAAAAGTTTATTAAGACATATAGCGAACCCACTAACAGCTTATAGAGATACGCACGTAATGTTTGCTTTTCTTTTTTAGGTTCGAGTAAACAAATTGAAAATTTTTGATTTGGTACCCTTAAGCCAATTTTACGAATTTCCCTGGGCAAGTCAGCTTCACATTGATATACGAGGAAATTCTTTACACAGGTCTTCCGCAATAAGTCTACTTTTCAAGAGTCTCATAGTGCGGCTGATATGGAGTTCGTAACTGTAGTAGAGCAAAGAGGACGCTCTTTCTATTTCTCTGTCCCTCTTTCTCGATTTCTTTGTCTCTCTCTTTCTCTGTCTCTATCTCTTTACCCCTTTCTCGATTTCTCACATTTGCTCGGACTCTCTATCTATGTGTCTCTCTTGATATTAATAAAGTGAAGCAGGCCATAATATGCCTATAGCTCTCTCCTTTCTCGCTCTCTTTCTTTCTCTTGATCTCTTTTGTGAAAAGTATGTAACAGGCAGAAGGAATCATCGCAGAAAGTATATACATACATATATTCTTGATCAGGGCGACGATCTGAGTCGATATAGCCTTGTCCGCCTGTCTCTAAGAGCTAGAGAACTGAAATTCTGCATTTTGTTTATCATACTTTTTCGGTAGCTCACCCGATATATGTTTTATCGAAGATAATCGATAAATTGATTTGGGGTTTTCAGCCTAATTTGAATACTATTAGACCTGGAGACTTCAGATTGTGTATATAGATTTATATTTTGTAATTTACAGATTATGGATACCCCCTTCGCCTCCTCGCCCCCCCCTGCCCTTATTAAAAAAAAACCTATTTCAAGTACTACAGACTTGTGTTTTGGAATATACACATATTTAAAGTGCAGAATGATCAGAATATCGTCTGGCAGGGTTCAGGGTATCTCCTAGTAGAGCAGTCTCGACTAGAGCACTCTCACTCTTTTATTTTTGACATATTTTTGGTTGTTGTGGATTATTAAAAATAAAGATGATTAGCTATTATACAAATATGAAGTATTCATAAGTGAACTAAATGTTATCGTCTTGTTATTTCCTTACAGCTTCAGCTTTCGAGGTCAAGCAGCGCAGCCGCAATCAGTGAACGAACCCTTGAAGAATGTTGGTCGACCCTGCAACGAGTGAGTTGGCATCTCTTCCGTTGTGTATAGTACTCTTCCACGTTGAAGACATCAAACACACGCACACACACAGACAAATCAAAAACTGAGCTCCCATGTACATGAATATCCAATACCAATAAGTATCGTATATATGTATATATATTTTTAGCTTATCTTAAGTGCGTGGAAAAGACAAATCAAGTGTCGCCTAATGCCAAGAGTATTCCCAAGTTCTTAAAGTTCCGGTTTTCTTCTTTCCATATATGTATATTAAGTTCATTTCGAGTCTTCCACTATCAACAAAAGCTTTTCTGGAAAATCAATAGTCTGGCTAAATGAAATATACTAGATTTGGATCGACACATACACACACACACACACACACACACACACACACACACACACACACACACACACACACACACACACACACACACACACACACACACACATGTGTAACATTTAAGTCTATTTGTATTTGTTTTTACGTGATTTTATTTTACATAAAATTTTTTTATGATAATCGTTTATTATTTCTCATCAATTACCAATTAACGTAGTCTACGATCCAAATGCTTTTGTAGTTTTATGTTTGACTCAATAAACACTGATTTCACATGTATTTATGTTTTCCTCAAACAGTTTCTTATTTCCGTATCGATTTTTGTTGGTTTACAGATATACATTAATACATATGATATTCTTGAGATATATGAGTGCATATAAATCAATATACATATCTACCTATCTACATATGTATATGAATGTATATGAATGCAGGTACAGACATGAATACATTTATGTGTACGATGCTGATCAAGAAAATATAATGCAAAAGACGGGCCTCCGAAAGACATCTTAAATTTTAAGTGCTACCAAAAAACGAAATTCGGCTAAAGCAAATGTATACAATACACACATACACACATACATACAGCAGCCAAACAGCTAGAGAGTCCATGCAAAACACATATACATATGTATGTGTGAAAATGCCGAAGGACGCACAGCCATTTCAAAGAAACTAACGAATAACACAGAGGGTGTGTGCGTATGTTCAAGTACATACACACATTTTTTGCAACCATTTTTATTTTGTTCGCCTTCGACCGTTATTTTTTTCATTTTCTCCTTTCTTTCGCTCGCAACTTTTTTGTTTCGTTTCTGCTTGTATTAGCTGTGGCATACGGCTATACACCGGCAAGAAGCATTTGCTTCGTGCTTCGCCTTACCCTCGTCGTCAAGGTCCACACTCGCTCACACTCGCTCACACACGCGCACACACATATACACACATACATACAGAGACAGAGCCTAGCCGTAGAAATTCATTGGTGCAACTATCCTCGTCGATGCAACTGTCCCTCTCCCGTTTCCTCTCATTCCACGGGCGTGTTCCGAAGAATTAAAACAAGTAAGAAAGCTCTAGTCGAGACTGCTCGACTACGAGATCCCCTGAACCCTGCGAGCAACTGATATTTTAATAATTATTCGCTCACACACACACATACTTACGCAGGCATAAACACGCATGGGCTGCAGTGGTGGCTTACTATGGGAACTTAATTGTTTAATTGTTCTTGTGGATGGACTATCTTCATGAAACTTTCAGATTATGAATATAAAATGGATATGCATGTATTTGCCAAAGCACAAGTCTCTAGTATTTGAAATAAGCCTTTTGCAAATATGCGGGTGAGGGGGTGAATTAGGAGCGGAGGGTCAATTTTGACAAGAATGATTTCCCATTTTCAATGGGTTCAGGGTATAAAAAAAATATATATGTATGCATCGTGCACACATACATACATACACACGTACGCACATACAGGAGCATTTCACATAAGCATTTTCGCATATTCCCTAATGTATATGTGTGCACGTATTTAATTGTAGTTTCTATAAAATATAATGTTTGTTGTAAGCATTGCACTTGAAACTCGAAAAAATTGGCTAATGTAGGGCTGCCATGCGTCGAATTCCGGTACATGTCCCGCTTTTGGAGGTAATATCCCGGTGTCCCGACCTGACACGAAATTCAGCCGGTTTTCTACGGTATGGTTCAAAAATTGTCATTTTGACTAAATGCGGCTCAAAATGCAAGTTTGAAGAAGTTTTTGTCGAGACAAGTGAAGAACTTTGTTGGCAAAATCAGCGTAGATAAGATAGTACAGTTTTTTGCAACAAACGTACACTCGTGCTGTTACTCGGAATTTGCGTTACTACGTAGAGAATGTTAAAAACATACTTCTTGTTCACTATAATTTGGTGGACATAAGTTGCTCCCAGCTTTATAAATGGAATGGCTAATGTCTTATGAATTTATGTACATACATACATATGCCTGAATATATGCTGCATATACTTGTGTATGTATGTGTGTGTGGTTATTTTTAGGGATTCTCTTGTACTTCCTCTCTTCTACAAGAGCCATCGGCCACAGACCCTCGTCCATTTCGCTTTCCATATTCACATTTCTCTTATCCCTTCTATACGCATACACACATACAAATACACACACACAGAGCTGCTATTATCGCAATCTCATTTGTCCGACGATTCGCAGAACTGCCGTTGGCTGGCTAGTGGCTAGGCTGCGTATGTGTATGTATGTGTGCAGTGCTCGCCATTTTTATGGGAGCGAAGGAGTCCCGGACTAGCGACCAAATGAATTTAAAAAAAAAAAAAACAAAAAAAAAAACAAAAGTGCAGTTGCAAAGAGTCTCGGCCAAATGACGAACAGCAGCAGCAGCAGCAGCAACGAATCGGCGGGAGTGCAAACAAACCGTTTGGCGACCAACCAACCAGAGAGCACCGCACGCGGGTTGTCTCACTGGCCTTTCTACCCCGACTGCCTGCCACCTGCCCGAGCGTCCGACTGCTGCTGGCAGCACTGTGTTCGCCTGCGTTCTCTTCGTCGTCTTCCTTTTCCCGCACCTACACCCATATTTCCGACTGGAACTCGTATTCCCTAAATAACCAGATAGTTCTTGGCTTTCTCGCTGTCTCTATCTCTTTTTTGCTTGTTTCAGTATCTTAGATTGTATCCATTTACAAATAAAACACTTTTTATTCCACACAACTAAAATTTAGTATTTTTAATTTTCTGTTTTTATTTAAAGTTTAACTACTTAATTTAAGAAAAATAACGCTGGCGACCTTTATCATTCACTTCAGTGTCTCGTTTTTTCTCATTTGTTGCGCAATTTAGTTTTTACAAAAATCAGCAAAAAGTTTTATATATATTCAAACGTATGTGTATGTATTTAGTTCCAAATAAAATTCCAAGAGATTGGAGAGAGTAATATATCCATATGTATTTATATATGCGCCAAGGACTGTCATTGTTTAGAGATGGGAATGCATTTCATACACCCATATATACATATGTACGTACACACCTATTAAGAGTCATTTCCCTCAAGCTCACATTCGTTAGTTATTTGCATATAAACAGACAGTTATTAATATGTATGTATATAGATATAAATACAATTTTTTAAACGGGAACAAAACAGCAAAAAATAAAAGAAAGAAAAAACAAAAGTGTTTTGCTGACTTGTTTTCGTGTTGTACAACATGCAATTGTACACATTTTTATAGTAGTAAGATTCAACAAAAATCACAAAAAAAAAAAAAACATACACACACATGACAGCATAAAGCTATAAAAATGTGTTAAGTACAAAGAAATTCGTTTATATTTGGCTCATAGTCTATAAATACGCCTAGAAAGTCAACTCCAACTGCATTTTCTGCGTGAAGTTAGTAGACAAAAGTCGAATATATTTCCCCCTCTATATATGTATAAATAAACATTTATTTATTATATATATATATTTAAGCTACGTACAAATTGGAGCAGAACCTTGAAAATCGTTACAAAAATAAGTGGAGCAATAGTAAATTGTGTATGCGAAATATAATATAAATTAAATTATAAAATATAATCTTCGAGAATTAAAAAAAATATTTCATGGAATATACACACATATGTGCAAATATCAATAAAACAAACTAGAGGAAAAATAGTAAAAAACAAAACAAAGCACTGTATTCTCTAAATAGTGCTCCAGTGGCGACTGGTGGACTAAGAGGCCCCCTCAACAATGCAGAGAGATAATATGCAAATCATGTAATGCTCCCCATTTGTCTATATAACAGACAACACTTAAGCACTAGCTCGCATAATCACACGCTCTGCTAACTGCGCAGTTGACGCATTGACTGCGTATGCATCAAAAACTTTTAGAATGACAATAACAATCAAATTAGTCTCTTTGCTAAGGCACAAGTCTCCATTTAAAAATCGAATTGAAATTATATGCAAAATTTCAAACGTATCGCCCTGGTCTCTTATTGGGTCTACCACGCCTCCATTTTCAATGAATTCAGGGTTTAAATAAAGACACACATACAAGCGCTCATACACCCGCATATGTTCCTAGTAAGAACTTCTTACATACATCTCATATAGACGTTACTCAGAGTACGCATATCGAAAGCGTGATGAAAGCTGCTACCTATATCTATTATACTATATATTTACCATATAAACTTTATATCTATATATATATAACTACTATATATGCATATCAATACGATATTCGTACTCCATGCTATCTGATGCCCGATCTCTTCTAACTCTCTCTCTCTCTCTCACTGTCTATCTCTCTGCATCCTTACCTCTCCGTTTAATATCTCTTTCGGCTGGTTCGAATCGTTCAGCTTTTCATGCACAAGAGCGCGATGCAGCAAATCCAACAACAGATACCACGAGTCGGACTGAGTGCCCATGGTGTTGGCACCACTGCCAGCATTGGGGGCAGCACGACACCCGGTGGATCGGAGACAAAGCCACATCAATGCCATCAGTGTATGAAGAGCTTCTCCAGCAACCATCAACTGGTCCAGCATATACGCGTCCACACCGGAGAGAAGCCCTACAAATGCTCCTACTGTGATCGTAGATTTAAGCAGCTATCCCATGTCCAGCAACATACGCGACTGCATACCGGTAAGTCCTTACATATCTATTATATAAAATTGTCATCGGGAATTTACTGTATATATACGGGCGAAGGGAGTAGGGAAGGACAAATTAAGATACATGTATCCAAAATCAAATCAAATCTCTACTGCCTCAATACCTCCGTTTATGTCTTAACATTTGTAGTTCAGGACTTGCACTGTGAAGTGAACAAATCTATGTGGCGTAAAACTAATTTGCTCTCCTCACTTCGTGAGCGAGTCAGTGGCGAGACTGAAGCCCAACTACTGCGCCATCTTCTAGACGATTCCCATCCAATTTACCGTTTTTTCTAATTACAAATTTCTTCTGGTAAAAGCCTGATTTCATATTATTTGCTTATTACTTATTATTTTTTCTCGTCTCATAATTACAAGGCTGTTGAAAATGTTTCCTACTTGGGACAAATTAAAACGGTCGTAACTTTGCTTCGCACTCATTTTCGCTCACCGCCTCGCTCTCCTGCGCCAGTTGCAATGTGGATCAAATTGATTTTTTTATCACAGAAAGCTGCGAATCGAGTTGCTCTGAAAGACTCGAGATTCGAGCTGAGTATTTTGAATTTATAGTAATTAAATAACTAGTGCATTAGTGCAGGGTACTCTGAGGTCGGTCACTCTTCCATTTAAATTGGACTAACTTGCACATCAATGTCAGCTGTTTTGCCTCACTGTGCAGCAAAACCTTTGGGGGCTCTTCCCTTTCGAATGTCGAGCTTGTCGGATGGCCAATGTAAATCGGCCATCTCTCTCACACCCATGCCAATCGCTCGTGCGCCACACCTTCTGCTTCGCTTTGCATTGCATCTGCAGCAATCGTTGTGTCCGGACTCAGCAAATATTTATATTACGCACGCAGCTAGCAGTTAAGAAACGGCTGACGACCGGGGAGTGAAGCGGCGAAAAGACGAAAACGGCGAATCGGCAAAACGATGAAATGGCGAAATGACAAAATGAAAAAATTACAATGATAATTAAATAAACTTTGAGTGCTTTTTGTCGCGACTTTTTCTAGCGGCGCCAGCTGCGAACTGCAACTGAGTAAAAATACCTATGGGAATAGTACAGTAATATATTTTACTCAGGATCGGGATGGGTTTAGGGACGACGGCATGGTTGACGAAAATTATTCAACGTCATTAGCCACATTGAAAGAATTTTTTATTTATTTTGTGTCAAAGAATCTCTATTCCTTTTGAACCAAAGGAAGTTTTCTTCACACCTGATTGCAGGATTACAATGAAATATATTTTATTATTATTTTGCCTTTTTTTCTTCACTCTATACACCCATTCATGAAGTGAAAGAGCATATTGATTGTGTACACTTTTTATATTTCTTTCCGTCCATTGTGGGAAATCCGGAAAATACTAAATATGCTATACCAAAAACTCTATTACTTACAGTGAATTATTTAAAACCACAAAAAACTTTAAGAAGTATATACAGTAGAATCCGGTTATAACGACTCCGCATATAGCGTCTGTACGGTTAGAGCGACGAAAATTCTGGTCCCCAGACAAACTTTTATGAGCAAACTTATACAGCTATAGCGCCTTCCGGGTATAGCGACGGTCCGTTGAGTGTCGTTATAACCGGATCCTAATGTATAATATATATGTACATATATACATATATAAAAATAGTCATTTAAGTTAAGTGGGGTAGTTAATTAAGTACAGACTTTTTGTCCACAGTGAATAAGTATTATGCAGCCGGTAGTGCCTGTCTACTGGTTATTCATAGTTTCTTGTTTTTTTTTTTTTCTTTTTACCACTTATTTTGCTCATTCCGTAATGCAGAAAACAGAAATCAAATACGCTTTAATTAAAAACCAGTTTGCACCCTGCTATATCCCAACCAAATTCAAAACCGAAGCTGCCCGACGACCTTCAGCTGAGTGTGTAGCGATTATGTAGCGGTTGTTGTTCCAGGTTTGGTCTGGTTAGGTCAGGTTGGGTTGCACCGTAAGAATAAGGAAATTTCTTCGTATTCATGAGTATACTGTATGCCAGAGACAAAGTACTCCATATAAGGTACAATGTAAGCCATCGCGCTTAAAATGACAAAATTAAATCCAGACCGTGTTCCACGATGCCAGTATAATGTACAGAGCCACATCTGTTTAGGAGGCCGTGATTTATGAATTAAATTATGACAATGGCTCGAATTAGCTTATTTTCTACCTGTGTGTGTGCTCTTCCTTGATAATCAAACATTGCATTGCCTTAAAAAAGTCTAAACGCTAACGGCTTACGGCTAACGACAAACAGGCCAAAGACGGGCATCTGCATCGACATCAGCGCCGCGGCATCAGCGTCCGCGGCATCATCAACAACTCAACTCAAAAGATAATGGAGAGGCCATTAGTCGACCACATCCACCCCTACCCCGACGCGCGACACGCGACGCCCGGCACCCGATCAACCCGTTATAGTACAGAAGCAAACGCCGCTGGGGCGCGCTAGTCACGGAATTCCTCTGGGCGAACACGTATTCTGAGGCGTTGCATACTTTAAGGCACTTTAAGTACGCTTGACCGAGTAGAGAGTGCGACATTGTGCTGCTAGGTGTGAAGCTCTGACGAGGAGGAGTTCGAGCAGAAAGAGAAGGTAGATCTGGGATGCTCTAAGGAATTTCACTGGCAACCGCAATTCTCGTCTGCCCCGACTGCACTTTGTTGCTATTTATTTGCATTTAGTAGTAGGTGTCGCTAGCCAGGCAAAGTGACTAAGTAGCTTAAACGGTTTACTCCTTTTCCTTTTGGTCCTTTGGCACCTTTCGGACCGCTCTCCTCCGTCACTGACCTTCCATGTTTTCATTTAATTGCGCGTTCAAATGAAATTAATTTTCGAGCAAATCTGAAACACGTAATTGCCGTGAAGCTGCAACTTTTTAAGGCAGAGAACAACTACAACTGCAATTGCGACGACCCTAAATAATTCCTGAATAATTCACTCGGCGGGCAAGCTTGCTCGAAGTTCGACATAATTTCTGAGCGCTGACTTTTTAATCTCGTTAAAATAAAGTCAATCACTCAATTACCATTCCGAGTCGCGACTATCAGGACCTCTCCCAGACATTCAAGTGTCGTCGGTAAACGTTTTCTTTCGCGCAGTTGACATTAAGTACATATTATTTTGGACCTCGCCTTCCATCTGTGTGGCTTGACCATAAGGCCTTAAGAAAACCAAAACTTTTTCCGCTGCAATGGATTTGAATCAAAGCGCTGCTAAATCAATCGACGAGAAGTGCTACAGCTTAGTGTCAATCATATAGTATGCCCATTGGGGGCGTGGCAAAACTTTTGATAGTTAAACGACTGCAAAATTATATTATATTATATTATATTATTATATTCTTTTATACAGTCAAAGGCGCCCGACTATAAAATTCGAAATATTCTATTTGCTACCCTTTCACTGCCTCGCAGATAAAGAGTGGAAAGAATGGGATTGCGTGACTCGCTAGCTATTTAGGCTGGGAAGCTGTGAATCGTCAGCCGGCCGTCAACGCTCCTTGCATTGATTTATCCAAATGACTGAGGGACTGCTCTATAGAGACTAATGCAATATGCTTTCTATAGAGCTGCTAAATTTGTTTACGAAAGTGCCATTATAATACTATTACCATATGCCAAAATGCAGTTGATGTATTGTCCGAATTGTATTTTTTTAGGAGAGCGACCGTACAAGTGTCACCTGCCGGATTGTGGTCGAGCATTCATCCAGCTATCTAATCTGCAACAGCATCTGAGGAACCACGATGCCCAGGTAGAGCGGGCCAAGAATCGTCCATTCCATTGTAACATTTGTGGCAAGGGATTCGCCACAGAGTCGAGCCTGCGCACCCACACATCAAAGGTGAGTTTGGGTCATTGGCTTCATTGGTTAGCGGACTTCGATCATCCACTATTCGACGCATCCTTGACTGCTCCAAAACTCAACTCGCAAAATTTTCTTTACGTATTTTCGTCGTTGCACCCTCATCGCCATCAATCCAACATGCACGGTATCTCATTCAACTGAACTCGTCTAAACTCAGGAGCTACAGCTGCATCTTGGTGTCTTGCAGCAGCATGCGGCACTCATTGGTGGGCCCAATGCCACCTCATGCCCTGTGTGCCACAAACTCTTTTTGGGCACTGAGGCGCTGATGGATCACATGAAGCATGTCCACAAAGAGAAGACCTCGCCGCCGATCGAGCCACGTAAGAACTCAGAATTTCCTCTCTCTCTCTCTCTCTCTCCCTCTCCCTCTCCCTCTCCCTCCCTTGATTCATTGAGACTCACTGAATTTGAATCCATGAATTCAATGAGTCCGGGCCTATTTGATACTTAAGACTAATTTGCTCTACGTCTCACAGCGACGCAATTTGGAGATGCCATCCACGGCAGTAGCTCACTTGCAGCGCAATGTGCGTCCGAGCTGAGCTGTGCTCAGCCTTCAAACACCAGTGGGTCCAGTTTGAATGACAGCTATCTCGGCAAGCGGAGAACCGCCAACCACCCCTGTCCCGTCTGCGGAAAGCACTATGTCAATGAAGGCTCCTTGCGCAAGCATCTCGCCTGCCACGCGGAGACCTCCCAGCTGACAAGCAGCCTGCGCATGTGGCCGTGTTCTGTTTGCCAGGCGGTATTCACTCACGAGAACGGTAAGCGCACTGTACAACATCGGGTATACATAGATAGAGTGATGCCTCCTGACTTGCAGGTCTTCTCACCCATATGGATCACATGCGTATGGATCCCAAGCATCAGTTCGCAGCGCAATATGTTTTGGTGTGTACAATTGCACTTTCATTTTATATATAACTATTGCAGAGCATTGTTTTCGTGATTACCCGGCATGTTTCAAAGTCAACCCTATACTTTGCGTTCTTTCCCTTTGCAATGGATGTTTAATTTTATATTCAGGTGTAACTTATTCTTTCTTTTTTTAGTCTCGAGCGGCAGCCGAGCAAAGGGAACGCGAGTCCTTGTTGGCAGCGAGTTTGGCTACCTCGTCGACCAGCGGAGCCCGAGATCCAGCCGGACATCTGCTGCCATTGGATGTGGGTGCTGGAGCGGGTCTGGTAGTTGGTATGGGTGTTACACAAGGAGGAGGGTCCAATTCGTTGTGTCCCTCGCCATCCGTGAACTCGGAGTGTTCGTCGAATGGACGGCTCTCCTCGTCATCCACTTCGGATCAGGACCAGGACCATGATCAGGACCAGGATCACGACCAAGACCAAGAGCAGGACCAAGACCAGGACCAGGACCAGGATCACGATCAAGATCAGGGCTTAAGTGAAAACGAGAACAGCAGTCATAACAATAACATTATCAGTGCTGGAAACAACAACAACAACAGCATTAACAACAACAACAACAACAACTGTAGCTCAAGCAAAATCAATTTGGCCGAGCTGCGCCTGCCCAGTTCCAGCCAGTACCACATGGACGCCGAGCTGCACGCAAATCGCATGTCCCTAATGGCAGCCGCTTCAGCTGCAGCCGCTGCTGTCGCAGCTTCCACGGGCTCCAGATCACAAGACGGCGTCACTGACGGTCCGGGCAGTGCGGTTGTCCAAGCAGCAGTCGTCAACCTGGCCGCCGCCATGCGCCTGAACAACCCCGCAAATCATCAGCAACAGGTAAGGTCTAGCCGACTGGCCGATTGGCAGGTTTGTCCTAATTGCTATAAGCAAGATAAGATAACAACAAGGCCAGATAGCATGCATATACACACGCGAATTACATAGGTGCGTGAATATGCCTATATTCCTATGGGATTCTAAATAGTACGTACCTCTAGCGCGGACAGGTTGAAAATGCGAAGTCAGTGCGCCGCACAAGCCAAAGATTCTTGATGATTGATTCAGAATCCGTGCCGATCTGGTTCTGTCCGTCCGTCTGCCTTTAAAAGTTAAAGTTAGAGTTAGAAAGTTAGAGTTAATTAAAGACTTTCGGTCCGACTTTTTGCAATCGGTATGCAGGTGGTCTGCCCCAAAGCATCGCTGGAATTGTATGATCTCACGGCGATCCTCATGTTAGCCGCACAAATGGCGCCGATCCTCGAGCAAATTTGGAGGCCGTTATGTCTTGACTTCGCATTTTTAATGAGTTCATTTTGGTAGTAGCAATTGGTGACAGCTTGAACAACTTCGTGGCCGTCGGCATGGATGTCCTCAAGTACTACATTTGCAATTTGAATTGGTTTACTTTTAGCCAAGCGAACACCAGGTGCTTCATCAGCAGAACCAGCAGCAGCAGCAGCAGCAACAGCAACAGCAACAACAACAGCAACAACAACAGCAACAACAACAGCAGCAGCAACAGCAACAGCAACAACACCAGCATAACCACCAGCACCAGCAGCAACACCAGCACCAGCACCAACACCATCATCAGCCTCTGTCGCACTTGCCGTTGCTGTCGCCGCTCGGCAGCCAGCAGGGCCACACGGGTATCAATCTGGGCACTCGGAGATCGCCGGGTATAAACGTGCCTAGTTTGCAAATGCAGAGTGACACGTCGGCATCGGTTATGATGAGCATGATGCGCGGCTCTTTGGACTCCAGCTTGAGCAGCATGCATCAAATGGAGACACTGCATCATCAGCATCATCAGGCATCCAACTATTCGCAGCACGCTGTGACGCCCAGCTCGCAGCAAACGCCGTCGCATCCACAGCATCCGCATAACCACCATCCAGAGACGGCACTTCGGATGCATCAGCAGGCGGAGGCCATATTGCGCTCACACACGGAAGCAGCGTTCCGTCTGGCTGCTTCGGTGGCTGCCACAAACGTAACACCTTCCAACCCTGGCGGAGCTGGGGCTCCAATCAAAAGCGAATCAACAATAGCAAGTGTTGCTTCTACACAGCAGCAGCAGCAGCATCAGAGGCAGATCAATGGTAGTGATCTGCATGCATCGCCCCATCGTTTCCCAACGAACACGAACCAAGCATCACATAGCACCCACCCGCAGTCGCAGCACGAACAGCAGCCAAATCAACCCAATTCATGAAGTCTATGAGCTAGAAGCTGAGCCACAGATACCGGTCGCCGGCTAAGCGCCACGAATCAGCAGCAGCAATAGCAGATTGTCGCACCAAGAACCTAAAACATTAAGCTGCATATATGTATGTAAATGCATATGTACATTAAGAGGGGGAGAGAGAGAGATGAATGTCAGGAATTTCTCATTGTATCAGCAGCACCCAGTACAACGAACTGAATATAAAAATCCTGTGTCTTTGTTGTGATTATCCAAAAATTCATACTCCTCCTGCTTTACGCCTCTACTATAGCCAAATATGTATATGGAAGCGTTTGCATGTGTGTGTGTAACTAGTAAGCCAGCGCATGTAGTGTACATACATATACCCGATACAAAATATTTGTCAGGGATTATTCTCTCTATATCTCTCTCTCTCTATATATACATATATATATAAAGAAGCATATCTTATTTAAGAATTCAAACATTCTTGGTGAGAGTATTTACTAGTTCCAAGTAAATTTCAAACTAATTTCGAAATATTTAAATAGTAACTGTTCTCAAATACACATGCACAGAAATATATATATATATATATATATATATATATATATATATATATATATATATATATATATATATATATATATATATATATATATATTTCTGATTTAAGATCACCCCTCTCCAAAGAGATTCAGTTTCTTAAGACTCCATTATGTGCAATAGATTTCAAGTTTTTAGTGTAGTTAAGTACTTCATTATTCGGAAACATTTTGAATTTGTATAGAGGGTATACTATAAGAGTAAAAGTATGTATATACCTTATAAGTATATATAATGTAATTAAATCGCCAAAAAAACAACTATTTTCTATATCAGATTATATACATTTCTTTTTTTCAGGTGGTTTTCGAATTAGGCAATAAACGTATTGCCTGTCAGAAAATATATTTAAAAGTCTTTATTTTTTTTGGCTTTCTATCATTAATTATTCTTCCCGGGTCCATCAAGTAACCTGGGAATGTTGTGTAATTCGTTTATTAATTTATTTGGATATTATTCCACATAGCGGCATAAATAGGCATTAATCATGCACAGATCATATCGATCTTTTCCACAAAAGCAAACAACTGTGAAGCTCCTGTTATTATTTATTATATATTTCTTTTAAGTAAAATTGTATGGTTGACAAATATAGTTATATATTATATACGTCAACCTATTTTTTATATTTAGAATTTCATTTTATTCTATTCCCGAAAACGAATAAATTGAATAATTGCATACATTTGTATTTTATTCTCGAAAATGAATAAATTGCATATTATAAGTGGTGAGTGTATTACTTTCGACTTTCATGACTTAAAATAAGTTAGGTGTGTGTGTGATCATGTAAGTGTGTAAATGTTCATGTGTATATTTAAGACGTTAAAATACGCTAGTTAGAGTCTAATTCGTTTAACCACGCCATGCTCTTGCTTATTATTATGGAGCTGATGGTCCTTAATTAATGGAAGCATTTCCAAATGGATCCGATTACTGCTGACACTGTACAAATAGGTTTCTGGAGTAGCTTCCGTACGGACGATACACTGAGCTATTCCATTTCTAAAGAAACTGTACAGCTAGAATCCAAGTTGCAATTATATACGCTTAATGACGACACACTTAGTCAATTCCCTGCAGTCCACTGCTGCGGGCCCGCTTCTGGGGCGAACTGTAGCTGCTTGTAGAAGAAGTTCCTCCACTCTTCTCTTGGTTGCGCTTTAAGTTAGTTGCGTTTGCGGCGCCTTGTAGCTTGGTTGTTGTGGGATCTGCAAATGGGGTGGGTGAATACAAAAATCAAAGCTAAGTGTGCATGCGTATACATGCCTTGCAGCCATCTGACTTGCGTCGCGGGCCCGTAGCCCTTTTGGTTGCGTGCGGCGATTCGGAAAATAATGGCTGGCTTATTGGAGCAGTCGACATGCGCATTGGATAGCGACGCATTAGGCACTGTGCATTGATTGGCCGCGCCAACATAGACGCGTACGAACGCCAACTGAGGTGATGCTACCTTGTCTTTTGTTGTCGGCTTGACAGCCAGATAAACCGAGTATTCAATTATTTCCTTAGTCTTTTGCGCCGGTGGCGGTTCCCATGTCAGGTGCGCACCCTCTTTAACATCCTTGGATATCTTGATGGCTGATGGGGCACCAGGGAAACCAGGTAGGCACGTCTTAAAGCTTGAGATCTACAAATGCAAATGTTATATACATATACAATGGATGACTATAAAAACATGTAAGAAAGCTCTAGACTGCCCGACTACGAGATCCCCTGAACCCTTCGAGCAACTGATATTTCAATAATTATTCGCACATGCACACACACAGGCATACGCACGCATAAACACGCATTGGTTTCAGTGATGGCTTACTATGGGAACTTAATTGTTTAATAACTTTTCTTATGGGTGGACTATCTTCATGAGATTTTCAGTTCAGTTTCATTATCAATATAACATAGACATGCATGTATTTGCCAAAGCACAAGTCTCTAATATTTGAAACACGCCTTTTACAAACTTAAGGATGATGAGGTGAACTAAGGGTGGGGGGCAAATTTTTACAAAAATCGAAATTGTATAAAATGTATCTTAACATATATTTTAAATTTGGATACTATAGCTTTAAAGATGTAGGAGATATATTTTTATAACTGATTTTCGATAAGGTTTTTAATCGATAACGAGATATCAGGATGAGTTATCGATTTTTGGAAATAAACTCGATATGCGCGCTATATATACGGATATTGAAAAAAAAACTGACAGGCCAAATCGACTCAGCTCGTCGCGCTGCCACGCCTACTTCTGCCTATTGCATACATTTCAACAAATCCATTATACCCTGATTTAAAATTTAACGGGTTCAGGGTATAAAAATTCAAATTAACACAAACCTCTCCCCATTCGCCACGCCCACACGTGTTAACGGCAGCCAGACGAAAACGGTACGCGGTACCCGGATCCAAGCTAATACGCGGATATTGAGATAAGTCGGGTAGATTATCGGCATCAAAATTTTCTAGCTGAGCCTCGTTAAAGTACTTATAATCAATATAGCTAGTGACAGTATGGGACAGATCTTTAAATATTCCCACAGTATGCCACTTATCGTTGTCATCGATCGTTGAATTGGTAGCATTTACTGAAGGCTGAAACAAAAAATATTAATTTATAACCGATCTATATAATATAGTACACAACGGACTTACATTGTTGTCATTGCAGCTTTTCAGTTGATCACTCGATTTGCTACCAATATGGGCAGCGGATAAGCTATCCAATAGGCTCATACTTGGTTTAGTTGAATCCGCTGTCGCGGTGGCCGCTTGCATAACAGCTGCCGATGCCAAAGCCTCCAAATGAGAGCCGTCTACTGTAAATTTTTGGAATAAAAACCTTTTACTATTCAATATTAAGAGTGCTCTATTCGGATGCGCCAAACTAGTGAATACCCCGCACCAAGGCTATACGGAAAACTACAGTGTTGAGGCACGAACATAAGACCATAAGGATTGCCAATAAGTCAAGAATACTGACAATTATAAAATTTGTATTTGTTCTATATATTATTAAACAAGTAAGAACGTTGCAGTCGGGCGATACCGATTGCAGAATACTCATTCACAGCCCAAACGCTGTCAACCAGAGTATATAGTGCAATTTTTAATCAGGGCATGATCCCATTAAAATTGGAAACTCATCGATAGCTATTGCTATGATCATTGCATCATTACATTCAAATTACATACATATATAATTTATACAATTTTTTTCAAGCTAACAGCAGATCAGCGCGATTTTCCTATACATGTGCACACACTCATCGCTCTCTTATTAAGCTATTCTATTCTAGCAACTGGCTTATCAAGCAAAGCAGTGGCGCGGGTGCTAAGGGCGACGCGAATTTTGCTAGAGTAGGGAAGGATCGAACCTCTTCGATGTTATTTTTTTTTTTTTTTTTCATACGTATTTCTTTTTTGTATAAAATAGATATTTTATTGGGAAGGTGCGAGCTTGAATGAATGACACTTAATACTTTTCTGTTTCTTAGTCGAATAATTTTATAAGTTTAAATTAGTTTCTTCTTAAATAGCCCTCAAATACATATACGCATATACATACATATATATAAGTCTGCACGCATAGCATCAAGCATCCTAGCCTTACACGCGCTCATTTGTATGTGTGCATGTATGTACACATAAGTGCGTGCTCTAGCATATTCTAAGAATCTCGTTGCGATTGATTTGTCTTTGCATTGTTTTTGAATTTCCTGTCGCTACAATGGCATTTCTTTGCTATGTGGCGTCATAACAATAATGTGATTTCGTTTTAACTATTGTTGTTCGAAACGACGCGGTGGTGCTGTATGTTGAAGCGCCGGCGGTCTTTATTTTAGTTATTTTGACATTAACATGCTATTCGGCTTGGGTGTTTCTTTCCGTATTATGTAATATAATAATATCTATTAAGCGTATTTATATGTACAAATACATAAATAGATGGCTGACGCAAATAAATGCCGCGATTCTGACATTTTAAATGCCGATTGCCACGCTCCTAGTGGCCGTAGACTACCCATTTTTAGCCAGTTCTTAGAACGAGCAACCGGTAACCTAAATGCAAAATTAGAATTCTTACGCTCAAAAAATGTGAAAATTACAGGGTATTTTTCGATATACTACGCCCCTCAAGAGGCGTCAAAATTATTTTTAGGGAATCGATCAGAGGACCAGTAACTCAACTATCCAAATTTGAAGCTTCTAGCTCTTAAACTGTAGGAGATGTAAACTTTTGCGGTTTGCCACGCCCCCTATGGGCGGACATATATCTACCATAGCTCGTTGGACATAAATGGTCAACCCTCGTATATATACCAAGTTTCAGGTGTTTAGCATCAATAGTGCCTAAAATATAGCAGAATTCAAAAAATCACTATATCTTCGGGTCCGATTTGCCACGCCCCTAGTAGGCCTAGATATATATTTTTTTTATTTACCCCTCTTTATAGAATTAAAACATCAGCTTACGTGCAAAATTTCAGCATTCTAGGTTTATAACTTTAGGAGTTTTATCCGATTTGCCACGCTCCCAATGGGCGAAGATCTTGGGTGGTCGACGCGGACCTACATACCAAATTTTAGCTTTCTAGCTCTTCAACTAATATGATTTCTGCATTTCCGATTTGCCACGCCCCTAGGGGGCGGATCAGGAAAATTTTTACACTTTATGAATCGGAGATATACACGAGTATGTGTTCCAAATTTTATGTCTCTAGCTTCAATAGCGCCGAAATAGATTGCGTTCATACGGACAGACGGACAGCAAGACGGACATTGCACAAAACCAATATACTCATTTCACTTTCGTGAGTCTAAAAAGAAATCTACAGACAGCAATTATTGGATGTTACACGCTTTGGCGCCCCGCAGAATTTTTAGGCATGAACATACATCGTATACATGCCTCCTACGCATTCAACGGCTAGCAGGTATTGTGATAGGAAGAGATGTCACATGTGCGGACTCTATAAACAGACTGATGAACGCTAACCCTTGTAACCCTCGTCACAGATTGTGCAAGAGACAAGCGCTGCGCCTTACAAACTCAATGGTAGGATGAGAATATGTAATACTCCAATGCTGAGCCTTCACACTCAGCAAGAGGCACTAGAATTAAGGGTTGAAAATATGCATGAGTCTGGGTATAAAGCCCGGGCTCAGAAGAATAAAGATCAATACGTAACTATGCATCAATACGTAACTATGCATCAATACGTAACTATGTATTCGCTCAACAGTATCTATTTTGCAAGATTGAGGCATCCAAAACATATACGTAGTAAAACAAGTAAGAAAGCTCTATTCGAGACTACTCGACTACGAGATCCCCTGAACCCTTGGAATAATAGCTATTTCAATAATTTTTCGCGTCTTTCAGCTTACAAACACACACACATACACTTAAACATTTACACACACATACACACACAAGCATAAAAAGGAATGGGCGGCAGTGTGCGCTTACTATGAGAACTCAATTATTTAATAACTTTTTTTGTGGACATATGATCTTCATGAAACTTTTAGATTATGATTATAACATAGATATGCATGTAATTGCCAAAGCACAAGTCTCTAGTATTTGAAATACGTCTTTTACAAATGTATTGATGAGGGGGTGAATATAGGGGTGGGGGGTAAATTTTAACAAAAACTGAAATTGTATAAATTGCATATAAGCATACATTAAAAATTTGGAGACTCTAGCAATAAAGGTGTAGAAGATATAATTTTATAACTAGTTTTCGATATAGTTTTTTATCGATAAAAAAGATCGGGATGAGTTATCGATTTTTAATGATAAACTCGATATCCGCGCTGTAATTACGAACATTTTACAAAAAATTTGAAGCTAGCTCTTATATCTTCGGAAATTGACGCGTTCAAACATACGGACAGACGGACAGACGGACGGACGGACAGACGGACAGACGGACAGGGCCAAATCAACTCAGCTCGTCGCCCTGATCAAGAATATATATACTTTGTGGGGTCTGCCACGCCTCCTTCTCCCTGTTACATACATTTCAACAAAACCATTATACCCTGATTTCCCATTGAAAATGGGTTCAGGGTATAAATATATGTATCTGTACAGGTACACAGAAATAAACAGAAATAGAATATGATTGATTTAAACAAACCATTTTGATGATGATGTTGTCGTAGAGCAGATATTGCTAATTGGCTTTGTGATGCATCCGAATCACTCGTTGTGGATATCCCAGTATCCTTTGATATGGTATTGCTGCTGCTCGCTAAACCCTCGCCCGATTTAATTGTAGTTAATATATTTGCAGCCTCAGTCTCCGAAGCAGTCGGCAGATTCAAGTTCGTTGCTGTGGTTGTAACTGAAGCTATGCAGCCAGACTGGAAAGATGCGTTAAAGCCGTGAACAAAATCTAAAGTTTTCCCAATTATATGCTTACATTCGAGTCGACGTTATCGTTCTTATCGTTAATCGCAGGTGCAGCCGCGACGGAACTTTTCTGAACATCCGTCGTGCTGCTAACACTGGAAATATCATCAATCGCTGGATCTGCCATTTGGATATCTGTTGATGGATTTTCGGCGGTCCTCGACATGGCTGCCAATGGCACTAATGTTGACGTTAGTGTTGATGTTAATGGCGATGTAGTGGTTGAGGACGTGGCAGCAATTACAGTCCCGTCCCCATCCTCCATATCCTCCAGCTCTTGTGGCTTATCCTTTGTCGGAGTTAGTAGATCGTCAGCACCGTCCAGTTGCTCGATGATGTCATCGACGGTATCGGTTTCACCCGTTGTGGCAATAGCGATCGCTGCCTTCGCAACACTGTTCTCCTGCTTCTCCTTTAGCTGATGCACGGTCGTCTTGACTGCCGGTGCCGTCGGTCTACTTGTCAATGCTAATGTGCGTTGGCCGACCCCAGCAGCACCAGCGGCACCACCCGCATTGAAAATATTCACAAACCCTTTGCGCGCAGCTGTTGCTCCGGGCAACATGACTAACTTGTTGGTCGAGCTCGTGCCTGGTGTGCTGGATATGCTGGAATTGGCGCTCATCACAGTCACCGACTTGCCTCCAATGTATACGGCGGTCTTTTGTTGTGTTAGCTTCTGGCCAGCTGCGACGGCGCCGCTGTTAACGGAGGTGAGGGTGATAGGGCGACCTGCAGCTGCTCCTGCGGACCCCTGGATATTGCGCACCATTTTAACATTACTCTGACCGGTTAATACTGTGCGCTGTACGCCAGTAGCAATGGGTGTGGCCGTTGTACCAGTGGAACCAACGATGCTGACTATGTTTGTGGACCCAGCGCTGCCAGCACTACTCATCACAGAGCTGGCCGGCACAGTGCGCAGACTAGATCCAGTAGTTACTATTATTATCTGCTGATTGCCCAGCTGGGTGCCTTGCTTGTTAGTGATGACAAAGGCGGGCTTGCCCATCACGTTGGGTGTGACCTTGCCCATTTGCAGTATGTTGGAGTTCTTCATAATCAATTTTCCGCCAGACATCGTGTGTGGAGTAACTAGTTTTAAAACATTGCCAGATACAATCGACTTTTGTTGCTGGATCGTCGATTGCTGCTGCTGCTGCTGGTGTTGTTGGTGTTGTTGCTGTTGATTTTGTTGTCCACTTGCACTCGTCGCCGAAGACGATGTTATTAGGGTCGTTCCACCAGCCATCACTGTCTTTGGCTGCACAGTGCTGCCTGATGCAATCTGATACGAAATTCGAAGACATTAAATGTGGTTCTAATATGATATATATGTATATATAAAGTTGCATTACCTGATTTGGTGTCGACCCAGCACTGAGCTGTTGGTTGCTAATAGATATTGCCTGACCCTGGGCACCGCCGCCGCTTTTAGCAATATTAAAGCTGACCTTCGGCAGAGTCTGCACCGTCATGCCACCACCGCTAGTCTTCACAAACTGCAGCTGTACATTCGGAGCCAATGTGAGAGGCTTCTGTATAAAGTATTGCTTGCCACCTAGGGACGTAGTTGTCGTCGCCACAGCCGACGAACTTGTCTGCACCGCAGCGCTCGGCTGCGAAGCTTTTAGTATTGTTGTAGTTGATGAGCTTCCGCCAGCAACACTTGCGCTGCTGCCATATGGGGTCAGTCGCAAGGATTGCCCACCAGAGATGCCTGTGTTAGTGGAGATGCCAGGGATGATTCGTAGTCCTCCAGCTGACGACTGCGAAGTGGCAAGGACTACGCCGCCACTAGGCGCCGTCACAGAGTGCGCACCGACACGTGCAGCAACACTTTGGCCATCCTGGTTTGCCTGAGAGGCAGATGTTTTGATAATTGAAGCACTAGGTCTAAACTTCTGTATTATCCCCCCACTATCTCCGCGAGTATTTGTGTTCACACCTGTTGCTGTGCTGCTGATAATCGATAGTTGTGGTTGTTGCTGGACTGCAACAATCGAAGGTGTTACGCCTGCTTCTGCAGCCGCAGACACGCACGACGATCCCGGTGCCGCTTTGACTTGCGACTGGGTGACAAAAACAGTCGACGATTGAGCAGACTTACTAACAGCTGTAATTGTGGCCGCTGTTGCTGTGCCTGCTGAAACTGCTGCTGCTGCTGCTGGGCTGTTTGCTCCAGTTAGATGCAAGACCGAAATGGGATTCTTTTCGAATTTGAGGGCAGCCGAGGCGACAAGCGGGGCGCCCTCACCACCATTTGCGGTAGTCGCAGGCTGTGGAGCTAGGGTTTGGCCTTGAGCGGGGGGTTGTTTTGTATTGGGTACAGCTGGCGCTTGTTCAATTTTCTGTATTTGCAGCACATAGGCTGCGGCAAAGGTGGTCGCCGTCCACGAGAGCTCTAGCGCATGGGTCGATGCTCGAACTAGCGCCACTTTCACCGCATAGAGTGGCTTGGTTACCTCCAGGTACCACAAATCCTTACAACAAACCTATGTAGAAAGACAAAAATGATAAAATTGTACTTTTTATACCCTGAACTCATTTTCAATGGGAAATCAGGGTATATTGGTTTTGTTAAAAATGTGTAACAGGGAGAAGGAGGTGTGGCAGACCCCAAAAAGTATATATATTATTGATCAGGGTGACAAGCTGAGTCAATTTAGCCCTGTCCGTCCGTCCGTATATTTGAACGCATCGATCTCAAAAGATATTAGAGCTAGAGATTTGAAATTTGTTCCCAAAAAATCGATAACGACTCCCGATATTTTGTTATCGAATAAAAAGCTTATCGAAAATAAGTTTTTTTTATTATATTTCCTACACCTTTAGAGCTAGAGTCTCCAAATTTTAAATGTAGATTTATATGTATTTTATAGAACTTTGATTTTTGTTATATTTTACCCCTACCCCACTATCCAACCCTCGCCAAAATATTTGTGAAATGCGTATTTGAAATACTAGAGATTTGTGCCTTGGCAAATGCATGCATTCTAGTATATAACAATCTGAAAGTTTCATTCATAAGAAAGTTATTTAACAATTAGGTTCCCGTAGCAGCCAATGCATGTTTATGCGCGCATGCACATGTGTGTTTGTGAGTGTGTCAAGAATTGTTGAAATTGTTGTTGTTCCTCGAAGGGTTCAGGGGATCTCGAAGTCGAGCGGTGTCAACTAGAGCTTTCTTACGTGTTCTATTAGTACTACAGTGCTTATCATAATTATAGCCCACCCTGCAACTTAAACTTTGAGCCCGTTGTAACAAAATTTTTAAGGTTTTTTAAAAATAAATTTTACAGCACATTATAGACTGGAGCACGTTCAGTAGATTTGATCAAAATTTTAGTTCAATTTATGGAAAACTAAGAAAGAACCGTTAACTTTTGCTCTGTGCTAGCATTTTTGCTTGCATTTTTGTGTATCATAATTATAGCCCACTGTCGCAAATTTGAATTTATTAAGTGCGGAACAGACTTTTGGCTTTACAGACATTGTAATTAAGTAAATTTAGATAGTTTTTAAGAGATTCCGCTTGGAAAACAATTATCTTATTATGAAAAGGGCCGTATTTTCTCACTTTTCGAGTCAGGAGAGTCTATTTCGAGTATTTTACGAATTTTGAAAAAAAGTCTAAGTGTAATTAAAATTTTTTTGGGTTAACCGCGAAGAATAAGGATCAAGAAGACGTACTGGGTGAAAGCCGTTACTAATTGCGCACGATAAACGCAAAATTATTAAGAAAGCCAGCAACAACCCAACCGCTTGTATAGCTTTGGCCACACATGTGGCCGAATCTATGTCAGCGATGACTGTTTGGCGAGTACTTAAGAGCTCAGGAATCATAAATAGGTCTAAACTGACCAAAGCATCCATGTTGCTAAGTCGCCACAAGGTTGCTTGACTTGGTTTTGCCGATGGACATACTGCGGCCGATCTGACATACGCGCGTTTGAATCATCGTCTTTTGGCTTACAGTATATTTATAAATTTTTACCCTAACAGGTCGTATTTTCTGATGGGAAGAAGTTTAACCTGGATGGTCCTGATGGGTTTGATACTTATTAGCATGATTTGAGGAAGGATCCTATGTTTTTTTCAAGGACAAACTTTGGAGGTGGCTCCGTCATGATTTGGGGTCCATTTTTTTCATTTGGTACCTGGGAATTGAAGTTTGTAACGAACCGAATGAACAGTGAAGAGTATATTCAGGCTCTGGATAGTATTCTCATTCCATATTAAAGGGAATTACGTGAGAAACCAATGGTTTTCCAACAGGATAATGCCAGAATCCATGTGAGCAGACGTACAAAAGAGTGTTTGGAGGAATGTCATGTTGATGTCCTTGACTGGCCAGCATGTTTTGGGGATCTCAACCCGATAAAAATGTCTGGGGTAATCTTGCAAGACGTGTGTATGCCAAAAATCGCCAGTTGGAGACAGTTGGATATCTTAAAACGCAAATTCTAAACGACAATGACTAAATAACAAAGTTTCGAAAAGGACCTTTTATTAAATTTAGTGGTTTCAATGAGGAAGAGAATTTTTGAGTTAACTAAGACAAATGGAGGCCGGATTAAGTATTAACATTAGTTTTTCCATTAATCCGCAACGAATTCGGATTTTTTTTTACAAAAATATGAATATGGGCTATAATTTTGATACAGAAAATGGTGCTGTTTTTCCTTGTTTTTTACTTCTTTTTAAGAAATCGTTATTAAATCGTGAATTTTAAGTGAACAAGTTTTTTGCCATTCATAATTGAAATATTGAACTACTCATTTTTGAAGATTTTGAGGAAATATTCCATTTGGGAAAAATTTTCAGCCGATTCGTTTAAGTGGATTAAAAGTGGGCTATAATTATGATAAGCACTGTACAGTGGTAACAGATAATTTCTCACCCTAACCTGGTTGTTCCATGCTTTGCGGTAACCGTCTCGACCCGACCATACGTATAAACGACTTTGAATGCCAACTGCACAGTGTCCAGCTCGAGCTCTGGGAACGTTTTCCTCAACAGTATCCAAGGTGACATTCTCCCAAATCATTGTGTCTGCATAAGGAAAAGAGAGGATGAAGTTCAATAGATATTCTATTAGTACCGATCTACCTAATCTACCTAAATCGAGCACAGCTAGTGTATTTGTGCACTTCCATTCCCGTTCTGTGGTCGCTTTGGAATCGTTGATCACCAATGGAACCCAGCCTCCAAAAACATACATCTTATTTGCAATCATTGTGGAACTGTGTAGAGAACGCGGCAACGGAGCTTGGCCTCGGGTGCGTGGTTTTTCCCAAGTCATAGATTCTGCAATTATACGGAGTCAGACAACTATCGATGAAGGCGAAGAGTGCGTACCTGTATCCAGAAGCCATAAGTCACCCAAGCGACAACCACTCATGCCACCATATATAAGTAAACTTAATTTACCAGTTTGCTTGCTTGTAAATGATATTCCAGTGTGTGACTCGCGAGGTGGAGGGCTGTCACCAAATGTCTTTGGAATAATCCACTTTCCATTGTGACTGTGCACGCCGCGAGTGTCCAATATATACAAGTCATTTAGATACCTATTTGCAAATAGATAATATAGATATATGATTGAGTCTAGCCCGAAGCAATCGATCTATATGCGTCTGTAATGGAAGCCCATAAGAACAAGTTTTACAGGTAGCAGCAGAGTGAACAAAACTCTTACAGTTTAAGCTATTCAGTCTAGAGACAAAAGAGACACCCGCTAATAATTTTTCAATTCCGAAGGGAAAAGATGAGTTCTTGAGTTCTTCATAGCAGAAGATTTGACACTCAGAGCAATAACAATATACATGCAATACTGTCAGCTGAGAGCATTGCAAAAATGTATTTATTCTACCTACTTTGGTATATTGTTTTTAGGGTCATCCGATTCATTAGCCAGTCCGCCAAAGAGAAATATTTTCTCGCCAACCATAGTGAAGCTGTGGCCGAGTCGAGGACACGGGGACATTCCATTATCTGGCGATTCTGGATACATTTTCCTCCACTCCCATTTCGTGGCCTGCAACTCGTAGAGCTCATTTGAATATTTCCCATATTCGATCATGCCGCCAAAGACAAACATGCGCGTTCCCTCAACAACAAATCCGTATGCAGCGCATCCATTGGGTACATCTCCTTTCAACACGGGCACATACCATTGATTGGTCACTAAAATAATGGAAGAAATATTACTACTAAACCCAAGCCTAGCTTATTCATATATATTCGAGCAGCATTACATTTAAGCAGAAGTTCTCTCATCGAATGCCTTCTATTATCGATCTATGAAATAATATAATACTCTACTAATTTAATATCGTCCAATTGTATTTTAACGAAAAACATAAATATATAGGGATTAACGCTAGATGTTTTATCGCTAGGTGCTGCTCGCTTAGTGATAAAACAATAGTAAATGTCCTTAAATAAGCTGATGCGAAGACCATGACCAAAGGCACATTGGTTATCATACCAGTGACACTAACAATAAAATGGAATTCAATGAAATGGGCGTTTAGTTGAATCTCGATCAGTAAATAAAATGTTTTAATTATTAAGCAATTTTTATTTAAAGATGACATTAATATAAATATCAAATATTTGATTTTTAAATGTAAATATATAATCTATGTATATAATAATAGTATGTACAAAATATACCTGTATTGTAAACATGGAGTTCGTCAACGATTCCTTCGTTTCCGCCTCCAAAAACAACCATAAGCTCTTTAATATTTATGGCCCGGTGTCCATGTCGTGGACGAGGTTGAGGACCTGTTGGATTAAGGACGCGTTTCCATCGAAACCCACCCGATGAGTTGTTGCCCAAATTGTGGTTGGTCGCGTCTTCCGTCTGATATGGATCCAAGTCCATGTCGACGCGTGCCAAACCATTGCCGCCAGATGATACTTGGGTGTTAGTAGAGCGTATCGTCTGCTCTGAATTCAGTGCATCGGCCACAGCATTTCCCAGGGAACTATTCGCTCCAGCAAATTCTGTGCTATTCATTTTAAAGATCTCTATATATGGATATGCTTATCCACTTATCAGAGTGAATACTTTAAATGTTTATATTCAGTAAGCAACCTTAGCCAAACCAATACATGAATGCATATTTTCTTGTAGAGTCTGTAAAAATACAAATATATTTATATTATGATGTACATTTGAGAAGCACAGAATTACTTTTAATGCGTACTGTATATGTACATGTATGCTCGCAAATTTATATTGACCTGGCAATGCCGTCAATGGACGCTTACAAATTTATCAATTTTTAGCACCATTTTATCAAACATATTAAATTATTAAATTAACGTATATTTTCACCATGTACGCTTACCAATTAGATAACTGTTAAGTCCTTGGTAACATAAACAATTCAATGGTTTATATATAAAACAATCTAATACACAATGTGCAAAAAAAGCCGAAGAAAACGACAGCGACGCACACATAGGAAATTCTCACAAGAAGGGGACCTAACCAGACCAGCATATCATAATCAGAGTTGCAATTATTGCACCTTCAATTCAGATATCGATATATCGATATTTCCAAAAGAGTACAAATAAAATAGATTGAAATCGAATTGAATGTTCAATTAAATCGTATACTGCGTAAAACCACTAACCAGAGAACACATAGACTAGACAACTAGTGGAAAGCTTTTTGCACGCTTTTTTTGAGGCTTTAGCACCCCAGACAGCTTTGGACTCGCTCGGCTCCTTACTTTTAGGTTCGAGCTACGAAAAAATACGAACGCACAATCATTTCGCTTCATGCGCTCGACCGAGATGGTCAACTTTTGAACAAAAGATCCCTCTATGCTCAATGTTTCCCTTGCTCTCTCTCTCTCTCTCGATGCTCTCTGCTCTCTCGAATGTGTATATGTATGTATACATGTGAGGCTCACAATGTGAGCACAAGCAGCAGCTCACGAAAATTGAAATTTCTTCGCAGCATAACCCATGCCTTCCCTTATGTGTGAAGAGTATACCGAACTTTTCAAACCGTTTGCCATGTGTTTTCGTTATTATTTGTGGGAAGGGTATAAAAGGGTTGGTGCGCATAATGAAAATGTTTTCGCGACGAGCATGCACACACACACTGTCCCTTGCTACATGTACTATGTACTGCATGTGAGCACAAGTAGCGCTCACAAGAATTGAAATTTCTTCGCAACAAGAACCCATGTCTTCCCTTCTGAGTGAAGAGTATACCGAACTTTTCAAACCGTTTGCCATGCGTTTGCGTTATTATTTGTGGGAAGAGTATGAAAGCGTTGGTGCGCATAATGAAAATGTTTTCGCGACGAGCATGCACACATACACTGTCCCTTGCTACATGTACTATGAGCATTTGTATGCCTGTGTGCAAAGCCCTTGCTGGCTATAGCAATTTGAAATCCTAGCATTTGCATTTGGTCGATCTTGTGAAGTGCTCACACTTACATAAATATGTTTGATTGTGTGTACGCAGGGGCCGCGATGCTCACAAATGATGGGGTAATCATTGTAGAAGCAATTCAGTGCCTTTATATGTATGTGCGTGTGTGTATGTTTATAAGTGTATGCATGCGACATGAGCATTGACGTGTGCCTACGACAACTTTGAATTGTGTGAACGATTTTGGGTTTTAATTGAAGAGGCGCGCTTACATTTAAGTAGATGATTAACTAAAGTAACAAGTGCACTTCCTATTACTTTTATAGGTATTTTTTAATTGCATGATTTTTATGACATCTAACATTTGCACCCTTTAAAATGGGTCCATTTAGTCAGTATATGTATGTATGTACATACATATGCTTCTTATTAAAAATGTAAATTTCACCTGTATATGTGCAGGTACAAGAGATCGAAAATCGCATTCCAATTTGGCCACTGGGATTGATCAGGTACTACATTTTTAGCAAATATCATTCTGATAGGCAAACCCACGACCATTGAAACAAAAAAAAAATCATCTACTTAAATGTAAGCGCGCCTCTTCAATTAAAACCCAAAATCGTTCACATAATTCTAAGTTGTCGTGGGCACACGGCAATGCTCATGTCGCATGCATACACTTATAAACATACACACACGCACATACATATAAAGGCACTGAATTGCTTCTACAATGATTACCCCATCATTTGTGAGCATCGCGGCCCCTGCGTACACACAATCAAACATATTTATGTAAGTGTGAGCACTTCACAAGATCGACCAAATGCAAATGCTAGGATTTCAAATTGCTATAGCCAGCAAGGGCTTTGCACACAGGCATACAAATGCTCATAGTACATGTAGCAAGGGACAGTGTATGTGTGCATGCTCGTCGCGAAAACATTTTCATTATGCGCACCAACGCTTTCATACTCTTCCCACAAATAATAACGCAAACGCATGGCAAACGGTTTGAAAAGTTCGGTATACTCTTCACTCAGAAGGGAAGACATGGGTTCTTGTTGCGAAGAAATTTCAATTCTTGTGAGCGCTACTTGTGCTCACATGCAGTACATAGTACATGTAGCAAGGGACAGTGTGTGTGTGCATGCTCGTCGCGAAAACATTTTCATTATGCGCACCAACCCTTTTATACCCTTCCCACAAATAATAACGAAAACACATGGCAAACGGTTTGAAAAGTTCGGTATACTCTTCACACATAAAGGAAGGCATGGGTTATTGCTGCGAAGAAATTTCAATTTTCGTGAGCTGCTGCTTGTGCTCACAATGTGAGCCTCACATGTATACATACATATACACATTCGAGAGAGCAGAGAGCATCGAGAGAGAGAGAGAGAGCAAGGGAAACATTGAGCATAGAGGGATCTTTTGTTCAAAAGTTGACCATCTCGGTCGAGCGCATGAAGCGAAATGATTGTGCGTTCGTATTTTTTCGTAGCTCGAACCTAAAAGTAAGGAGCCGAGCGAGTCCAAAGCTGTCTGGGGTGCTAAAGCCTCAAAAAAAGCGTGCAAAAAGCTTTCCACTAGTTGTCTAGTCTATGTGTTCTCTGGTTAGTGGTAAAACATATTTAGCTTTGAAGCCGTAAACTAGACATCTACATATATTATTGCAAGTACATTATTATTATTATCATTGTATTAAAAGAGAAACCATTTTTTACAAACAATTGATTACAATTAATTATAATTCGATCATTTTTCTGCCTAATTGCATATTATCACTAACCATGGCTAGTAATATTATTTAGTGGTACCACTAAATAGAGCTGGAGAGCCATCTATAGAACTATCGCTAGCATCGATGGAAATTTCCCGATGGTCGACAATTTAATCTCTCCTTATTTTATTTACTCTTAAACCCAATCCTAGCTTATTCATATACATATATTCGAGCAGCATTACATTTATGCAGAAGTTCTCTCATCGAATGCCTTCTATTATCGATCTATGAAATAATATAATACTCTACTAATTTAATATCGTTCAATTGTATTTTAACGCAAAACATAAAACATAGGGATTAACGCTAGATGTTTTATCGCTAGGTGCTACTCGCTTAGTGATAAAACAATAGTAAATGTCTTTAAATAAGCTGATGCGAAGACCATGACCAAAGGCACATTGGTTATCATACCAGTGACACTAACATGACCAAAGGCACATTATATTTTCAAAATAACTATTGCAATTCAACATTGTAGCGAACCAAAGCATCTATTTCCTCTATACTATAGTCTGATTTTAATATATTCTGTGTTTTTTTAAAAAAACATAGATTTTCTTTACGCCTTCAACAACTTCGAGTTCACCTGATAGCGCCGATGCTCACAAAACCGATCGCAAGCGACAAAAAATACGTGACGGAAGTTTTGTCTCATTTTTACCGTTTAAACAACAAAGTGTTTGCCGGATGTCGACATTGTGCCAAAATATACCGCTCAAGTGACAACACTTCAAATAACATAAGTCCACCCATTTGTACAAAATGTTGAGAAAACCGCCGATCATCACCGACCGAAGAGCTTGTTTTAAAAAAAAACATGTTAACCAAATCATTTTACTAAACAAAAATCAATGGATGGATCATGAAGCTTATCAAGAAAGTTAAGCTTTATTATAAGTAGGAATTAAAAGTGTTATATATTTTTCAGAAAACTGGACTACACAGGCTTTGCCGAACCTTACCATACAAAGTATGTAAATATGTATTTAATTTGCAATATATTTGCAATGTAATATAGCAAAAAGTTTCGATGGAATATCGATGGTTTAAGCCATCGAATACTGCTACTAATAATGCAGCTGTTACAGCTGACAGCAATAAAAATACCAGAATGCTTTTGGTTGCAGTTTTTTTATACATATCTCATAGCTGAGGATAGTCTAAAAATATGCACCGTGTAAGAATATCGATACTACGCTACTTTTTGTAAGAATGTCACGAAAGTGTTGAATAGTTTATATTTATCAAAGTACAAAGGACTAGCTGTTTTTTCAATTGAGTTTTAAGTAACTTTAACTTCGGCGGGTAAGGCAACCAAATTCGGATTGGTTGGACATTCTTTATATATATTAGCCAAACATAAAATCAATCTACATTTTAATCAGAAAAGCTGAATGAAAACACCTTCAATAGTGTGTAGAAAAGTGGAAACTTACTGTTATCGATAACAATAATTTTGGTCATCAAAATAGATTTTGCTGACGCCACAAAGTATGCAATAATTAATAAAGCTCGATTGAAAAGATTTACCAAAAAGTTAAAAGTTTAATTATGTTAAAGGCATAGGAATAAATTTTTTAACTAGACGAGAAGTGTGAAATACATTTGATCATTATTTCTGTTGTTTTTCCGGCATAAACTCAAAGCGAATTTCTCGGTATGCGCCAAATTTTTAAAAACAAAAAATTACTCCAAATTTTAGCTAGCGCGAATGCATTGCTAGTGTTTACCTAATTAATTAAAGTCATTAAGAAATCCCTTGATGTCCAAAAGAATAATTTTATGTATTGGCTAACTCTAAATGTAAAATATTACGTAATGCTTTGGTTGGAAGTTCTTGGAGTCCATAATCGAATTTTCCATTTATAAAATTAAAATAGGTTACTATAAAATGATTTAATTATTTATAAGTGCAATAAATAATGATCTTAGAAAAAAGCCTTAAAGAGAAAAGAAAATATCGTAGCCAGTCATATGTAGGTGGATAGCAGCCGCAAGTATGAAATAAAATTCATCAATGAATGCGCAGATCTCAGTAGATTATACGCATTGTTTAACACGATATTGGGTGAGCTTATCACTCATGTAGAAGTAACGCCGCAGTGCTAACGTAATCAAGTCAAACATACGCCTGATAACTTCAGAGCTCCGATAAGCAGGACAACTATATATCTCGCTCGACTACCTGTTCTTTTACTACAGATATTTGTGCATGTATGTATTTGTACACACAGATAGGCACAGCGCAAAAGAGAAACACTTTGAAAGGCTATAAATAGAACGCCAATGAGCAAATCACAGTATTCCGATTTAGTTAGTTAGAGCACGATATTTTATTTCTGAATTTTCCCCCGAGACTTTGCCTCTTCAGGTAAAACAAGTGTTCCATATCGTAATGTATAGAATATTTAAAAGACGTAAGCCTGGCTTACGCTTTTTTAGAGTTTTTTTAATATATTTAGTAAATTTTTTTGCGCAATATATATATAACTACTGATACATAAAACTTAAAATCGACAACTAATTAGTATCATATTTTTGGTTTGTTAATAATAACTTCCCATGTCCATATCAATGTAATAATTTAATAGAAGTTATAGGACTCGCGTATCTGAATGTTGTAGAAATGTTACTAAAATACCGTGCAAACTGAGAAGAAGCAGTAATCGCATTTAAAATATTTATTCGATAAATATGTCTTCGATTAATGGTGAATTTTTCGCTTGAACAATCTGGTCTTACTGTTGAATTCTGTATACCATACGAGTTGTCCGTTGTGTTAGCAAGAAATACAAACAGCATTTTTGGTAATGAGTGTATTCCTTAATTTGTTGCGAAAGGACATACACATGCAACATATAAAGACAGAAAAAAATATAAAGCGATAAATAAAAATTGTATTTATTCTATTTTATTGTGTCTACACCAGCAGAGTGAATAACTTGTGTTTAAATCGCGTGGCAACACCCATTAAACGTTTAGTATTAAAACATAATTGTAATTTAGTTAATTATATTGTTCCACGTGTTCAGTGAAAATTAACAGTATAAATATGTTTACGTATAAATAAACATGTATGAATATAAATGTATTTGGTTACATACACATGTACACCTATAAAAATTGCGTGTGTACATATCTAAATATGTATAAGTGGAATAAGTGATATCATCCCGAGGCCTGAGACTGCCGTTATCCACCAGCTGCTTCAGTTGCCCTTTTTGTAGGGTTTTGTCGCAGAATAAAACAAAAAAATCAATAAAGTAAAATGTCTATATATATATATATATATATATATATATATATATATATATATATATATATATATATATATATATATATATATATATATATATCGTCATGTCCCCATTTGCAACTGAATTTGATTTTGGATGCCACAGAGAGATTATGCATGAAAACATACATGTGTACCTTAAATCTGTGTTGTGTGCTGCTCTATATGACGTAATTTATGCTCTTAGCTGAAAATGGTGTTTTGTAAAGTGGTGGTGAGGCAGGAATGTGTGTGTTTATGTATGTCTCCAAATGTATACAAACTCGATCGGAGCAAACTTAACACACTTTAAGGCATTATCAATTTTGACCTAGAAAATGGTTTACTTCTAGTGTCTGTGCGTATACGCGCAGGTCCACATTTGTGTAGCATATACATATATAAATATGTATGTACCACCCAAGAGTTTCTCACTCGTTCGCTCTCTCACACATAATTATGATTCTGTGGGCGTGTGTACGAAACAGAATTGCACACAGGTTCCGTTAAATATACCTTAAAACACGAAAGGCATTAACATAGCATATGAGCATACCTCCGCGTAAAGCTAATTGAATTTTTTGTTTATTTTTTTGCCCTTGCTAATTTTCATACGTACATATTTAATCTTTAGTCCATTTATATACACGCACGTACTATTATATACAAAAGCATTTGTATGCATGTATAAAATAATAAATGGATCCGTACGAAATTTGCACGAATTACAAATGTAAACCTTTAATTTATTATCGATTTTTTCGTTTGTTTCTACATACATTGTTTTATGGCTTTAATAAAATGTACATGTATTGATATAGAACACAACTCAAATGTTAAAAAAAATAAATCTATTGGGATTTCGAAAGTCATCTACTACAATGTTGTCATTAGAAATTTATAAACAACGAACTAAATACACATTAAAAAAAATGGGAATACGCTTATTGACTATATAAAAATTAGATCCATTTTATATAATATATCATTTGTTCCCGATCTCAAAAGATATACTACAGTAGGTTAATAGTTAAATGAAAAGGTACATATTTTGCCAATCCCGTAAGAATCTTATATAGGTAATTAACTAGAGAATCTCAAAAATTTTAGGCTTCCGAATTATACAGTGTTGCAGTGGTGCTATACACAAAACCGATTTGGTCTTTATGCTAGGTGAAGCAGAATCTTTTATTATACCCTGAACCCATTGAAAATGGGAAATCAGGGTATAATGGTTTTGTGAAAAAGTATGTAACGGGCAGAAGGAGGCGTGGCAGACCCCACAAAGTATATATATTCTTGATCAGCGCGACGAGCTGAGTCGATATAATATATATATAATTCTCATAATATTGTCCACACTGCAGCGCAGCCCAAGCGCAGTCGCTGCTTACTGCGCAGTTAGCAGAGCGCAGGCTTATGCGTGCGTGTGGATGCATGTTTTTGTGTGTGTGCATAAAAGAGGTGCAGAATAATTAGAATATCAGCATAGAGGGTTCAGGGTATCTCCTAGTCGAGCAGTCTCGACTGGAGCCTTCTTACTTGTTTTATTTCTTGAGTACAGAATTTTTATAAAGAAATATATTCTATATGAGCAATTCTCTACTTTTTTTTATGTAATTGATAAAAAGCATTAAAAATTATGTTGAATTATATACATAAAACATATTCAATTTATTAATTATAATATGTATTAGATAAAAACAAAGTAGCCTATTTCATTGCAGTGTCTCTCTTGAAGAACAGTAATAAGAACAAAATGTGCAATAGAAATGCTTAAAACAGAACTTTTGCACTTGTTCGGCTGTGTGTGTATATTTCGAGATGTGGTATGAATAAGTGTAAAATGAGCTTATATTATTTAAATTTAATAGATTCGGTTTAAAAAATATGTTAGCAGAACATGTTTTCATTGACTTTGAATTTTTTGCTGTGGTTGATCTTTCTGGAGAAATGCCCATATGTTATTTAATTTGTAGAGCCTAGTCTAATCAATTGTCATGATTCATAGAGTGATGCTAAAGATTCAACATCGTGATGACATAATCAAATTGTATATGTATTAGTGAACTTAACTGTCGTCATAATTATTGGCATGGGACGCAACATTAGATACAAGTTTGTATCATACAATCTTAGAAATTATTTACAATATTTTCAGATATCAGATAATAAAAAATTGAACAAGTAAGAAAGCTCTAGTCGAAACTGTCCGACTACGAGAACTCCTGAACCCTTCGAGCAACTGACATTTCAATAACTATTCGCATATACACACACAGGCATACGTACGCACGCATTGACTGCAGTGGTGGTTTACTATGGAAACTTACAATTTTGGTCCATTTTTCGATAATGATTTTAATCGATAACAAGATTTTTAAAGCAAAACTCAATATGCGCGTGGTACGCACGGACCTAGCAAAAAAAAAAAAAATGTCAAGTCTATCTCTTATATCTTCTGAGATCGACAGACGGACAGAGCTAAGTCAACTCCTTCTGCCTGCTACATACATTTCAACAAAACCAATTTACCCTGATTTCCCATTTTCAATGGGTTCAGTGTATAAAAATATCAGCAGCAATGCGGTCAAAAGCTAGTTAAAACCACTTTCGGACGGAAAGGGTTTACGTCATCACCTTTTTAAAAGACGTCATTGCATAGCTTGCTTCGTTAAAGAGTTATCTTGACTACACACACTACACACATCACCTTTATATATATGTACTGCAATGTCTGCCCCAATTATGGATAGTCAGGTTATTAGAATTTTTACAATCTATACTTAAATATAAAACAAGAAAGAAGGCTCTAGTCGAGACTGCTCGACTAGGAGATACCCTGAACCGTCTAAGCTGATATTCTTTTGTGCAATGTCCGTCTTGCTGTCCGTCCGTCTGTCCGTATAAACGCAATCTATTTCGGCGCTATTGAAGCTAGAGACTTCAACTCGTCAAGTCCAACGAGCTATGGTAGATATATGTCCGCCCATAGGGGGCGTGGCAAACGGCAAAAGTTTATATCTCCTACAGTTTAAGAGCTAGAAGCTTCCAATTTGGATTACTGTTACTGGTAGCCTCCTCTATCGACGCCCCAAAAATAATTTTTACGCCTCTAAGAACTGGCTAAAAATGGGTAGTCTACGGCCACTAGGAGCGTGGCAATCGGCATTTAAAATGTCAGAATCGCGGCATTTATTTGCGTCAGCAAATGTATGTATATATTTGTATTTATGTATTTGTACATATAAATACGCTTAATAGATATTATTATATTACATAATACGGAAAGAAACACCCAAGCCGAATGGCATGTTAATGTCAAAATAACTAAAATAAAGATCGCCGGCGCTTCAACATACAGCACCACCGCGTCGTTTCGAACAACAATAGTTAAAACGAAATCACATTATTGTTATGACGCCACATAGCAAAGAAATGCCATTGTAGCGACAGGAAATTCAAAAACAATGCAAAGACAAATCAATCGCAACGAGATTCTTAGAATATGCTATATATACATATTTACATATATACATATGTCGGATAACCGTCTGGGCCGGAGCGCATTCCGGGACTGTCAAGAACTAACCCCCCCCCCCCCCCCCCTCTCTCTCTCTCTCTCTCTCTGAAAAAATGCATTTTAAATAAATCAACTTTTACTTTCTTGATATTTAGCATAATTACATTATCTTGGGACTAATTCCACAAAAGGAGCATCCATATATATGAATACATCCTTATATTTAATTGTTATTATATTCATGATTATCCCCACTGCCTATTTTTCCCAACATATTTACATAACATTTCTTTCATCAATATTTAATGTTTTTCTAAACAAAATTCTTGACTTGTCTCTACACTAACTTCTTCCAGTTTGCATTTTGTCAAAATGACTTTTTTATCGAAACAATTGAAAACCGGGACAATTTCCTGTCAAGTCGATATGCCGGAACATTACCTCCAAAAGCGGGACATGTTCCGGAATTCCAGGACGGATGGTCACCCTAGACATATGCAAAAGTTATTAAACAATTAAGTTCCCATAGTAAGCCACCACTGCAGCCAATGCGTGTTATGTGTGCGTATTCTGCAGTCGAAAACGCCCGACCGCAATGTTCTTATGTTCTTGTTTTTCGTTACTTTGCTCTGCATTTTGCCCAGGCGCAATTTCGCTTTATTTTCAAAATACGGATGCTGTACGAATGTGTATAAAAAATTCTGAATTTATACAGTTGCTCGTGGATTTTCGCGTGCACGTGAGTGTGTGCGCGCATGTGCTCGTGTGTATGCGTATCGCATACAAAGCCTAAACAACAAAATCTAATTATATTCAAATAGATATAGGCGGAGACATGTCCACTCATAATAGAAATTTGGAATTGTTATTCTCTCTTTCTCTTACTGGTTCTTCCTCTTACATCAGATGCTCTCTCTCCCTCCTGCATTCCCTCTTCCTCTCTCTCTCTCGCTCTCTCTCTCTCTCTTTCTCCCTCTCTCAATACATACATTATAGTATACATAATATAGTATTTTAGAAAAAGGACCTTTTTCTAAAGTAAACTTTAGTTTCAGAATGTTGCTAAGACATAAATGTAAACGTAACGTAAAATGTTTGTTCATCTTTTGAAAACTTTTAAATACAGTGCTTATCATAATTATAGCCCACTTTTAATCCACTTAAACGAATCGGCTGAAAATTTTTCCCAAGTGGAATATTTCCTCAAAATCTTCAAAAATGAGTAGTTCAATATTTCAATTATGAATGGCAAAAAACTTTTTCACTTAAAATTCACGATTTAATAACGATTTCTTAAAAAGAAGTAAAAAACAAGGAAAAACAGCACCATTTTCTGTATCAAAATTATAGCCCATATTCATATTTTTGTAAAAAAAATCCGAATTCGTTGCGGATTAATGGAAAAACTAATGTTAATACTTAATCCGGCCTCCATTTGTCTTAGTTAACTCAAAAATTCTCTTCCTCATTGAAACCACTAAATTTAATAAAAGGTCCTTTTCGAAACTTTGTTATTTAGTCATTGCCGTTTAGAATTTGCGTTTTAAGATATCCAACTGTCTCCAACTGGCGATTTTTGGCATACACACGTCTTGCAAGATTACCCCAGATATTTTTATCGGGTTGAGATCCCCAAAACATGCTGGCCAGTCAAGGACATCAACATGACATTCCTCCAAACACTCTTTTGTACGTCTGCTCACATGGATTCTGGCATTATCCTGTTGGAAAACCATTGGTTTCTCACGTAATTCCCTTGAATATGGAATGAGAATACTATCCAGAGCCTGAATATACTCTTCACTGTTCATTCGGTTCGTTACAAACTTCAATTCCCAGGTACCAAATGAAAAAAATGGACCCCAAATCATGACGGAGCCACGTCCAAAGTTTGTCCTTGAAAAAAACATAGGATCCTTCCTCAAATCATGCTAATAAGTATCAAACCCATCAGGACCATCCAGGTTAAACTTCTTCCCATCAGAAAATACGACCTGTTAGGGTAAAAATTTATAAATATACTGTAAGCCAAAAGACGATGATTCAAACGCGCGTATGTCAGATCGGCCGCAGTATGTCCATCGGCAAAACCAAGTCGAGCAACCTTGTGGCGACTTAGCAACATGGATGCTTTGGTCAGTTTAGACCTATTTATGATTCCTGAGCTCTTAAGTACTCGCCAAACAGTCATCGCTGACATAGATTCGGCCACATGTGTGGCCAAAGCTATACAAGCGGTTGGGTTGTTGCTGGCTTTCTTAATAATTTTGCGTTTATCGTGCGCAATTAGTAACGGCTTTCACCCAGTACGTCTTCTTGATCCTTATTCTTCGGGGTTATCCAAAAAAATTTTAATTACACTTAGACTTTTTTTCAAAATTCGTAAAATACTCGAAATAGACTCTCCTGACTCGAAAAGTGAGAAAATACGGCCCTTTTCATAATAAGATAATTGTTTTCCAAGCGGAATCTCTTAAAAACTATCTAAATTTACTTAATTACAATGTCTGTAAAGCCAAAAGTCTGTTCCGCACTTAATAAATTCAAATTTGCGACAGTGGGCTATAATTATGATACACAAAAATGCAAGCAAAAATGCTAGCACAGAGCAAAAGTTAACGGTTCTTTCTTAGTTTTCCATAAATTGAACTAAAATTTTGATCAAATCTACTGAACATGCTCCAGTCTATAATGTGCTGTAAAATTTATTTTTTAAAAACCTTAAAAATTTTGTTACAACGGGCTCAAAGTTTAAGTTGCAGGGTGGGCTATAATTATGATAAGCACTGTAGTTAATGTGGCTTTGTCGGGTCTTAGAGAGTTGGAGTATAATCCGCAGAAGAAAAAAAACCGATTTTCAAATCTTTTAGTGTCCTCCTACGTGGTGATGTTTCGAATTATAGTGTGAATTGGTTGGGATCCAAGGAATATCTTAATTTGACTGAGTAGATATTCAAAAGCATATGTGCTTAAGTAGCGGAAAAATGGTTTGTGTTTATACAAACAGATGGAAATACGGATAGCAAGGCGGACAGTTCACAAATACACCAAACTTTCCATTTTATAAATGGCTATACAAAATTCTTTTATAAAATTTTAAAAAAGCTATACACACATATTTTTAATTTGCTGATTAATTTCCTTTAGAGAATAAAAATCCACAAACATCCAATTTAAAATCTAGAAAATCACAACAAAAAAAATATTTTTGTCATAGATATTATAACCAATGGCAACAATCGATGGAAGACCGGCGCAATATGGGATATCACTTAAGCAATTACGGGAACTCATGGAGCATCGAGGAAGGGAAGGTGTAACTAAAATCAGTGAGCTCGGTGGCGTTCATGAGTTATGCAAAAAGTTGTACACATCCCCAAATGAAGGTAAATGCAAATTAAATAAGTAAGAAAGCTCTAGTCGAGACTGTTCGAGTACGAGATCCCCTGAACCTTTCGAGAAACTGATATTTGGTGACTCTATCTCTAAAGATGTTGGAAATATAATTAAATAGCTTATATTCGATAATATTTTTAATCGACAAAAAATAACGGGAAGAGTTATAAATTTTTGGGGTTAAACTCAGTCTCTAGCTCTTGTATCTTCTGAGATCGACGCGTTCAAGCTTACGGACAGACGGACAGAGCTAAATCGTCTCAGCTCGTCGCCCTGATCAAGAATATACTTACATACTTTGTAGAGTCTACCACGCCTCCTTCTGCCTGTTACATACATTTAAAAAACCATTATACCCTGATTTCCCAGTTTCAATGAGTTCGGGGTATAACAATAAATTAAAGCTTTTTACTAATATTTCGCTAAAACTTTCTTTCCAGGCCTTAGTGGGTCGAAAGCTGATGAGGAGCACAGACGTGAAACGTTTGGCTCAAACGTAATACCACCGAAACCCCCTAAAACATTTTTAACGCTAGTCTGGGAGGCGCTTCAAGATGTTACACTTATAATATTAGAGGTAGCTGCGTTAGTATCACTTGGTCTGTCATTTTACAAACCTGCAGATGAGGATGCCCGTGAGTCTAAAATATATACGGATTAAATTCTTAAAATATATACATCTATATTCCATTTAATTACAGCTTTGCTCCAAGAAGAAGATGAACATCACGGTTGGATAGAGGGTCTGGCTATACTAATTTCGGTCATTGTTGTAGTGATAGTGACTGCTTTTAATGATTATTCAAAGGAGCGACAATTTCGAGGCCTCCAGAGCCGAATTGAGGGCGAGCACAAATTTTCAGTTATTCGAGGTGGCGAGGTATGCCAAATATCGGTTGGAGATATCCTTGTTGGTGATATTGCACAAGTCAAATATGGCGATCTTTTACCAGCTGATGGATGTCTTATACAGAGCAATGATCTAAAGGTATTAATAAATAGAAACCCCGTTGTCTTTTTTTTACATAAATACCAAATATTTATACATCTAATTTAGGTGGACGAATCTTCACTGACTGGTGAGTCGGATCATGTAAAAAAGGGCCCGGATACCGACCCGATGGTTTTATCTGGTACCCATGTCATGGAGGGGAGTGGCAAAATGGTTGTAACAGCCGTTGGAGTAAACTCACAGGCAGGCATCATTTTCACATTGCTTGGAGCTGCTGTGGATGAGCAGGAAGCCGAAATTAAAAAGATGAAGAAAGGTATGTAGATGATTGCATTTATATAGCAACACAAAGGATAAAAAAAAAAATAATAACGGTATCAATGAAAACCAGAGGGGCGAAAACGAATCTAAACTATCTGCCAATATACAAACAAGATAAATATTTAAATATATATATATTTCGTATCACTATAATGTAATTACAAAGAGAAGTGTAAATCTCAGTATGGCTGTGTCGTCTCGGTGTGATTCCGAGTGAGTTAGCTTTTAGTCGAGACTCGACTGTATATATATATATATATATATATATATATATATATATATATATATATATATATATATATATATATATATACATATATCTGTGTTGTGTGTTTATATAATTTTTTCTGTAATGTTTATATAAAGAAACTGATAAACTTTAATTTAATATCGTTTATTTTTTATTTTTATTTTTTCATATTCCAAAAATCATACGTGAATTGCATGATGTGAATTGATTGACCCATCTTTGTACTCCTTCATCTACCTAAATATAAAATAAACCAATCAATCAACCAACCAACCAATCAACCAACCAACCAACCAACCAATCAACCAACCAACCAACCACCATCTACAAACACCAATATATAAATAATTTTAAAAATTTTAATGTTTTAACATAAAATGTTAATGGACCAAACCCAACGAATCGACAAACAACAAAATATTACATTTTCCATAATTCAGAAGCTAAAAAGGCCAATAAACAAAAGACTAAAAGCCAGACAGGTGAATTAATTACTTACCTTGTGTCTAGTTAGCTTCAGCTTTGTCTGAAACTAATATATTGACGTTTTTACTTACAATTTTACTTTTATATAAGACTCGTATAAATCAACCATCTAAACTGAGTTGAACATGATTTTGCTATACGAATTTATTTTTCAAAGGATTATTTGAAATGTTTTTTATTACTATATAGTGTGGAAAAATTAATAGCACTACTGTAGGAGACGATAATGTAATATAATGGTGTTATTATCCTCTCCTCAATAATAATTATAGGATTTGCAAGAGTATATTCAAATTAAGACGAGTACATTTCAAATGTAATAAAAGGAGGTAATTTTAACATATTTAATATTAATATTTTATTGCGGGTCATGCAGGTGAGAGTGATGGACGTCCGCCAATGAAAGAATCATCTCATGCCGTCGCTCCAACTCAGTATGCCAGCGAAGCCATCAAATCGGAATCGGATGGAAATCATGTGCAGCCCTCTACCACTTCAGCTGCTGAAACTGGACACAAGAAGGAAAAATCAGTGCTGCAGGCTAAATTAACGAAATTAGCAATACAAATTGGTTACGCTGGTTCCACGATTGCCGTGCTTACTGTTATCATACTGATTATACAGTTTTGCGTTAAGACGTTTGTCATCGATGAGAAACCATGGAAAAACACCTATGCTAATAATCTCGTTAAGCACTTGATTATCGGTGTCACAGTATTAGTTGTTGCTGTCCCTGAAGGGCTTCCACTGGCCGTAACGCTGTCTTTGGCGTATTCGGTGAAGGTAAGTGAATTATATATTATATATATATATATATAAGTGTATGTGTTCGATATGTTTCTGATGGAAATTGTCATTGCCCCCTCTACCGACCAGAAAATGATGAAGGATAATAACTTGGTGCGTCATTTGGATGCCTGTGAGACAATGGGCAACGCAACGGCTATATGCTCCGACAAGACGGGCACGTTAACAACAAATCGTATGACCGTTGTTCAATCCTACATTTGCGAAAAACTATGCAAGGTGCTCCCAACGCTCGCGGACATACCACAGCATGTCGGGAATCTAGTCACTATGGGAATATCTGTCAACTCCGCCTATACCTCGAACATAATGGTAAAATATATAATATATATATAATACTCGAACTACGTACATTATATGTACACGAGTGTACATGTAAAATTTCAAGTCTACAGCTCTTGTGTTTTTGAAATCTCGCTATATATGAGCTAGCCATATACTCAGATCTATATACATCTATATACAGATCTTTTGAGATCTGAGTATATATATATCCATAAAAATAAAAATTATTAATTTAAAATACATATATATATATTTTGCTATTTTCATCATTATAATTCTGGCAGCCTGGACAAAATCCAACCGACTTACCTATTCAAGTAGGGAACAAGACAGAATGCGCCCTACTTGGGTTTGTTCAGGCTCTTGGAGTTAAATATCAATCTATACGCGATGAAATACCTGAGGATAAATTTACACGGGTTTACACCTTCAACTCTGTACGAAAAAGCATGGGTACAGTAATACCACGACCCAACGGCGGCTATCGCTTATATACCAAGGGTGCCTCGGAGATCATAATGAAGAAGTTTGTCCAATAGTTGCAATGCATTTTAATTAATATTATATATAACTTATATTTTGTACTAATTATTGCAGATGCGCCTTTATCTATGGTCATGAGGGAACATTGGAAAAGTTCACACGAGACATGCAGGAGCGTTTAATTCGAGAAGTAATTGAACCGATGGCTTGTGATGGTTTACGTACTATATCTATTGCCTATCGCGATTTTGTGCCCGGCAAAGCCGCAATCAATGAGGTGCACATCGATACAGAACCTAATTGGGATGATGAGGAAAACATTATGTCGAATTTGACCTGCCTGTGTGTTGTGGGTATTGAGGATCCTGTCCGTCCCGAGGTACCGGATGCTATAAAAAAATGCCAAAGAGCTGGCATTACGGTGCGCATGGTTACGGGTGATAATATAAACACGGCACGTTCCATTGCCAGTAAATGTGGCATATTACGACCCAATGACGACTTTCTTATTCTGGAGGGTAAAGAGTTTAATAGACGCATTCGTGACAGCAATGGTGATGTAAGTCTAATAAAACTATATGTACCTGAGTGCACTTTAATATATAATTATTTACACACATTATTTACACAGATCCAACAGCATCTCATTGACAAGGTTTGGCCGAAACTCCGGGTACTTGCACGTTCATCGCCCACAGACAAATACACGTTGGTAAAAGGTAATCAGCAAAAGTCGATTTTGTAAACAAATTCATTATTTATTCAACGGTTTTTATTATTTTTATGTAGGAATGATCGACAGTAACGTGACCGACAATCGGGAAGTTGTTGCTGTTACAGGCGATGGTACGAACGATGGTCCAGCTTTGAAGAAGGCAGATGTTGGCTTTGCAATGGGTATTGCAGGCACAGATGTTGCCAAAGAAGCATCTGATATCATACTCACTGACGATAACTTTAGCAGCATTGTTAAGGCTGTCATGTGGGGTCGTAATGTTTATGATTCAATTGCAAAATTTTTGCAGTTCCAATTGACAGTTAATGTCGTCGCAGTGATTGTAGCATTTATTGGTGCTTGTGCAGTACAGGATTCGCCTCTTAAAGTAAGTCTTTCCATAAGATAAACTAAGTATAAATCATTATTTCTTGTTTGGATTAAATCATTTTTCTTACCAGCACTTCATATACAGATATTGATCTTATCTATATAATCTTGCATGACTATTATTATACCCCGATCCCATTATTATACCCCATCAGAGTATAATGGTTTTCTTAAATGTATGTAACAGGCAGAAGGAGGCGCGTCACATCCCATATTCTTGATCTGTGGGACGAGTAGAGTCGATTTAGCAATGTGTGTTTATGTGTGCATGCGTATGCCTGTGTATGTGCGTATGTGTGTGCATGCGCGAATAATTAATGAAATATAAATTCGTCCAAGGGTTCAGTGGGTCTTATAGTCGACCAGCCTTGACAAGAGCTTTCTTGCTTGTTTTCATATTTAATTATCTTGTCTTTTTCTACTACCTGCTACTATCTACTATCTACTTTGGTCCCCAAAGGGAGCAAAAAGCTAGAAACTTTAAAGTTGGGCACATGAATCTACTTTATTGATAACTCCCGCTCACTTAATTATTTGTTTACTTAGATTTTTCTAATTAACAACTAAGTGCCATCTTTATTCGCAGGCAGTACAAATGTTATGGGTAAACCTTATTATGGATACACTCGCATCTCTAGCTTTGGCTACGGAAGTGCCGACGCCTGATCTATTGCTGCGTAAACCATATGGACGCACAAAGCCTTTAATATCACGCACAATGATGAAAAACATTTTGGGTCAAGCGCTGTACCAGTTAGTAATCATATTTGGCCTCCTCTTTGTTGGTAAGTCTACTTGACCAAGCGAATCCAATTTCAATTAAGAATCCAATTAATTATGTTTTTATAATTTAATAGGTGATTTAATACTTGACATTGAGTCTGGACGTGGACAGGATCTAAACGCTGGACCAACCCAACATTTCACAATAATCTTTAACACTTTTGTCATGATGACCCTTTTCAATGAGATTAATGCCAGAAAAATACACGGCCAGCGTAACGTTGTTGAGGGACTTTTTACCAACCCTATATTTTACACCATCTGGATATTTACAATGATTTCGCAAGTATGTTGAGTCGATTTAGCCATGTTCGTCAGTTCGTTCGAATGAGCTCGGCGATTCACTTGGCTTTTTTCTCTGCACTGCACCCTCCAAGTTAGCTTTGGGATACAGATTTGGATGTCCGTAATACGATCTATTGTTTTTAACTAAGTGGTCAGAAATCAATTTTAGGACTTGGTTATTTATGTATTACTCCAAAATGTATGTCATTTAACAGGATACATAAGCAACACTACTTGTAATCTCCCATATATATATATTCTCTTTAACTCTCCTACAAATTAGCTACAATGTTCAATGCCCAAAGGGTACCGTACTAGTCGCGTACTCACGACTAGAACGCTTTTGTCTATGCTTAAGAGTTCTTTTTATACCCTGAACCCATTGAAAATGGGAAATCAGTGTATAATGGTTTTGTGAAAAAGTATGTAACGGGCAGAAGGACCTTATAAAGTATATATATTCTTGATCAGCACGACGATCTCACAAGTTATTAGAGCTACTTTGGCATGGATACTCGTGTGTACCATACGCAATACAAGTTTTTTTTTTCGAGAACTCATCCGATAACTTTTTTATAAAGAATAATCGAGATATACATTTTGTTTTTTTCAGCCTAATTTGAACACTTTTAGACCTGGAGACTTCAGATTAATTGTGTCCATATATAAAATGAATACAAACATTTTGTAATAATTAATTAATAATTTTGAATACCACCTAATGTACATACATTCTAACTACATGATCACACTCTAAAAGTTTCATAAAGATAGTCCTACTACAAGAGAAATTATTCAACTAATAAATTCTCATAATATTGCCCACACTGCAGTGCAGCCCAAGCGCTGTAGTCTCGACTGGAGCCTTCTTACTTGTTTCACTGCTGTTAATTAACATGACTAATCAGTTGAGAGTGACAATAAAATACATTGTCTAAATCTATCTAATGAATACATACATATGTATGTATGTATATTAGCGCTAGAATTATTGAGACAATTTATAGTATATTTCAATATTTTACACTGCACTATGGGCGATTTGTCGATTTTGGCGGCATAAAGTCTAAAAATAAAGCTAGAAGCCTAATTTTTTATAAATCAGGGTATAATGGTTTTGTTTAAATGTATTTAACAGGCAGAAGGATGCGTGGCATCGATAACTCATCCCGATCTTTTTTTATCGATAAAAAACCTTATCGAAAACCAGTTATAAAATTATATCTTCTACACCTTTATTGCTAGAGTCTCCAATTTTTTAATGTATGCTTATATGCAATTTATACAATTTCGGTTTTTGTCAAAATTAACCCCCCACCTCTAAATTCACCCCCTCACCATCACTTTTGTAATCATAATCTGAACACATGTGTGTCTGTATGCGTGTGTGTGTATGTGTGCGTGTGTGTGCGTTCGTGCCTGTGTGTGTGTGTGTGCGTGTTTCTTGTGTAAGCTGAAAGACGCGAAAAATTATTGAAATATCTATTGCTCCAAGGGTTCAGGGGATCTCGTAGTCGAGTAGTCTCGACGAGAGCTTTCTTACTTGTTTCGTTTTAGTATTATCGATTAAAACCGGTAATAAAAATCTAGAAAAGTTATTGAACAATTAAATGCGTGTGTGTACATAGCCCAAAATAAGCCGTGAAATATTTAAAAATGAGTTCCTAGAATGCTTCTTTCTTATTTGTTATTTATATTTTTGTATTTTGCAATCCAGGTGGTAATTATCCAATACGGAAAAATGGCATTCTCAACAAAGGCGCTGTCACTCGATCAATGGTTATGGTGCATATTCTTTGGAATCGGAACATTAGTCTGGGGACAATTAATCACTTCAGTGCCTACAAGAAAGTTGCCTAAGATATTATCGTGAGTAAATTCTGTTTATTATTGTTTTGTTACGTGCGTGGAGTTTTTTTTTTTTGATTAAATTTAAATCCATAACTCTTTCTATAATTTAAGTTTGACTCTAAAATCTAACAAAAATTAACTAACTTTATTTAATTTGTTTTTATGTTTTTCTTGTGTTGTTTTTTTTTTTTTTTTTTTTTTTTTTTTAAGTAAATTAGCTTAAAATGATTTTGGCCTATGTGCCTTTCCTCTCCCTTCCTTAGCGCTGCTGACTAAAATTGCTTGAGAACGGTTCCCTATTGGGTTACATGCACAATTCCACACAACTGCTATATACACAGACACACTCCCACACACACCCACACACCCACAAAAAATCACACACACACAGCTCGTTATTATAAAGTAGTTATTTGACAAGCTTGTTTAAAAATTAAAAATAATTTTACTTGATATGCAATAAATATATGTTACGTATATTATCCAATATAATTATATAAATGTAGTTGTTATTTACTTACGTATGATAATTATGAATTTTATTTACATTATAATATACCAGGATAGAGAATATATGTTGATCTTGATCGGTTAGTAGATCGGGAAAGTAAACTACCTAATGATCAGATTTTATATTAATATATGTTAACATAAGAAAATAAAAATCTTTATAATGTGGTTTAATTTAATTTTTAAATATGATTTCAGATATTATGTAACTAGCTCTCAGATACAGCAGTATATATGCATAATGTAACTTGTGACAATGATAATTTGTTTTTAGGTGGGGTCGCGGACACCCTGAAGAATATACGGATGCGATGAATTTAGGCGAGGAGCGCTTCGATTCGATTGATTCTGATAAAAAACCAAGAGCTGGACAGATTCTATGGATACGCGGTCTGACACGTCTGCAAACTCAAGTAAGTTATTATTGTTGCTTCTTATATATATATATATATATATATATATATATATATATATATATATATATATATATATATATATATATATATATATATATATATATATATATATATATATTCTTCAGTTGTGTTTCTATTTTGTAATTTTTCTTCATACGTTATCATTTAAACTCATAATACATTTATTTTCAAATTCGGTTGTTTCCTTCAATACAGTATTATAGCGTATAAATATATATGTCATGAGAAAAAATTAATTAAGTAACCCTGTCATACCGAAAAATACAAAAATGCAAAGTAAATAAATTTAGGGATTCGATTGGATGTTTTAAATTCTTTGACTTGAATTTGATTTCTATAAAAAAATTCAGGAACTAAAAGAAAACATAACTAAAACTATAGTAATGCTAAGACTATAAATATCAGAAACTAATTAATTTATAATAATAATACATATAAGAGTATAAATATCAGAAACTAATTTATTTATAATAATAAAATATATCTTCATTCGTTTGAAGTGGGGAACAACAGATAATTAATATAGATTGAAGGTTCTAAACACAATCCTAAAATCCAAAGTAGAGAAATTATATTGACTTGGTTCTCTGTGTAGTCCATAACCTTTAAAATTTGAATATGAAAGTGGGTTTCCTATACATATTTGGAAAAAAAGCAAGAGAGAATACACAGCATAACGAAATTCTGTCAACCCTTTTTTATGTGGCATGACGTCTCAGCAGTTCCCAATGCCATTATAAATTTGTAAATTAAAAGTATAAATTTAGTGACTCCAACTCAGTCAAACTAATAATTAATAAAAAGCTTAAAGAATTTACTTAGAAGAATTACTCAATTGCCAGAATTTCAAGATTTAAGCTATTTTTATTTTCGTAATTGCTCGCAGGTGAATGTGATTATCCACAGCCGAATCTCCGAATTGAATAAAGTTTTTAAAATAAAAAAAAAACATGTTCGATAATCTCGCATTAACAAACAGGACGATTTGAGTCGAAAGTAATAGTGTACTCCTTTGTACCATAGTGTACTCCTTCAAATCCAATTAGAGACCTCTTAAGCAGTTTGCGACATCACCTGTGGGTTTACATATATGTGTCATATCTTTTTAATTAATACCAAATTTGAACTCTCTAGTATCAGTTCTCCAAATATAGCATAATTTGAATCGCACTATTTATTCTGATCCGATTGCCACGTCCCCAGTGGCCATAGACATATTTATTTTTGGTCGATCTTTATAGGATCATAGCATTAACTTTATACCACTTTATGCTATAGGATTTCTGATACACTCGAGAATGCTTTCCGATTTGCCACGACCCGGCTGTACACAAGTACACGAGATTTCAAAGAGCGTTGAAATAATTTGTATTCCAAATTTATATACTGTTAACTTATATACTGTTTTCCCTTTTGAGAAAAAAAGTATAAAAACGCTAGTATTCATATATACGCAGACACGAAATATTGAATAATTGATATTCAACTCTGCGCTAGTTTCAGTGTATCGCACAGTCAGGCATTCCCGACTTCAGGTTAGGGTAATTAGTTATGGTTACATTAATTACCCCACAAAGGAGGCAATTAAATAATAATAGTTTTTTTTTTTTTTTTTCGTTTTGTTAATCAATCGAAATTTGTTTCTATATACTACTTTCTAAATTTTCATTTAATTGTGCTTTATTTGTATATATAATTAAAATAATTTCGTGTTGAAAGATCTATTAAAAACATTAAATATTCCGCCAGTGCTGACAAGCTGTGACATACATTTCAAGCGGCCCTATTCTTTATCCTATAGAAAATATCATTGCACTGAATTGAATTTAGGCGTTTCAATTAGTTAAGGATCGGTCGATCGAGTATACTTGTAATGGAATGCTATGAAATTATTATATAGAGATCAGCCCGAAGTTAGTTTTAATTAAATATTATCTCTAACTTCTAATAAAAAATATAAATTTTAAATATGTATATACATATGCTCATGCATATTAGGGTTTTGTTTTGAAGCCATTCTTAGTAGTCAGATATATTTTATGTAGTCAGTATAGTCAGTATAATTGACAAAACCACACATCTCTCTTATCTTCTTTTCTTAATGTTCTCTGCCTATCCTTGTATCTCGCTCCATCTCCTTGTGTGTCCCTATCTCGCTCACTCTGTCAAGGAAAAGATGTTTCTCTGTTTCTTCCTCTGTTTCTCTCTCTCTCTCCATATATATATATATATGAACCTATTTTACATATATATAATTTAAACTTACGAGTATTGAAAATACGTATCCGCAAATTAATAGCTAAATAAATATGCATATGTATCTGAAGAATCAAATCATAAATAAATAATCAAAACTGCCAAATAAGAGTGCTCTAGTCCTGAACCCTGCATAGATACCCCATAAATCCACGCTTCTTCTATACACTCATAACAAATAGCACATGCACGCACGCGATATTCTAATCGCGCAGTTAACGATTGAGCGCGGGATTGCAGTATGTATATTGTTAAATAGATCTACTTTCCTAGAAAAATCTCCCGAGCACAAGTAAGTCCTAGTATATTACATTTGTTTGTTTTTTTTTTTTTTTAATTAACGAAACGAGGGAGAAGGTAATTCGCAATGTACCAGGTCGGTGTATTTATAGTAAATGGGATGTTTCTATATTTTATTGAATTTATACCGAAAAGCGATGAAAAATTATACACCAAGAGTGCCGTTTTTCCATTGGTTATAAATCATATATCAGTTATATCTTTATTCTTATAAATTTTAATTTAATTTCAGAAAATGGTATATATCAATGAATTAGTATTGGAGCTCATCAGTTCATTTATAACTTAAAAATGATTAGTATAGTAAATAAGTAGTAGGGCGGGTCAAATATCTATATCGGCCACATTTGCAGTTACCGAAACTTATTTCTAAAAAATCCCTTTGGTTCCTTTTCTTGCTTCCTCTATCATTCTGGCCTTTTCTACTTCAGAAACTATTAACTAAATGATGATATTTTGATATTTTATACACGATGTTATTTTATTTGTCTTGATAATTTTTCTTATATATATATATATATATATATATATATATATATATATATATATATATATATATATATATATATATATATATATATATATATATATATATATATATATATATATACATATTTTTATCGAAGCCCTTGCTATAAATTACAATTTATTTTTAATTTTTCATTCCAAATATATTTATTTCTTATGTATAATCTATATATATCTATATTATTTTTCAAAAGTTTCAACTTTTCTGTGACACTTGCATGAGAACCGTAATCACAAGATTATATAATATAGTATCTATATTTTACGATACCCCAAAACTCTATCATATACATGAAAAGACACGTTATAATTCATTCCCTTATATCTACATTTTTATATGGCGTTTTCCATTTCGGGGTTTCGTCAAACCATATGCCACATACAATACAAATGCTCATGTACATACATTTTAGAGGCCTGCACGAATGCATTTAAAACGCTAAAGCCCAAGCATCGCGGACGAACGAAACAAAACGAGCTATGCTTACATACCGAAAAGTTCGGTATGCAAATGATTGTACAATAAAGAAGCAACGAACGAAAGAAAATATAAAGCATCATTCAAGTTTTGTTTTCGTTTTAGCCATCAGCTAGTGTTGCTAACTTAGACTATTTCAAGCTAGACTTAGCATATTACTATTGAATACATTGCATTGTATTGTATTGTATTTAGAAATAAAAATAAAAATTTATTCATAGAATTTTATTCATAAAAACGCAATTTTATAAACTTAGCCATTAAAGGATTTTGATATATATATATATATATATATATATATATATATATATATATATATATATATATATATATATATATATATATATATATATATATTTTTTTTTTTTTTTTTCAAATTGAAATTTAAAACCATAATTTCATTAATCATGGCCGTTAGCCAATTCAAGCCTGATTTTTACTCAGCAACGGCGCTTTGTTCTACTCTGCTCAAAGCGTAAGAAGTAAAGTAAAACAGAATACTTGGCAACTTTGAGTACCATTCGTTTCGTTTTGCAGCAATGCTTGCGATGCTCAAACACATGCAAATATCAGTATATTTGGAAGACGACCGCAAGCAAGTATACCCATGCAGGCCTCTACATTTGTATAATGAGTAACATAATATGCGGTTCTTCAAACTTCAAGCACAAATAAAACATATCATACTAATTAAAATTAAAAAGCGTAAATGGTAAGTTAAAGATTGAAAAAATACCCTTTAAGAGCTCTTTATCAAAGTATTATATTTAACAATTATAAAAAAAATATATCACAATAAAAGTCATTACTTTAATATTCCAGTTTTTCTAAAGTAAACTTTCATTCAAATTCTGATCATATTTAATATTTGGTACAGTACTCATTGTCTATTATAGAGTTCCTTAGACATTTTGTGTGCTTAGAGCCACATCTTCCTGTAGCCATGTCTTTAGGATAGTAATTAATGATGAATATATTTTGTGAACTAGTCCATTCGGAAGAATTCCCCTGAAATGTACGGGAACTGATTTAGGTTACATCTTCAATGAAAAATCGTAATAGCGTCAATTTTTTTTTATTTTATTCTAAATAGAAATTAATCTTAAATATTATAATATTTTTCTTGCTATTTAATTGATAAATGGAACATTTCTAATAAAAAGTTGCTGTTTTTATAGCTTTTCTATTATACCATTGTGCTGTTATCCATAGTATTGAATTCGAGCAATTTGGGCCCTTTCCTGTCCTAAAACAAGTAAGAAAGCTCCAGTCGAGACTGCTCGACTAGGAGATACCCTGAACCCTGATCTTAATGAAACTTTTAGAGCGTAATCATATGGTGAATATGTGTGTAGTACTTGAAAGTCTCTAGTACTTGAAATGCGTCTTTTACAAATTGGGGGTGAAGGGGGCGTGGTATCTAAAATCTGTAAATTACAAAATCTTTGTATTGATTAACTTTATATACAACGCAAAAATGAAGACTCCATCTCTAAAAATGTTCAAATTAGGGTAAAAAAACAATATCAATTTTTCGATTATTCTCGATAAAAAAGTTATCGGACGATTTATCGAAAAAATAAAGCAAACTCGTACTGCGTATGGCACTCACGAGTATGCATGCCAAATTTCAGCTCTCTAGCTCTTATAACTTCTGAGATCGACGCACTCATACGGACGGACGTACGGACGGACAGACGGACAGGGCTATATCGACTCAGCTCGTCGCGCTGATCAAGAATATATATACTTTGTGGGGTCTGCCACGCCTCCTTCTGCCTGTTACATACTTTTTCACGAAACCATTATACCCTGATTTCCCATTTTCAATGGGTTCAGGGTATAATTAGGGCTGTCGAATATTTTTTGAATATCGTATCGATGATATTTTAAGTTTTGAGAAAATATCAATATGATATTTGATAAACCACTTTAAAAATATCGATATATTAATATTTTTCGATGTTTTTTAACCTATTAACAATCCGTCCTAAAAAACAAAAATAATAAGAATACGTAAATGAAAATACCTCTTAACTCCAGTAGTCGGTACTCAAAAGCATCATACTGCTTGTTTTTCATATGCGACGCCGTATTTAATGTGTTAGCACTTGTTTTCATTACTTTAAAGCACAAATTACATTTGGCTCTTCCATTATTAAAGTCAGAAAAATATAAATATGTTTAGTTGCAAAATATATATTGATATTTTAATATATTTTCAACAACCCTACCTAAAATGCAATTGGGGCACCATATTACCTTAAGGCAAAGTTAAATGTATTTTTTGTCGTATTATATATTAAAGGTAAGGAATTAGGTTTTATACTATTTATGATGATATAAATATTTATCGCTGGTTGTTTTTTCGGGAAGAACCGTTAAATATGTATTTTACGCCGGGTTGCTGGAGTGCTTTATTATACGACTTAGCTAATAAGCCGAATATGAATAATGAACGCCAAATTTGATTTATTTTATGAATATATAGAGTTTTGTAGTTACGTATAATACTTTGATATATAGCTCATTGAAAAGGTATTCTTTCAATCTATACACTTGGAAGTTGAAAAATAAAAAAGAGCCTAATATCAATGTTACTGTATATATAAACTTTTTGTATTGTATGCTTCATCATTAAATATTCTGATATCAGAATATATATTTAGTAAATTAATTAATTAATGCTTTGAGGTTAGGAATTCTAATTATCTAAATACAAATTAGAATATAAAAAAATCCAAATGTTTCAGTCGGACGTGACCAATATATTTATAGTATTTTTCTATAATGCAAAAACTGTTTAACAAATATTCATTCAAAAATCAATATCTTCCGAGGAAATAATTGATAAATTATCTTCGTCTCATCAAAAAGGCAACTTAACAGAAAATTTCAGTTTACAATGTCAAAGATTTCTTCCAAAGCCAATAAGCTTACTAAGAAGTGGAGTGACTCTTTTCCGATCGACCAAATAAAAACAAATATAGTTAAACTGAAAAAAAAACGACTGCAACAACCAGACATTAAAAGATAATACCATTGCATTCCTACTTTATAAAAAATAAATTTATTATAACAATCTTATAATACTCATTTCATTTTTTCGCTCTCCTTTTATTATATAATATATGCTTAAAACCATTTCCAAACGAATGATTGAATGAATAATTGACGTAAAACGCTGTCGACATTACAAACAAAATGTCAAATATAAATGAAAAAACAAAAAATATATCTAAATATCCCAATCTATAATATATATATATATATATATATATATATATATATATATATATATATATATATATATATATATATATATTCCGCGTAAAACCTCAACTCTCACCTCCAGATTTCAGTACCGGTAAGAAAAAGTGTATTTCTTAAATTTATTGGCAACTAGACCGATGTTTATGTCACATCTCCCAGCTTACATACCCGTATAACCCCAGCCCAAAACAACCAACCCAAAAACTACGCTTTTAATACACTTTTCACTTCCCTCCTTAATTTTCCATTATGTTTATTTTGTTTTCAAATTTTTCTACGCTTTATATATATAAATACGTATATATCCCTGCTGAGTTTCCCATTCTGTTCACAAACATTCCTAACATTTTATTTAAATGCTTGTAGTGTTTAGTAGCATTCGTATTGTATCTGATAAATGTATATAAATGTATATAAAAAATGCACTTTTTATTACTTTTTTCCCGATTTTCCTTTTGAGTCCAACCTGAAAAGGTTAATCCGCCTTTTACGTATGTCACCTATGGGTGGCATATTATTATTTACTATTTTATGTATGTATGTATGTGTACGAGCGTATGTATTTGATATACATACTATATTATATATATATATAATAGAATAGGTGTATTTGCAATAAAAATATTTTCTTTGCAAGACTTAACTACAACTGAAATTTATTTTGCTGCCTGTTTTGATTTACATATACATATACATATATGTCTATCCATGTTACCTTTCCACAAATCATTTCGATATGTCACAGTTTGAAAGTCACTGTTTAGTAGTTTGTATATATAGGCAGATCTGAGATCCACAATTATATATTTATTCACAGGAATATTATATTGTTGAAATTTCTTTTTTCTTATTTTGTTATTTGATTTTGTTTTCAATAAAATATTATAAAATACTTCTCTCTTTATATATTAACATGATTTTATAAAAATGAAAATAAATTTGTGTTTTAATTTTCAATATTGTAAAAAAAATTTATTTCAGTAGATTTATGATGGGGTATTATGATTAAATATATTCATGTATTTCTGCCTAATGTTTTACTGTCATTCTTTCTATTTCGATCTGTTTGTTATTCTCTCTTGCTCTCTCCCTCTGTCTCTTTTTAAGTCTCTCGCTTTCTATCTCCCTATATTTTCCTTTCTTTCGATGTATCTTTTAGTCTGTTTCTCATTGAATCAATTGAAGAAGTTAAGGTTTAGTTTTTCATTCTGTTTAGATTTGGATTCGCGAAATATTTGAAGTACTAAAACATAACCATTTTTATAGAGAATTAAGTCCTCGGTATGACCGAAGTAGTTTAAAATTGCGGTTGATTATTTCAGTGATAATCAGACAACACCCTAACATTTGTATGAAATACACAAAAACACACTGCGACGCATTCTTTTATATACTTTTTGAATTTGTTTCATTTTCAACATCTGCCTGATTTAATCTATCGACTATTTTTCTTTGATGACATACATATATCAATAATAAAACAACAAAAAATTTTAAAAATATAATTATTTAGCTTTCAAAATTTAGTTATTACAAAAGTAATTATTAGATATTTGTTGTTAATTTTTGTAATTTTTAAGCCGGCGGAACCAATACGAGAGACTGAAGTGTAAATTGATAATTTTCAAAAATAAAATAAGCATAAACTACTTATATATATTGTAATGATGTAATACTCTTACAGAAACACATACACAGACATATACACATAACACAATATCACAAAATTCATAACAGAGATACATGAATTAGATCATACAATAGAATGCTTAATAAAATTAACTAAAAGAGTATCATGTAATCAGAAAGAGAAGAAAAGGGCAACATTTATTAAAAAAAAAAAAAAAAAAAAAAAAAAAAAAAATGAATTTTGAAGCCAGTACAACCCAATGTATGTATATAATGTATATTTTAGGCATAGATTTCCCAAATTAATGAAAATATCAAAGAGTTAGAGTCAAAGTCTTACCTACTTATGTATGTATGTATGTATATAATAATGCAAGTCAGAGACAATACGAATGAAATCAGAAAAATTATCCATCACTGTATATCCAATACAATTGAGTATTTCAATTCTATGAAGCATACTTTAGCTATTTACGAAGTATTCGAAAAAAAAACACACACACACATACACACACACACACAAGAGAAAAATAAAAATTCAAATGAGCATTCTTAGAGAAGCTACTTGAAACGCGAGTAAAAATATGACCAATGCCAATGAGAGGCGTATATTACCACTGATCAGTGATATTACCCAATATACAATAATGTATATCATGTTGATACTGATCAACATTGTTATCGATAACTCTGCCTAAATGCTATTATATATTGGCAAACAAAGCGACAGGATCAACTATAGAGAGCAAGCTCATATAATAATTACATCTATTAAAAACAACTCGTTAAATAAAACAACAACAACAGTATCAACAAATCAAGGTCTTCTTTCTACTACTATCCACCTACATATGTCTATGAAAATTTTCATAATCTACCAGAACATCAACAAGAACTACTACTACTCTTCTACTACTATCTACAACACTTCTAACGAGCATTAAAACGTATGTAACTTAAAATTTTTTGAATTCAGACTTATACGAAAACTTTGAACCCCACCATTCAAGGTAGTTAACAGTTAATAAGCACGTAAAACCGTAAATACAATGCGTATGTACCAAATAAATATTCCCTTCATGCTGCGCAAGTCAAGAAACTATTAAATTTTGTATTATTACTATTATTATAATTTGTTTGCCCAAAGTTTAGCAGTCCGAAATGCATTTTTTTTTTTAATCAAAAGATTTTGAGTGGCATGAGCACAGTACCCACCTATACATATGTACTACGGATCCAATATATGCATACATGTAATAAGTATCTATGTATGCAAGTAGTATATAGACCTGAAAGTCCTCTGTAAGCATTTTGCGATACATATCTAATAGTTTTTTTTCGGAGCACTGGCATTACCACCATCCACGATCTAGAAATAATAGGAAAACTAGAAAAATATAAATAAAATAAGTAATATATATATACATATATATATATATATATATATCTATATATATATATATATATATATATATATATATATATATATATATATATATATATATAATAAAATTAATATATATATATATATATATATATATATATATATATAAGATCTGAAATATACTTAAATGCAACTCTCAGTAGACAATTATCACTTCGGAGTCGATAATGTCACAAATGTGCAGCCACCCTGTATGCTTAATGCTTAATGTAAGATCCAACCCCTAATACATACAAATTTACGAGTATAGTATATGGCTTGGCGGCTGTACATGCCATTGCCATGAAAGTCCATTGACACTTTCAGGACAATGTAGATGAGTATATCCGCGGCTGACTGATTTAATGTGTGTGCGCGCGTGTGTGATTCTATATTTATTTTTGTTTAACAGTTACTTTGGTGCTATTTATTTATTCTTACCTCAAACAAAACCCAAAACGTACTCAGTGTTGGTAAAAAAAAAGTTTCAGTTATGTTTTTCCTTGCTTGTATTGTTATAATATTCGTTTGTTTATACACAGCTGTTATATTGTAAAAGCAAAGCATACATATACATAGATGTGTGTTAGTCGGAAAATCAAACTAAATGATTTTACCACATATGTATACATATATGTAAATACACTGCATGCTTACCGTCGGTATTCTGCTTATTAAACGCTTCTGCACGTGCAAACTTTTCCAAAAATTCATATTTTCTGACATATATCTTTTTAAGTATATTCGTGTATATAGAAGATCTTGATCTCTAACATATCTAATGAAACTTACTACGCAATTTGTGAGTTCCTGTGCCTAATTGGTTTCACTGCTTTGCTTTCTTACTGATAATACTTCCGACTTTTATGACTACAATTTAATGCGTACCCAAATATGGTTCTGTTAATAATAACAACAGCAGCGAAATTATATAACTGATCAAAACTCACCGTCGATTGTGTCCGCACCCTGATTTACTTTTCGTCCGTTAAGAAAGCTATTCAAATAAATAGAGTAGCCGACTATAGATAGGCTGCATGCTACAGTACAGCTCTGAGCAACCAACCCCTTCTTTTCCCGGCTGAAAACTACTTTTGAGCTATATACATATGTATATTTCTGCTTCTCTCTTATTGTTAATGCTTAATTGGGTTTTTTCCCTATTTCTTTAAATTTTATTTTTTATTTTAAATTTTTTTTTTTTTTTTGACGTGTAAGTACTAACAAGCCAAGGCTTACATGCATACATACATACATACATATATGTTTACTGTATACTGAAAATGTACATTTTAAATGTGCATATGGGCTTCTCCACTATGTCGTCACATGTTGTATGTATGCATGCATAGCCAATGTACGAAGTGCAAGTGTGTGTAGCCTGAAAATATTGAGCTCTTATGTTAATTATGCTTATTGTTTTATGTAATTATGTTATTATGCTTCTGTTTCTGTTCGTTTGTTGTCTAATTTCGTTTGTTTCAGTTGCGCGTGATTCGTGCATTCCGCTCGACACTGGAAGATCTAAACGAACGTCGCTCAATGCACAGTTTGCATAGCTTGCGTAGCCCACGGACGGGCATACCCACTGGCAGTGGTGCGCACCCGCTGTACAATTTAAATCTATTGAGCCCCAATTACAGCAGCAAACAGCCCCAACAGCAGCAGCAGCACCACCACCACCACCACAACCTCCATCATCATCAGCAGCAGCAGCAACCTCAGCAGCATGTAACAAATGCAAGTCTGCCTTCCGATATATCTTATATTGACGAAGATCCACAGCAGCAGCAACGCACTTTGCAAAATGGATCAACATCAACGTCTGACACACATCAATCGCATTTACCATTTACTCATTCATCTGCTCGACCAACTGGCAGTGGCTTCTCTGATGCTGTCCATAGCCTGCAGGCTGGAAATGGGCAGAACGAAACCCGAATTTAAGACACATCGCGTACCTTGAAATGCCAAAAACTAAAACGAAAACAATATCATAACCATTGACATACTTATGCATACGTACAGATGCTGTACGTATGCATTCACGCATAACAGTATATCTGCACATCGGTGCTTGTTAAGTGAAATGCAACTGTGCTGCAGACCTGAAATATCAAAATCGAACCAACTAATTGTTGTGTGTTAAACAATACTAATTGATATTGTCCTGTTCGGAAAATGTCTCGATTGGCAGCACTGATTAAGCGCTTTATACATATCACACTGAGATTCATTTATGCATTCGAATGCATCAGATGTGCATACAGACACACCTCTGCGCCTGCATTCACTCATACGCGAACACACATGCAAACATATATATAGCTATATCGATATCAATGTCGATTTAAAAGCCTTGTTTGCCGTATCCCGATAATTATCTACTGTACTAAGAAATCTAATTACCGCTTAGCAACTGTTATTTAAACGCATGATTTTGTATTCTTTTTAATTTTTGTAAAAGTTAATATTACACTCTTGTGGTACGCGTATTACTAACTATATGAAAAAAAAAAAAAAACCTGCATAGTTTTACGTTTTTTTTTTTTGCCTGGTTTCGATTGCAATTGTGTGCATATGTGTGATTGAAAGTCTAAGGATTGGACATAAAATGCTTAAAAATATCTGATCCAAAAAAAAGAGTACTACTCTGGGGTGGATATGGAATCCCAAAACAATGTGGCAAGTACTTATACCAACTCAATTATATGTAAATGTATGTTACCATATAAAATGTTAAAAGAATATTAAAGATCTAGACAGGAACGAATCGAATCAATGTGACAAACTCAAAATCGTTTGAACACGCATACGAATTAATAATTTAATAATTATATAATTAGGGTCACACGACCCAACGATAGATCGATTGATTTTTTCTTAGGCTCACATGCACAGACTTTCTACTGTTGTATGTAAATATTATTCATCCTAATTTTTATTTTTTTAATTAATATTATGTTTGGATATATCTCTTTAAATCCATGTAAATCTAAGTTTCGTAGTCTTACCATCCATTTAAGTTCATGACATTGAATATTATATATTGTATTTATCGTTCAATTATCGAAACTTATCTTGCATTTATGTACGTACATACGTCCTACACATACACACATACAAAATATTTATTCGATATTTTTACCTTTAGAGTGGAATTTCCAGAGGTAATCGGTGTATTATGCATAATCGGCATCTAAGGGAAATCGAAATATGTATAATAGTCGGCATAAATATTTTGACGAAATCGATCTGCGACTTAAAGTCGGCATTGCTTAGTACTAATTATGATCAAACAATAATAGCTCTATGCATTCCAAATTTTATGCTGTTTATCTTTTCCGTTCTCTTTCTTATATAAATGCATGCAAGCATCGAATTTTGGCGTAGCATATGTATTTTGACGAAAGCTTTTTATATCTTGAACCCATTAAGGGTAGGAAATTAGGGTATAAAGGCTTTGTGAAAAAGTATGTAGCAGGCATTAGTAATCATCGCAGACACCATAAAGTATATACTTTCTCGATCAGGCGACGTGCTGAGTCGATAAAGCCGTGTCCGTCCGTCCGTATAACCGCCTAGATCTCGGAAGTTATAAGAGCTAGAGAGCTTTGCCATGCATGCTCGTGTGTACCATACGCAGTACAAGTTTATCTTATTTTTTCGATAACTCATCCGATAACTTTTGTATCGAGAATAATCGAAAAATCGACTTTGTTTTTTCAGCCTAATTTGAACACTTTTAGACTTTTACACTTTTACGGACAAATTTGCGTTGTATATAAAGATATTGGATACAAAGATTTTGTCATTCACAGATTTTGGATACTACGCCCCCTTCGCTCCCAATTTGTAAAAAACGCATTCCAAGTACTAGAGACTTGTGCTTTGAAATGTACTTTGAATGTTTCATAAAAATAGTTCCTCTACAAAAGAAACTATTCAACAATTAAATTCGCATAATATTGCCCACACTGCAGCGCAGCACAAGCGCAGTCGCTTCTTACTGTACAGTTAGGAGAGCGCGTGATTACACGCGCGTGTGGATGCTTGTGTATGCATGTGTGCATAGAAGAAGTGCAGAATAAGTAGAATATCAGCTTAGAGGGTTCAGGGTATCTCCTAGTCGAGCAGTCTCGAGTAGAGCTTTTTTGTATTAATATGTCTTCATTCCTTTACTTTTCTTCAGCTTTCAGTATTACATTCTTGTCAAAATACTTTTGCGATGCCCTAATAATTAATAAATATGTAACAAAAGAGAAATAAATACAAAATTCTGCATAAAGCCGTTAAAAAGTTATGTTCAAAGTATGCGAACATTTTTTCGTCGAAATAATTATGCCGACTAGTATATGAATGTACATGCAATAGCATAGCCTTAGAGATGGCATGTTGTCCAAAACTTAACCACGCTTACCTATCTATTTCGAACTTGCATTCATAAATACATTTATAATTTACACAGCCATTAAAGCATACATACATATGTACATATTACCAAGTGGTGCGTCAATCCTCCTTTTCAAAATATTCATTAGACATTTGTTTTACAATTGTTTGAATTATACAGTCTCAGTTTATTTAACCAAACACGAACACGCTTACACACACATATATATACACTTCTACCTATATTACCCTTTAATCCAAACCGTCCAACACCTGCTTCTTCCACAGTTGTATATATATATTATACAACTGTGGAAGAGGCAGGTATATATATATATGCAAATGTATAATTCTCTTCTCTGCTATACTCTACTATTGATATAATAAATTTGATTAATATAGCATATTCTAAATATATACATATACATACATACATGGCACACGTACAGCCACCCCAGGTTACATAAAGTAGATTTGTAACTCGGCTTTGAGAGTTTTGAGTGACCTAACAACTGCTGTTTATGTAACCTATATGGTGATTAAGTATGATTAAAGTTTGTATGTACGCTGTGCAGTATATATGAATATATATTCATAAAATCAATGTAGTATCTTTATGGCAGCCACACGTAACTGACTTCAACCTGTATATTTCTCTTCCCACTTATTGTTTTCCATTTTACTTTCTCTTCAATTTTAAAGGTAATAGGCGGCGAGTTGCAAGAACGCTTGATACCGGTTCCCTATAGCAAGAGCAACACTGATCAAGCTGTAAGCCTTTCCTTATTTTTTCTAAATTTATGTACACCACGCCAAGACAATATAAAGACTATAATTCACCAAAACTAAAAAGGGCGTCCGATTTAGAAATTTATCAAATATACATATAACAAAGTAGACTTAATCAATCAATATGCATTCCGCTTTATTGAGTTAGTTTGTTGCTCCTCATGAACGATAGATTGTATTCAGAGGATGTAGTAAATATTCTGTATCGTTCATGAACTACGTGTAACAGAATGTCTGCTTGCCTTACAAATATTTTGATTGCTTAACTAATTTTTTTTTAAATTCAAAACTATTATACCCTGATTTCCCATTTTAAATGGGTTTCGGGTGTAAAAGATGTAATTAATTTAAAGTAAGATATATTTTAATTGGAGATAGTTGATATAAAACATAGGCAGCTCGGCTGTGCCGAAGATTCTTTTATGGTTTTCATGACCTTGCTGATTGGTCGCCCTCATTTATTTAAGAATCTCTACTAACTGCAAACTGTGGCATGGCATGGCGTGGGATCTAAAATTAATCCTGGCAATATCATTTAATTGCATGCTGTTCCAATTAAATGAAACTATATGCATATCATATTCCTAAAATAATCGGATTAAGCAGTAAAATGTGTTTTATTTTATTAAATTGTTTACGTTAAATGTGAATTGATTTCATTTTCTCTAACTTCTCTGCTACTGCATGTATTCATTCATTCATTCATTCATGTACGCATGTGCTTCAAAATTCAATTTCAATCCCAGCAGACTTTTACTATCTTTATCGTCCGTCCGTGTAATATATACATATATATATATATATATATATATATACACTACTACTAGTACTCTGCAGATATATTTCTATATAAATATATTTAGAAACATTACGTTTATTATCGATAAGATATTTTATTCGAATAATACTATCATCTCCGACATGCATATATATACATATATGTCGATGAAGTCTAAAGCATTAGATTTTTGTGGTCGTTCGGCTATAATACACATATACGCACATACCCACGCATTCACACATGCCCGCAACACTCACACCCATCGCTGTGTTTATGTTAAATTTGTGGTTTCTGTTTGATTAGTTCTCTTATAATGAATAAATATACATACTAATGTATGTTATGTGTTTTGCATATGATTTTTTCAGTTGAATGACAAATAAAAAATAAACAAAATAGTAGTATTCTTTCTTATACTGTCGTTTCCTGTCTATCTTGTCACTGTTCTTGGTGTTGTTCTTTTCTTTCTACTTGACTTGTGCTTAGATACGTGTGGTGAACGCCTTCCGGCAAGGTCTAGACGCCCGTTACGGTGAGCACACCAACACTTCGCTGGCAGAGGTGCTGCGTAAGCAGACTTCGCTGAGCAAACGCCTATCGGAGACATCTTCCATTGATTATGCCGATAACATACCCGATGAGCTGACCATACCAGAAATCGATGTTGAGCGGTTATCATCGCACAGTCACACCGAAACTGCTGTTTAGATGGTTAAACGACACAGTTACATGCATACCTACAGTCATCCAATTGCCTACCAATCCGTACATTATACCTACATACGCAAACACATACGTTGTACACACTCTTAGATACACGAATACAATATTAATTAAGCTAACATCCTTAAACAAATAATGAAATTACGGCTAATAAGAAATTAAAAAAAAAAAATAACAAATATATTCAACTCATGCACACATGATAATTTATTAAACGAATGTATAGTTCGTTTGGGAGTAGAATAGGTCCGGTTGAGAACTCCTAGAACGGTGCAACAACAGTCACCGCGACAGCAATCAAACTGCAACAGTAACAGTAACAGCAGCAAGTTTAGTCGATAGTCTGTTAAGAGCGCTGCCACAAGAACTATGGAATTCTGCATTTTATTTTAAATGTTGTTGCACACCGCACTGTGCTGATTCATAGTTACGTATAAATTAGTGTTACAGTAAGTAAGAAAAAGTATGTACAGACTCACACATACACATACCTATATACATTAAAAAAAAAAAAAAAAAAAAAAAAAAAAAAAAAAAAAAAAAAAACTTAAATTCGAGTGGCCTGAATACTGAAAGCTGTAATAACTATTATACACACATACGTATACATACATGTTTATGCAAAATCATACAGACATGTATGTATTTATGTAATACCCCCATTAATCTATACGAAACCGATACCCAGCCCACGACCAGCACAGCAATCAAACCGGGTAGACGATTGAAAAAAAAAATAAAAGTGCGTAAAAGCCATGTCGCCTAAAATTTAGTCATAAAAATGATTACTACATATATACATACATAAACGAATAAATGAAACAGCCTTATCGTTTTTATTATTAAATTGATTTTTCAAAGCAGGAGTAACAGCAACAGGGCGTGCGGATAAGTAAATATATGCCAATGGTAGTACCACTGTTAAAAGACCTACTGATTACGCACAGAGCAGCTCCGTTACTTTAAAAGGTAACTAGAAGCTCTATTGTGACGTCATATTTTCAGATTTTACTGTTATGACGCTTGGCGGCCACTTCACCAGAGATCGGTTAAGTGCTCCAAGACAACGAAAATGAAGTATATATAGTAAATACTTTTAAAAATGGTCAGTCACTAATTTTATTACCTTACAATAAAGAATCTTTCGAAAGCAGCAAGCCAATATGTTAGAAGGAAAGATGGATCGCACAGTTTTCGCCATTAGTTATGTTTATTTATGCCAATGTATCTACACATTCAAATATAGTACACATTGAAGCTGCATCAATAAAGGTCCTACTCACACCTGCTGCCATGTCAGAAACATCCGGTAGAATTAAATAAAATTGGAGTATTTATTACAAAATCGAAAGCTGGGTGTGCCTAATTGAAGCCTAATGAAACTTGTACTCCTGGTATTATCTGTGGTCGTCAGATTCGTAGCACGCTTCTCATATGAAACGGATGTATTCAAATTGTGGAGATCGTCTTATTAATGCTTTATATGAACATTGTTATAACTTCATATTTGATATTCAGTTAACAGTAGCCTGTACAATTACCCTACATCTATGTCTTATAAATGGGCCATAAGTCTACTTAAGCTATAATAAAGTTTGCCATCAACTAATGTTGAAGCAAACGCTAATGCTGATGGCCGAAAGTGATAACCAGTGGCAGCAAGGTCCCGAAAATCATGATAATTAACTCGCTGTAGCGCAGGCCTTTGTTGCTACTGAGCAGCTCGCTAGGAATGGCTGGTTCTCGCGATTCTTCTAGCATATGGTATTCGTATTGGGCCTTACGATGATGATTGCTGCTGTGTCCGCCCTGCATCAATTCTGGCAATACATGCACGGTCGCCACATACAAAAATGTGCCAGCAGAGAAGAGCATCGCGATACCAGTGGCATTCACCGAATTTAGCGTCTCCTTTTGCTCCTGCCCAATGCCAAAATAAGTGAGTAGCGTTAGCAGTGGAGCCGACAATGAAAATATGCCCAGATGCTTCCGTATTTGCTTTCGTTCCACTTTGTCATGCAACAGAAAGCTAACCAAACCAAATGCAGCTGGCGCCTTATGCAGCATTATGGCTACAAAAACAATTATTTCAACATCTTGGTGACTGGTCGTTGCCGCAGCACCTAACGCGACCCCATCAGCTGAAAACGTCAAAGGTCAGAGGAAGGGGCTTAATTATAAAATATTTGATAGCACCTGCAGCATGCACTACTAATCCAAGAGTTGCTGTAATATTCCTTTCATTTTCACTGCCTTTGCTGCTTTTACGTTGAGAAACTTGATCGACGAGCATCATAAAAACAAAGCCCAACACCAGGGATAATCCAATTGTACGCGAATAATCGTGTGTTCGATGCGTCTCATAAAAGCTAGCTTCATCAAGTTTGGCAATATCATCAAGTCTTTCTGCTACTACTGATGCTGTAGCCTTAGGTCGACGGCTGTCCATATATAAAGATCGAATGCCTTCTGGTATAATCACTGTCAGCGCTGTGCCAACTAACAAACCAGCACCCAGTACTGTGACGAATTTTAGCTTTTCCTGAATTGAAAGAATAATAAATGGATTTGATAAGACCGGGCTTTTTATATTATTGCTAGCTATATAAACACCTCACTTAATTTCATAACGAGAGGTATGCTTCCAGCTAGATAGGATCCAACTAGCATTACAATTACCAATAAAATTAATATAATAGTTTCATCAGCCATTTTATACTTTTTTTTTTTTTTTTTTTGTTTTCTTTTTATGCTTGCCAACTCAACGATTAATTTTTCTTTACGGTTGTCTATTTTCTAGTGATGTAAAGAATCATCGATGCATCGTGCATCGATGTTTTACTATCCATTTTTACCGATGTTTTCGCTGATACCGATATTGAATGATGCATCGATGTTTTGCAAAACATCGCAACCTTTTTTCTTTTGGGAAGGTATGAAAAGTACCTATCCTAATTTATTCAAAATCGCAATCACATATTTTTTCCTGTTGATGGTATCTTCTGTTCCCTCTAAAATAATATAGAATTCAGTTTAATTTTTGTGAAATGTATAAGACTGCTATGAAAGCATAAGATATCTCTCCTCTGTTAAAAATTTGAAATACCATGAGAGCACCAGTAAATAATTAAAAAAAAAAAAAAAATAAAAAATACATCGATGCATCGAATTTTTAATCCGATGTATTAATCCAATATCGATGCTTGATTTTGTAAACATTGATGCACATTGACATCGATGTTTTCATTCAAATTTACATCACTACTATTTTCTCAAATAAAAATAATGGATTTTATTGCTTTTAGCGTGCGGTCACTTAAAAAAAAAATGGTATTTTGAAAATAATATTCAATTATAATTAGTCAACATTTAATTCGTTCGTTGAACTTTATAACAAAGTAAATAAACTGAAAACTTTGATCCAATAAACTTAAAAGCTACAAAACACTTCAAACTTCTTATAATCTACAAAACACTAAGCTTCTTAAAAACTACAAAGCACTTAAAGCCTCTTATAAATTACAAACTATATCAAACTAATGAGATCCATTAGAATAGAACTAAGCAACATTAATTAATCCAGTAATTTTTTTGTAAGAATAGAAGAATGAATTAAGTGTTGACTAATTATAATTTAATATTATTTATATAACATGTTCGATTTGCGTTGAGTTAAATAAACGTACTTTGTTCAAAAATTTGAGTTGTTCCGTCAATAACACTTTTTTAGCGATAGTATCGATCGTATCGAATTTTCTTTCTTAAAATATTGAATGGGGCCACTATCGATATTTTGCCAGCTCTAGCTTGCAGCGCACTGACTTTGTCCTGCAATATTTTCACTGCTCGAGCCTCAAGAGGCTGAGCCGAGCAAATACGAAGTTGTGTAGTCTCTTCAGCGCATTTTTTTGTCGTTAAAAAAATGTGTTCTAGATGTCTAGTCTATGTGTTCTCTGGTTAGTGCTGGTAGTGATTATATCGTACTTTCCTAGATTGCAAAATACGGTCTCACTGACATATTGAAAAAGACTTAAAGAAAATACTCAATCCAATTCTAGTTTTATTTTCATTAGAACTATTTGAATTTATGAAATAATGTATTCAACAATCATTACATTCAGTGACTCCGGACTTCTTAGGTGCAATCGCTATAATGATTATGCCATGTATTTTATTTATCGATACGTACATATAAAATATGTAAACATTATTAGTAATAATATCGATGATTTTGCAACTTACACTAAGAAATTAGCGAAGTAGAAGCTCGATTTTAAAACGTAATATTTACCTCGATTCTTGGTAACAAATCAAAAATAGTGCGTCTTTAAGTCTGTAAGTTTCTCAATGCAAAAATACATCCATTGAAAGTTATATCTATATATATATCAGCAAAGCCTAAATGTGCTCTAGTGAGTGAATTTGTGTATATAGGTAAATGTAAGTGAATGAGTAGCGATGCAGCTATTTATTTACATATTCTTAAGTTATTCTTTCAGAATAGCTCATATTCAATAATAAAATTTGCACATATTTAAGGCTTTACGTATGCTAAGTGTTCCTCAGTCTATACGCTTATAAATATGTAAACATGCATACATTTCTACTTATGCATACTATTTGCAGTGCACTGTCTGAATGTAATATATTGCACGTATATACATATATGTGTATGTATGTATATCCGTGTGTATGTACGTAAATAAACGTCATTTTACTTATTTCGATAATTCATAATTCTAATATCTCAATTTATCACAAGTACTCTTTTGAATTTACTAATTGAACGCATATATGTATACCATGTGTACATGCATTTTTTACAGTTTATATACAATGGGTAATTGTCTAAAAATTAATAGTGCCGATGACATTTCGCTGTTGCGAGGCAGCGAAAGTTTTAGTGGGCAGGATGGTGGACCAACGCCAGTTTCCCAGGTAGGATCTTCGAATTAGTTATAAGTAAAAGAAATGCTATTTTTAAATATAATTGGTTTATTTCTGCAGCATGAGCCGATGACCCAAGTGTTTTATCCTACCTCTTCTAGCAGCCCTGGGGATGCTGCTGGAGCTGGCAATCACATGTCAGAGGAGGATCAGATAAAAATAGCAAAGCGCATCGGACTTGTTCAGCATCTGCCTATTGGCACCTACGATAGCAGCTCGAAGAAGGCACGCGAATGTGTCATTTGTATGGTGGAGTTTTGTGTGGACGAGGCTGTGCGATATCTTCCTTGCATGCACATCTATCATGTCCATTGCATTGACGACTGGTTAATCCGGAGCCTCACTTGTCCCAGCTGCTTGGAGCCAGTGGATGCCGCGCTGTTAACAAGCTATGAAACAACATAGCGCACTCTACACTGTTAAGAAAAACAAGTTTTTTTTTTTAAACTGAGAACTACATATATAATCGAATCGAACAAAATCAATAACTGTTAGCATAGCGTCAGACCGTATATTATAACCTCGCACTCGGGTCTTTCGATAAAAATGTCAACAATAACGGGTCTGTTCTTACTGCAACCTACAAACAAGTCAGATTACACAATTCTATCGAATGAATGGTCAACTAAGTTTGTGTTTCCATTAAAAAGGAGCAGTATCCTACTCAGTTCGATCGGAGCAGTTCGCCTTTGCTATCAATAGGGGAGGGGGGTTTTCTTATTATTATTACTGTTTTGCTGTAGTTAGCTTTTAATTGTTTAATATTTGTGTATCGTTGATTTTTATTAAACGAACATGAAGGATGAACAATTATTGAAATTTATATCAATGATAAAAGCGATGTACATATACATATAATTCAACAATTGTTCATACATACATATATATAATTCATTAAATGTGTAACCTTCTATACAACGTAGCTATAATTTATACAATAATAAATATAAATATTGATACCCTAAGTATTATATTTATTTAAATAGAAGAAAGTGATTGCTAGTTTTTTTTCATTATTTTGTCTGTCGTGTTTAAATAAAGAATAATCGCTAAAAGAGCTAAGAATTGTTAGAATATATATATATAAATATATATACGCTAACGCGAAAGGCTCGAAAAGTACGCAATAGTGGTGGGAATATATATATGTATATGTATACATATAAAATATACATCTCGAATTATTGACTTGACTCGTGCTCGATTAGTAATGAGCTAAATGAAAAAATATGGAGTCTGCTCGTCTAGTATGCGTAAGATATATATACATATATACATACATACATATATATATATATATATATATATACTCTTCAAATAAGTCAAAAAAGTTATGATTTTTTAGTAACCCCTCATTTATTATAACGACTTATATAGCTTTAGGTTATTTTACTCATCAAAACTGGACGAAAGCAAGAAGTTAGCAGCGAGTTCCTCATCCTTTTCACATGCAAAATAAGCTTGTAAAACAAGCGCTTCCGGGAATCCAAGCGCCTTCAGCTGGAAGAATATATGTATCATTAACCGAATATATTATTATTAATATACAGATATTTATATATAAATTGAGTATGCAACCTATTTTGCACACCAATACATTTAAGTATTGCAAATCGCTTTATAATATATTATACGTACCCGCTCAATAGCGTCTTGATCTTGCGGGGTTAGTCGAATAGTTGCTAGGTTTTCTGCCTGTATATTTCTTCCCGTTGCAACTGAATCATCGCCTTCGGGGGCGATTGCAATCGACGGATTATCGGAGCCAGCAACAGAACGGTGACCTCCTGCAGTCGCCTCTTCACTGGGGTTGGTTGTGGGCGTGCTCTCTGTTCGTCTTGGACTCGACGACTGTGTCCGACCAGCACGTTGAGCATTATCGGCTGCCTCCTCATCAAGAGGCTGGTTTAACATATTTAGAAACGCATCTTGGTTCTCAGAAATAAGTTGTAAAAGAGCTGGGTTTGTTTGTCCAATCTAAATTAAGATAATAAAAATCAGAGTTGCAGAAATTATTAAGTGTTCAATACCTGTTGCAGAACAGCATGTAAAAGATGTGGATTTTGGTATATTAGGGAGCGCATCTGTAGGAATTGTGGCTGACTGCGTAAAAACTCGAATGGATCTAGAATATATAATCATAGATATTACCGCATTATATATAAATATTTTTTTTTTACCAGCTGCCGATTCCGCCGTCAAACCACCCTGACGATGACTCGTTTCCACTCTGTTCGGATCTTCCTCATCACCTGGATTCAATAAATTCTCATCCTGCGGTATGCCGTTTATTAAATATTCGACAGCACGTTCGGGATTATTAAAGCTAGCTGCCATTGCTCGCTCAACCTGATCTCGGGGATAGCCCATTTCGACCATTGATGCAACGGTCCTATTGAACTCCTCGCCCATAAGTAAATTGGATTCGGCGCGCGATTGTAGTGAGGCATTGGCTAATTCACCAACCAAGTCAATACTAGAATAATCAGTTGTTATGGCCGTGGTAACAGCTGGAATTGGAACTTCAGGTGCAGTCGATATTTGAGTTTGAGATGATGATCCAGATCTTTCTATCTCGACTCCTAAAACATCACTTGACCTATTATTATTATTAATTATTCCCTTCTCGGCTGAGGATGCAATCGCGTTTTGTAGAACAGGCTTCTTATCAATTCCAGTTGTTGAGCCTTCCATTTGCTCGTTGGGCTGCTTTCGCTGTCCATCTGCATTTGTGTTGCTGCTAGTTCCGCTTATGTCTCGACTGAGCATCACTACAATGAACTTTTTTTCATCAACTTTGTACGAACTAATTGTTCGCTCATCTGTTAGAATGACGCCTTAAGAAAAAAATCACATTAACAGTCATGGACATGTAAATATGTATACAAAATTTTTGTTGACAACGAACTATTTAGTTAGGACTCGTACCAGCATAAATCAGTTTTTGTTTCTCCACAAGGTATTCTGCACCACGTTCGTAAAAGATTTGATTTTTAAGCTCCAAAACCTATAAAGCAGATAATGAAATTGTATGTATGCACATGTGTAAGCATGCATGTGTGTATGTACATATGTAGGGCCCGAGAATTAATGCGTTTGCTAACAAAATACAATTTACCGTTTTTTCTGGATCAAAGTCAATTGTGAACGTTTGCTGCTGCAGATTCTTTATTGTAATAATCATTTTACAAATTTTTATTTGGGACTAAATCGGTCTTTTTAAGTTTTCCCTTGGTCTATTCTTTCTCACAAAATTGTTTGTCATCGACACTAGAGATGGTCTAAAATATATTAATATCGAATATCGAATGAGCGATATTATTGTTTGTAATTAAAATTTTAGTAATATAGATTTCAAGGATGTCCTTAAGATATGAAAAAATACTAAATGTGCCTAATCTTAATAATTTTTTGTAACAAACTGCAATAGAAGACATTGTTACCTAAGTATTTGATTCATCAGCTTCAATTAATTTTATTATTCAATTATAATACGATTTTTTAGTTAATTTATGTGTTTATTACAACGGTCCTAATATAGCATCCATATAAATTTACAAATAACATATAATTCTTTTGATTGACTCCACCGGCAGCACCTATATAACAGAATCCGGCTAAATGTTTTTAAATACCAAAATGTGCCTTAATATGTACTATGTACATGCACTCTTATATATAGTCAGTATATGTTAAACATATTAATAAAGCGTAATAAAATTAAAAAAAAAATATTAATAATAATAATAATTGATTAATATGTTTATTAATTGCGTAATTGTTTTTCCATATTATTTTATGTGACTGTATATTTATTATAAATATTACAATATTAATAGTTGTAGTCTGGCAACGCCAAAGTAACTATCAGTTGGTTATGCTAATTAACTGTTAAAGCAATTTTTTGGCGCGCATGCGCCATTATCATACTCATACTGGCAAAATTATACAATACAAAATAAGTTTTTCAACCGCACCGAACAAGTGATTTACAAAATTTGAGATAGGAACGCGTACTGTAAATATGTATATTACGTTTATATATCTACAATATTTGCCTTCAAATATTTTTAATAAGGATACGGTAACGGTAACTAATATTCTTTTTTCACAATTAGGCAATCCAATTTCTAATCTTGAGCTAAATTTACAACGCTAACAATTAAATCAATTGCAATATATACATACATATATATGGTGTATGTGTTCATCAACAAATTCGAGTGTTAAAAGTATAATTATTAAATATATAATATAATATATTTGTTTTTTTTTTTGTTTTTGTTTTTTTTTTTTTCTTTTTATATGACAAACAAAATTTACTTTAATGCCAGTTAGTTGTAAGGTCCAAAGCCCGTTATATTTAACCACAAGTTTTGATTTTATCTATCTCTATCTATCTCTGGTTTATCTCAGGAGCTCAACTTAAATAAATTCAACAATTTCATCTTAAAAAACAGTTAATATGTGGGATATTTCCATTTGGCGTGGTTAACCTTTAGATAATAGTGTATTCTTTGATTTATAATTATATATTTTTAATCCGTAGTTTTCTAAGTATATATTAATAAACAGTGTTAATAATAGACACTTTTATTTCATCACATTATTACATTATCATCTGAGAAAAAAATCGAGTGGAATTCGGATTATATGATATATTTTGTATCTCCTGTGTTCAAATTAATAGGGGAATCATCAATTGTATTAGTGATAGTTCATATATAGGAAACAAATTTTTAAAAACCTATATAATACTGACGTTTTGAATAATTAAATAAATTGCAGAAAGTTTTTTGATGTCGAGTAGGCAATAAAATGCCATATGCTCTTCTTGAATTCAAATTAAAAAACAAGTGTACGAATGCAAAACTGAAATTCTTCAATGAGAGCAGAGCAAATATTTGTCTAGGCCTTAGTGTTTCAATAAGGTTATACCTACAACATAAAACATGACGGTAAGCAATTCGCATCAAATACAACTCACCTATATACTGAATATATATATTTATATATCCTTCTTTACAGCATTATGCATGGGATGAAGCATGCTATCATAATAATAAAAACGATGCCTTATCCAGTGCTGACAGCCAACAAATTAATAATAGCACCAACTATAATTATGATGAGGTGCAATCAGGTGCATATGCTACTTATGACGATGAATATGGGGCTGCGGAGGAGGAGTACTCAGCCGATGGGGAAGCTTTTGGTAGCTTTAATCAGAACTATGCGCCGTATACAACAACAGCAACAATAATAACTGAAGATAATAACCCGAATATAGCAACAGTCGGAGCGGAGTATTGGAGAAATAGTTTTAGAGGTATGGAGGGTTCTGGCTACAACAATGGCTACAATTTAACGAGTGGTCCTCTAAACGATGGTTCCTCAATGCCAATTGAAGGTACGTACTCGAAAAAGGGCAATCGCGTTGGCTGCCGCTTGCCGCTTGCACCTGTTATCGATAATTCCAAATATCGTATGCTATCGCAACCGATTACCTATACCCAAAATGTTCTCAACGAACATACGGTTTATGCTGACGAGAGAATAGGAAGTTTTATCAGTTTGCCAGCGGCAGCGCCAATGCGAATGTTACCCGAACCACATCCAAGAATACGCAACAATACCTCACAACGATTACTTGAAGATAACAACAGCTTAAGCGGTATATTAACAACAAATACAACAATAACAACAACAGCAACAACCGGGACCAGGCAAAACTATGATGTCTTTAGCCAAATATCGCGACCCTATACATCAATGCTGCCCCTCGATTATGGTGAATATTCGGATTATGCTTACAACTCGGACAATTTGTCAGCATATAGCGATACACCTCCCATGAGCAATACCACACAGTTGAAGCTACAGCAACAGCGCAAAATTTCACTTATGTTGGCAATGACAACAGCATCTGTGATAGCATCTGGAGAGACTAGGATACCTGTACAGCAGCAACAGCAACAGTACTATAACACGACTAGACGCAGTGATAATAATAGCTATTCAATATACAATCGGAGTATTAGTAGCACTGTATCAACCTCGACTAGCACAACAAACTCCTCAGTTGCCTTTTCCAATACCACTACGTTAGCTTCAGCGCGATGGTCAAATACTACGACGTTGACATCGACGATGACGACGACTATGACGACGAATATGACGACGACGATGATGACGACGACATCAACTAGAAAATTGCCAAAACGTCTACCGTCACCTGCGGTACTGAACAAATCATCGTCATCAATAATTCCCGAAGTCCTTACATACAATTCATTAGAAACTCCAATTCATCGAACAAAACAGTTACCAAAGTTGCCCACGCTTAAAACAAAAGCTATTCCCAGCACAGTTCCTATTCGAGATTTAGCAACTGTTGTTAGTTCATCGCCAGAAAAATTGACTTCGATGTTAACTAGCGCGCCATTGAAACCTATGGACAATATTGAAAATGCCAATAGTTTTGTACAGCAGCAGCAAGAACCATTGGCTCAGGAGCAGGGACAAGAGAAGATGCAAGTGGATGAAGCGTCAGTTGATAAGAATCACGGCGACAATCAATTCAATGACCAGAGATATCAGAGAGTTGTGTCTAAATCGCTTGATTCATTTAGCATATGGTCACCAGTAACTTCAACATTACCTGATTCGCCTGTATTGCATCAAAACAACGTTACTAGTCTGGTCGAGGGTAATGTAAACGCCTCATCTCAAATAAAATCATCAATTGAATCATCTTTAGAGCAGTCTTTGTCAATACAAACAAAAAACCATCAAAATTTGATTCTCACAACCACAGCAACAACAAGCTTAAACGAAGCTAAGAAATCATCATTTTACATATCTGAGTATTTGAAACCTTACCCATTCGACTCCCTTATATTTACACCAGACAAAAAAATCGGAAATGCAAAGGACAGTGAGATCATGACTTCCACTAGTACTAGGACTGCATATGATGCTCGAAAAAATTCAATTCCGTTGAACTCATTGGAAACTCCAATACCAAGTGTCAATCAAAATCTTAATTCAAATCCAATTGCAACTTGGACAACTAGCAGTCTCATAAACATTGAAACGCCATTAAGTGAATCTTCATCTAACGTATCCTATTTATTAAGTAAGCCCATTGCAAGCATCGATCAGGAAAGGGATGATAGTAAGAAAACAGATTTAAAACATTCTCACGATACAGTTACAACTCTAAGCCACTTGAGTAACGTGCTCACAACAACTGTTGTTCCGTCTAGTCTATCGGCGGTTGGTATTACTAGCACTAGTTCACAAAGTAATATTGTCGATTCGCCTACTTTAACCTACGTTGATTATATGAAAAAGTTTGAACTACCGGAACTACCAGAACTGTCACCAATTCCTGATATATACAGTGTAACAATTACTCAAGCACAGCCTGTACTGGCAGACACGACGTCAAATCTCGTCGATTTTACTGTTCAGAATCAAGCTACAGTTATAACCACAGCAGAGACACAGCCATTGGAATCAGGCATAGACAGCTATAAGGCTAACGAAAATCAAATTGGGGCTTCTAGATGGCTGCCTGGTATAGCTAGCCATTCGGTAAACACATCTTTAGCTGATATAAATCTAATAAATTCTGAGCTCAGCTCCACGGCGGATACAATTAGCTCCTATTCACAGCAGCATGAGTCCCAAACGGAAAAACTAGTTGAAGGAGAGACGAGGGAAACTTTAATTGGTGCTGAGCCCTTATTAAGTCATATTGAGGAGCCATTAGTAAGCAACGTATCAGCTTTTGACGATAGTTTTTATGATAGTTTTAATGTAGATCTATCGGCATTGACGGCAACAATAGCTCACATTGAAAGCGCCACATCATTAACGTCAGCTCTAAAGCAAAATAGCAATGGCGCTAAATGCGATCTAACGACATCTAATACCTACATAAACATAGGAGAAAATAATAATACAAGCGAACTTACTGAGCCTTGCAGCGGATATTATAAGCCAGCGCACAAACAAACAGATGAACCGCCAGAAACATCACCAAAAGCCAAGGTCTCCAGTGTACTAGGTGGCCTATCAAAAGGTATTAAAGGTGGCTTGGATGGCGTGCTGATCGGTGTTAGTTCAACAATAGAACCAACTAAACAGAATCCAGAAAGCAATAGTAAAAAGGGTTTTGGCTTTGGACTGGCCTCTAAATTGGTGCCAAATGTGGGGAGCTTACTTGTGAGACAAGACCCAACACCTACGACAACCTGCACCTCTGCAGTCTCTAATACACCTTATGGATATAATTATGTCATGCACTGCGCTCAATTACCAGATAATATAAATAGGAATACAAACACGGACGCCAGCGCACCCATCACGCCTACCTTTGACTATCTCAGCTCTAAGTCAAATTTAGATTTTGACTATCTCGGAAATGACGATTCATCTCATGACTATAGTTACAGTGAATATCCATCAGCATACGCAGAAAATACTCAAAGTAGCTCAGATCCATATAAAGTAACGATGAGCCATGAATTGGGTTCAAGTGAAACTGGTATGGAAATCGAAACACCAATTAAACCCCAAATAGTAAAGCCTTCAGTAACGTCAATTAAACAGAACGCAAAAGGCGCTTCAGGTGGCATGTTCGGTTCTATTTTTGGTAAAGCTGCAGCAGCTGTGCAATCCGCGACACAAGCTGTCAATCAGGGTGCTTCCTCTGTTGCATCGGCTGTGGTGCAAAAGGCATCGGTACAGCAGATCCCCTCAGTATCTGTTGTTGAACGGAATAAATCTATAGTTTCACCAGATATAATTACAACGTCGTCTTCCAATCAAATCCCAGCTACAAATATGTCATATGTATCCAATATTGAACATGCAGCAATGGACAATGATAATTATAATGAACTACATCTTAGCCACGACTCGACCTACTCAACAGCTGACGATGATTACGAAAATAGCAATGCACATTTGCCAATCCATGATGATAATAAGGCATATTCTATATACTATTCCAGCAATCAGAGTCATAATCAGAATCAGAGTACAGGCGATGACATGGTAGGAAAAGTGAAAGTTTTACCCACGGTGCCGTCCGCAGGATCCAGCGGCAAAAAACTGCCCACCATCAATGGTAAATCGGGGCTGATGTTGATAAAGCAACAGCCAACTGAGATTTTAGATGATGACGAAATTAATGAATCGGACGATGATCTCATTGACAATTTGATTGGACACACTGATAATCCGAGTTATTGCATCGATAGTGAGCAGAATGATTACTACATGGATCACCAGCAGGCGACACCGTCAAATAGAGTTGCTAACGATTATTATGAGCACGTTGGCTCAGGTTATGATTATCGAGAGGATTTTTTTAATGAAGAGGATGAATATAAGTATATTGAGCAACAGAGTCAACAGCAGAAGCATCAACAAGATCAACAATATAATCATCCATATCAGAATTCTCATAAAATGCTGCTTAGCCATAAGCAAGACTCAATAGATTACGTGGACGATGGACAAAACGATGACTACCTACCCGATACGTATCCAAGTGATGAAGACTGTGGCAATTATCTAGATGAAAGCTCTAGTGGTAGCGTTGGTATTACCGAAAATCGTAGACAACATTTGAGCGGTATCAATATAGCTTCTGTCAGTGTCTCAATTGACCAGTTGGAGCATCAGCATCAGCAAATCAAGAAACAGGATAGTATTATTATCGAAGAGGAGGAATCCAGTCCGATTGACTTGAAGGGTGATCTTAGTTTCTCCTCGCATAGATCACCCGAACGAGAGCTAGCTGACCATGATCATGATAATCTTAGTGTGGATGATGAGGATAAACTGACCGATTTGTTGCCAACTAGAAGCAAGTCGCAAAAGAAAAAGAAAGTCCTCTTGCGTGGCGAAACAGAGGAAGTTGTCAGCGGTCATATGCAAATCATTCGCAAACCGGAAATTACAGCCAAGCAAAGATGGCATTGGGCTTATAACAAGATTATTCTACAGCTTAATGTGAGTACCTAAGTTTCTTTTATAATATTAGTTATAATACATATTATAATTGTTTGCGGGTCCTATTCTGAGACGAAAGTCTCAGCTAACTCCTAAACTATAGTATACATGTAAAGATTGAGTATTGCAGATACACAGTGGAATCCCGTTATAACGACTCCGCTTAAAGCGCTCAACCGGTTATTCGATGTCTTGCTTGGTCCCCATAAAAACTTATATGAAAGAGCCTCCGCTTAGTACGTCTCCGCATTTAACGACAATCCGGTTATCCCAACGATTATTTTTTCCATATTTTGCAGTCATTTGCCGGCAATTAAAAAAAGCATAAAAAGACACTGTTAGAAATGTATATATCAGTGATTAGCGCCCTTGCATGAGTGCGTAGCAATGAGAGAAATGATCCTCAGACAGGTAGATAGAGCCAAACTGCAATGCCGACATCACGAAAATGTTTCTATACCACGTTATTGAAATTAATTTATAATTATTATTTTTTTTTTTATTTATTTATTTTTTTTTAAATAATAAATTACATTGTTTTATGCTAAAACCTATATAAACATGACAACCGTAAAAAAAAAATTTTTTTTTTTTTTTCTCCTTCTTGTTAAAGCCTCCTCCGGTCCCTTCAGCGTCGCTATAACCGGATTCCACTGTATTTATATATACTTTGTATTTGTATGTAAAATGTATGTAACTGGCAGAAGTTTTATATCAGGATGAGCAGTTGAGTCGATATAGCCTAGGCTATTGAAAATGTACACGCTAAAATTGATTTTACGTATCGTTTTTCAAGCCCAATCAAGCTTAAAAGTCTGGTCTTTAGAAAGGAATAGATCTACATGTCAAGGGAGTTCTAGAGAACCGCTTTATTGAAAAAACAAATCTGAAAGTCTGCTCCAAAGACGTAATCGTTTAATATTAATATCTCAAACATTTTAAATAAAGAAGACATGTATATTCCCTACTGGATCAACTCAGCTCGTCATCAAGAATATACATACATATATGTATGTACTGTATGGGATTTGTTACGCGTCCGTCTGCCTTGTTCATACATTTTAATTTAAAGTCATCATACTCTGATTTGCCATTTTTAATGGGCATAAAAAGGTATATAGAGTTAAATACGACATAAGCTTGACGGCTTGCCCGCACAGCCTTGATTTCCTATCATGGCATTTACATACTCGCTAATTAGCTGATATGAGATATTTATATATGTATATATATACATATGTGTCAAAACGTGTGTTTGTATAGCAATACACGATTGAGTGATAGTAGGTTGTGAAAAGCGGTCCGTTGCATTAGCAGTGTGTCGTCATTATTTAAGAAAATGGTTCATGTACGTTTAAATTTGTATGGAAATTAAGCTACTTTGACACTGTTATCTTAAAACCAGTGGAGAACCCCGCAATAAACAGATATTCCAATCATTCTGAACACATGCACACATACATAAGCATGCATCTACTAACTGTCCAGCTGGCAGCGACTGCGCTTGAGCGTCGCTGCAGTGTCGGAAAATTAATTACTAAAATTACTTGCAGTTACAGATTATTTGTGTACATAAACATAATGAATACAAACATTTTGTAGCTTACAGATTTTGGACACCACGCCCCCTTTGCTTTAATTTGTATTTCAAGTACTAGAGACTTGTGCTTTGGAATGTATATACATTTAAACATTATGATTACGTTCTAAAAGTTTCATTAAGATTGCATTTCTACAAGAGAAATTATTCAACTAATAAATTCGCATAATATTGCCCACACTGCAGCGCAGCCCAAGCGCAGTCGCTGCTTACTACGCAGTTAGCAGAGCGCGTGCTTATACGTACGTGTGGAAGCATGTGTATGTATGTGTGCATAAAAGAAGTACAGAATGATTAGAATATCAGCTTCGAGGGTTCAGGGTATCTCCTAGTAGAGCAGTCTCTTCTGGAGCCCTCTTATTTGTTTTTATTTTGGGTGGTCAACGGGAGTCTACATTTCAATTCAGTTTTATAGTTCTTCAACTAATATTATTTCTGGCATATCGGAAAATACCACTATTACTATTGAAAATTACTAAAGTATATTTCATTTTGGTTGTTTTGGAGCACTTGGCCGATATCTGGTTCAGTGCCCGCCAAGCTTTAGCTGGGATAACAGAGTACAACTGCAAACTCTGACGTCACACACAAAATTGTTAGCTAGCATTCAAAGTAATAGAGCTACTCTTTGCGCAACCTAATGAGTCTCTTAATAGTGATGGCAATACAGTGTTGCCTTGTACATATGTATGTCGGATTGTGAATATGTACACATAAACAGCTGTTTCTTGTTTCCATGCGTGTTAATGTATGTATTTATGCCTTAATGTATATATATGTATGTATGTATATATATATGCGTACACACATACATATGTACACATTACACTGTTTGATTAGCTAGCTAGGTTTTATTTCAAACTGTTCCCGCATTTAGGCACCCACACTCACACATACACGTATGGCTACATAACAATACAGTTATATTTTTAGGCATTTACGAGTTCAACAGTTAATTTGTGCTTACATGCTACGCAGTCCCGTGCAGCACGTATTGAAGGTCCACATCATGAACTTGATGTACGGCTTGTTTAGTCACCGCATGTGGCCAAGTTCTCTCCATGTTAATAGTTTTAAGGCTCAAGACGAATCGTCTTGCGGCTATCAAGCTCTAAAAACTTCACCTACTGTGGCAGAGCGAACGCGAAAGTTTAGCTGCCTTCTAAAGTATCAACGTGTCGTTTCTTACGTGAGTAGCTCTTGTTCGTGTATGTCCTTTACAAGCTTCTCCTTCCGATTCGGAATTCGATCGAAATTATTCAATACGTTCTGATGAATTAATTGTATAAATTATTCTCTATATACGATTTCATTTTCCGGTCTTAATTTAGGTTTCCAAACCAAGTTCTTCAATTTTTTTTTCGATTATAATTATACTTATATACTTCTAATTGAACTTATAGTTAGGTCAAATTATTTATTATATTTTAAACAAGTTATTTAAAATGTAAATCTACAGTAGTGCCTTAGGTTTTCAGTTCTGCAAAATTATGTATGTATTCTCGGTCATCGTACTTAATATTAGTTTTTTTGATTAAGGTGGGTAAGCATAACTTGAATACCAAAACTGCTGCATTTCATAGCGATGCGTGCAACTGTACTTTTTCTAATCAATCTACAGACTACGAAACATTCTATTCCCCATATTTATTTAGAATTGATACTTCTGGTTTCCAATTACTACTACGAATTACTTTTAGTCGGACACTAAGGAACTCTTGCATTTTTTAAAGCTATATCCAAGTCGGATCTGTAAGCAGCTTATGTGGTTGACCAAAGCTAAAACACCGAGCATGTATGAGTGAGCAACCACTATTAAGCTGCACATAAAGGTCTTTCTATTTCTCTCTATCTGTGCTGGACTCAGAAAAGCTTAGGAAAGCTTCACCCAGAAACTCCCTTTTACAACTATTGCAAGCTGTTCTGTAAATCGCATGCGCAGTAAACCGACCCGAACATCACCCGACTTCCAAGTGCGGCTCATCTGTTTATTCTCACACGCTCTCTTGCCATCTCCCTATTTGTTTTTTTCTCTTTTTGTGTGTGTATTCCATTTCAATACAGATGAATTTTATGCACTCCCGTAGTAGCTGTTCCTGTGTACCATTATCTACAAGTTCTGTGGGAGTAAACACACTCTCGCATAGAAACACATGCACACGGATACTCACAAGCTCGAGAGAGCTCGTGCGAGAGTTGTGTAGGTGCCGTTAAGAAGCAGAGTTTAATAAGATGTAGTATACTTTTCAGCGTTTTCCTATTCAGACCAATTCAGTGGCAGGCCTTTGTTAATAAGTGAAGATTTGGTTAAAATATAAATAAACATTTTCAAATACATATAAAGTAGCCTTTAGATCGCAAAAACTAATGTGGCAGTAATCACAGCTGTTTAGTATATTCAATTTCAACAAAAACAAAATCAACATCTAACTTCGAGTACAATGAAAAACAAACGAAACCAAAATACGTAAACCCTATATGTTGTTATACATACTAATGTAGGGGAATACATAAAATGATATAATTGTGTCACATGACGGCACTGTGTTTCTTTCATTGTTGCATTTTGAGTGTGCAGATTTTAATATAATATACATTTCAATACATGCATATATATATTACACACATATCTATATATCTATATATATATATATATATAATTGACATCAATGTACCGCACAGCTCTAGCGTGTTTGATATATCCTTCAAGATCTGTTTTTTTTTCTTTATAACCATTATAATAAAATTTCATATTGAAAATGCTAAACCGCCTTCTTTAGCGCTCAAAGTGTGTTGAAGTTTTTGTACAGACTAATATATTATCTTATGTCTTACTCATACAATATGTAATTTTCTCGAATGTTACTATCCACAAAGTTACCGTGGAATCTGAATATTTAACTAACTTCTTAAATACACCTTTCCTCTGCGATAAGTCACAAGGCTGAGACATCTGCTATAATACCTATATAATTTTATGTCATAGTCCTAAAATCAGCAGTCGTGAAAACGTGAAATTGGGCGAAAGTATGTAATCACACAATATATTTCCGCCGTACAAATGCATATATTTTTTGAATTTATATATTATTTAGTCGGGATGTCATCAACAACAGCAACAAATACACCGATGCCATTTAAGCCTTCATCAGTTGCAGAAGCCGACTTGCTGTTGCAGTCATCATTCGCGGTGCCAGCCACCAAAGCCATTAATATATCTGTAATTGAAGGAGTCGAGGCCAAAGCGGAACCTTACAGCGTGGCTGCAAATGCATTGCACAGTCAATTTAAAATCAAGCAACAATTGAAACAGCAAGAACTGGATGCAGCTAAGGTTAAAGAGCTTCAAAACCATCGACAACACCTTCATCAGCAGACCCAGCAGACCCAGCAGCCCGAGCAGCAGCAACAACTGGATGCAGCTAAGGTCAAAGAGCTGCAGAACCATCGGCAACACCAACATCAGCAGCCCCAGCCGTCCCAGCAGCATTCACAATTGAGTTTGTTTAGCGACAATCTGTCCATGTCCATGTCCAGATTGAATCTAAATAATGGCAGCATGGCATCGATCAGAAGCGAGCAACAACTATGTCAGCTCTACAATTCGCAACAGCATTCGGATTATATTATCTCAGACTATATGGATAAGATTGCAACACGAATTAGTTTGCTAGAAACAGAGCTGAAATTTGCATGGCGGGCTCTTGATTTGCTGTCAAACGAGTATGGCAAAATTTGGACCAGATTGGAGAAATTGGAAAACATCTCTGCAGAACAGCAATCTGTAGTTGGAAATCTAATGGGTCTCATTCAAACGAAGCAGCAAGAAGAACTGCAGCTGCCAAATTCCCAAATTCCGTTTGCAGAATTTATAGCAGGAAGTCAACTGTTGCCCATGGAATTGGAATTGGATGAAAATATGGTTATATTGAATGAATCGAAGGCAGAAAAATCCAAGTTTCGTCATATCCTGGAGGGATTCAAAGTGAATCATGATGATCTATATTTAGACGAAGCCGGTGCCTATGCCTTAGATATGGATAATAACAGTGAAAACCACTATCTGCAAGTTAATAAAACAGACCACCTACTGAAGGATCAGCAGCAACAGCAGCAAAAGCAGCTACAGCTGGATGAATGCGATTGGCTAGTAAATGCAGCTGATGTGAATCAGAGTGCCGCTCGAGCTCGATCCCGAGCAAAACTTTACTCCGAATCGGATCTGCTGATGTACGAACAGCAACAGATAATGGCCAACAATGCCAGAGCCGAATTATTGCAGGAATTTCTGAACGGCCAAAGAGTGCTGGAAGAAGTAGCTGCATCGGCATCAACATCAGCGTCGGCAACCATTGACTGTAGTTTGCGTAATATACAAAGTCCTAAGAGATCATCTCAGGAATTGTTAGCTAATACGTCTTCTGAACTCGACCAGCTCGCTGATGAGGTGAATTTTTTTCGTTTAACAGCCGTTAAATCCGGCCAGGGTGGGAACGAGATAGTACCGATAGAAGACCCTGGAGGTACGACAAACGATTGTGAGATAAATGAAAACTTCTACAAGAATTTAAACGAAGCATATCGCGACAACGATATGACTACTGAAATAAGTAATGTGGAACGATTGCTACAGCAGTCCGAAATAGCTCACGACTCATTGACTAATGAACAATTACCCGTTCCGCTTATGCTAGCCGAGACTACTACGAATTTTAGCAAAGAAACAACGGAGACAACGGCATTTAAAGGTAAGGAATTGCGAAAACATCGAAAAAAGAAACATCACAAGAACGAAATGGATATGATAAACAATTTGAAACATATTCTTGCCCAAGCATCCAATACGGATAAGACACCTGATTCAAATTCAAATAACACTCAGTTGGATTTGTCATCGGATGGAAACTTTGGAGGCACGACAATTTTCTCATCACCGGAAGATGCGCGTGAAGAAAATATTGCTGTACTAGATGCCATGACTGATGTTATAATAAGGGAAATAAATAAAATAAGCGATCTACAATCATTATCGGGATCCCAAATACTTAAGCTACGGCAGACAATCAGAGCTGAGCAAACTTTCTTTGAGAAACTGAATCAAGTGGACAAGCATCTAACGTTACTTCTCTTAAATCCTGTCACGATGGCTGAAGAGCTGAGACGTTTGCGGGTTATTGAAGTTGATCAAAAATTTGAGCTGGTAATGAAAAAATTCGAGAAAAATATCGATACCTTAAAGAAACTAGTTGGAAATTCGTTTGAGCAATATAAAATAAAGAAAAACACACAATTAAATGCCAAATCCGTTGCCCATTCCAAATACAATTCAGAATCATTTTCAAATTCTAATTCAAATGTGATTTCAAACATAATTCAAGTTGGCTCCGACTCACAGACCGCAACTTCTTCGAATGATTATAGCGCCCATTTGTTACGTAATAATTCTGATTTGGATGAACAATTGAAGTTATTAGAGACCCAGGAAATCGAAATAAATCGTAAACAAAATATTGATAAAATTACAAAAAATCGTGAGTTCGAACTGGAAGCGGTCAAGAGCCGAGAACCCTTATTGTCGAGCCCAAGTCCAAATGATCAGCAGCAGAAGAGTTTCAGTTTTGCTGAACAGCCTTTAACAAATATTTACAATCAAGATGAGTATATAAGGTCGTTAAAAAAAAGTCTTGAAAGACATAATAGTATGCTGTTCCTTTTACATTTACAAAATCCCGATAAGCACAAAGAAGCCGCTATCACCGACTTGGACGATATATTGTTGGGAATAAGCGGCTCAAGTCCTCCACCGCCAGCGCCCAATGATAATGTATTCGACAATTTATTGGACATACCTGGTGCTAATATATTTGCCCAACAGCTGCTTAAGCCACAGCAGCAGCCGCTGCAACAACAGCCACAACTACGAGGTAAATCTGACTCTGTGCTATCGTCTATGAGTGGCTGCTCATCAAATTCGAATGAGAATACCAGTTTTGGCAAATGCAATGATATAACTGTGGAAATGATACAGATGATGATAGAGCTACAGACGAGTGCCGGCCTCAAGTTAAATAAGTTGAATAAAGTTAATAATATTAATGCGGACTCAAATATCGATATTAATATGTATCAGCAGCCAAAATTGGATAGCGATTATGTATTTAGCGAGGAGAACCTCAACTATATACATGAGCTATCCAAAAATATACCAATTTGCTCAGCATATGAAAATAAATCAATGTTTTCCGAGTCGAATGCGAATCAGCGTTCTAATGAACCAATTTCAACAATTGATGAAATGCTCAAATGGGATCAACGGAAGATTCAGTCGAACAAAAAAACAACTAAACTATTTTCGGATGACAACAATATGAATGTCAGTGCAACAAGCACAAAGCCCTTCATAATGCCTGATATTTTGGAAAACGAATTGTCGCAGGACCTGAAAAGATCGATAATCTCAACAAATGGCTATATGGAAACGGATATTGATCAAACACCCCAAAGCCACGCTCTAACGGATCGTCTCGTTTATTATCCCACGTTCAATGGAATTTCTGACTATAACAGCAGCAATAATCTGGATTATTTGGGACTTTGTCATCAGTCGAATAATCATCATCAGTCATCATCGTCGGTGTCATCATTGCACATCAGTCAGCATGAGCCGTCAAGCTCAAAGAAGTCGGCGGACTCTCAACAGCTTTATTCGGCTCGATCATACAAATCGTATGGCAAAACCATCGAATCGAAGCCTCCTAAAGTTTGGAATAAGTTGTCCAATCTGTTGCCGGACAATCTGAAACTGAAGCGATATACGAGATATAAACGCTCTCAGTCGCTGCCTGGTGGCGACGCCGGTATTGGTCAGCGAAACTCACAAATGCCGGTTCGTGGCCAGGCTGGTTCGTATCCGTTTGCCAAAGGGACTGCTTCTGTCACTGGCACCTTGAGTGCAACAATTGATCCAATTGGAAGTCAACGTGAGGACCTAACAAAGCGTATTCAAAAATTACCAATGCGTATAATGCGACGAGCAACTGATTCTAGTGCCGTTTTAGCTTCTAAGCAAAAGAAACAACGTTCATTCTCTAACAAAATGAATAGGATAATGCAGAAGGCAAAATCATATAAACGGCACAGCTTCAACCTGCGCCACGGATCTAGCATTTCAGATACCGAATTAGAAAACACAATTTTTACACCTTCCGAGGAGGAGTCGACTAATGAAATTGACACCACAAGACACAAAGACAATGATTATGATTATAATAATGGTGATGATGATGACGATGATGATGAAGATGACGATGATGATGATGAGGAACATCAGCACGATTGGCATAGTTCGATTCCTACTGCGAGTGATTCTTATATTGAGAATAGCAATGTGGATGCTCGTGCTAATCAGGAAATTAATCTGTTTGCTGTTGTTGGAGACTTAAAAAGAAATGCTCTTATTGCGGTCGATGACCAGAAGTGGCAGAGCTTGGAAAGCTTCGAGCGACAGCAAGAAGAAGTCCTGCCGGAGAAGAAGGTAAATGTCACTGCTCAACCATTAATTAGCTCAAGAGATTACGATGGAGTTGATGCTGCTTCAGCTATATCAGCTATTGCCTTAACTTCGGCTGATGTCAGCGCAGCGTCTACCATAGATATTGCTTCAACTTCTCCCTTAGATGTTTCTATAGTTGATGCTTCGGAGGACATCAATGATTGCTCGCAAGCAGCGTATGAGCCTAAAATATTTAATGTTCCCTCACTCATGGTGGCAATGACGTCGTCGGATATTAGCGAACCACAGTTAACTGAACATAATCATCAAGATCTACAACAGCATCAGCATCATCATGTGCAGTCGTTAGACATACCTAACAGTCTCAACTATGTCTCATTGAGGGAGGACGATGACAATCGTAGTCAACATTCCGGGCGCACGTTGTCCTCGTCACGTCGCCAGAGCACCGAGGATAGCATTGACACAGATGACGAATACTTTTGCTATGAGCTGCGACATTTGGAGGAGCTCGAAGCTGAAGCGTTGGCAAAAGCTGGGCCTGAGCAAAATAGTTACGCGCAGCATTCAGACAATGAAGTTCTCTTTACGCAAATTGGTCAGTTGGTGTTGGGGGATAGCGTTTGTTGTACAGAAAGTACAGAAAGTGACTACGTCCCAGATGAGACGGTTAAGCTCAGGATGTCTGAGGTTTTGAACGAGCTAAGATGCGTTGTTCAACTGAAACCGGCGGATACAGATGGTCGTCCTCCGAAGCCAGATGAGTCCGAATTACTGGGGAAACAGAAACAAAAAAAGTTAGTTCAAGTCTCAGATATGCATAGAGCTTGGCAGGACGTTAATAATGAATATCAGCTGCCTATCAGCTCCAAATCACAAGAGATAGCAATAGGAACAGCAGCATCAGTAGAAACACAAGTTAGCACACAAGTCAACAAAAAGATGCAGCGAAAAGGCGACATTTCAAAAACTACTAGCCAAAGACAGGACGAGTTGCAATCGGCATCAAGTTCATCATACTCATCAAGCGACGATGAGCATGAGTACGAATACAAGCAAAAGCACAGATCATACCCTCCACCCTCTCCTCTTCAGTTAGACGATGATCAGCCAATTGAGTCATCTAGTGCTACATCTGGTCCGGATACGCCAGCAGCTCAAAGTGATGAAATGGATGACAATTTAGATGAAAATGGTGCTGCCTATGCGCAACCAGACACCGATCCAGATATTGTTCAGAAGGATAATGCAGAAAAAGAAGCAGCTGCATCCGCCGAGTTTCCAGAAGTGAGGTCCGAGCTAATCGACATACATAAGAGCGTTGTGAATGTAGCGAACTCCCCGGAGAGTAATTTGCCAGCCGCCGATTCGACAACAGTTGTCAATGCGTCGCCTTTTAAGCTTATTAGTTTTGACTCAAGTGTCGAGGGGTCTCAGGTGGCTGCCCCAAACAGTGCTGGCATTAACTTGGGCACAAGCAAATGGAAATTGTTAAAAACTTTGAAGGAGCGTAAAATCGAGGAGAGAAACAATCTGGATAAAATGAAGGAAGAAGAAATGACTAAAGACAAGGAGAAGGTACAATTTGGAAGTGTATATATATAAATAAATAAATAAGTTTAATTATATATGTATAAATAAATAATGCAATATTCTTTCTGTATGTAGTCTTGACTCTTCTAAAAATTGATAATTCTAACTTCTAACCCTCGAGAGTTTTATGACGCCTAAATTGAGCCCTAAATCTGTTAAAGATACATTACTGGACTTTTATAAGATTGTGTACATTTCATAGGGATTAGCTATAAGAATGTTTTTGAATTTCACCTTATCTATTAGCTTAGATTTTGCAGTCTTAAATATCCAATAAATAATAGTCATTTAATTGTAATAATAATAATAGTAATAATAATAACAATAATAATAATAATTATAATAACAATACTTCACATATTTATTTGATAGAATGGCACCGGCACAGGGGATGTGGGCCTACGCTCCAATGGGCATCCGGGGGATAATCCATTCTACAGCAATATTGACAGTATGCCGGATATACGTCCACGGCGTAAATCAATTCCCCTTGTTTCTGAGCTGGTAAGTTTGATTGTTCAAATCTGTAACACAGACTTAAAAGCATATATGTCTCTATATAATATATATATACTCCTTTACTATATTAATTTGCATATACTATATACACATCGACATCAATTAAAATTATTAAATTGAAAACACTTTATGGCCTTTTATACGGATGTTAAATGTTTGTTTTCTTTTGTACGATCAAAATTATTTAAATGGACCACAGGTGCTCAAGGTATACAACGATTATCGAATTCTCAACACTATTTTCAAATTTTCCATTTCGATTTCAATTTTAATTCACCTATTGTTAACGACTATTATAAAGTATTCACAATTTTCGCAGTTTTGCATTTGTTTTTATTAAATTGTAGTATTCATATCAATATATATAAATGTAAATACATATATATATATATATATATATATATATATATATATATATATATATATATATATATATATATATATATATATATATATATATATATATATATATATCTAATTTACTGTTACCATATATATTTTATTTATAATAAAGTTTACTTAGACGGCTCAAATTAGTTCTTGATTTTATTTTATTTTATTGAAGATGCGTTACCACATACGTACATACGTTAATTGTAGTGTTGCTAAATGGATCAACAAAACTTATGGAAAGCTTATAATGTAGTATATAGTATAGTCACAAATTCAAAATTGAATTCAATCATTCTTAAACGTATTAAACTGGTCTGGCATGCGTTAGTTCGGTGCTTGCAAAAGCCAATTGCTTAAAATAGTTTACGTAAAGTATTAAATAGAATATGCCAGTCCAGATGTACGTTAATATTACTGTTCTTTGGATTTTATCTGCCATAATATGCTATTATTTTCTTACACGTAATAAATATTGTGAATCATTATTTTTTGTATTGCTATATATGTATAGCAAATCTCTAGGGCTACTCTTAAAATCGGGGAATCTCGATGAGAGCACTAGATTTTTACTATTCTATATAGATATATGTATGTACGTACCATATGCACTTGCTAAAATATTTAAAAGCAGTTAAAAGTTTATTTTATTTTAGTAACTGAATTTTTTTATGTGTTCAAATTTCTTTGCTTAAATTGTTGCATTTTTGCAATAATTAAGATTAGCATTAATATTACAATATTCGACAAATAATTATAATTCTACTTTCGAACTTCACTTATCAATTAGAACGTTCCTCTCATATTTTAATTCGATATTGTATATACATATATATAGACAATGGCAGCCACAAAACGGAATGCTGGACTCACATCAGCAGTGCCCCGGGCAACGCTCAATGATGAAGAACTGGTAAGAGGCTCGATATTACATATTCATATATGTATGTATGTATGTATGTATATATTATATTATTTCCAATATTTTTATGTTAATATATAAATGAATAGAATAAATACATTGCACATATTTAATAAGTAAGAAAGCTCTAGTCGAGACTGCTCGACATCGAGATCCCCTGAACCCTTCGTGAAACTGATATTTCAATAATTCTTAACGTCTTTCTGCTTACAAAAGAAACACACACAAACACAGACACATATGTACATATGTATGTATGTATGTATACGCAGGCACACATAAATACGCATGGCCTGCAGTATGTTGCAGTGTGGGCCTACTATGGAGTTTAATTGGTTAATAGCTTTTGTGGATGGAGAAGATACATGAAACTTTCAGATCGTGATTATAAAAAGCAAAGCACGTTTCTATTTTGTAGAAATATGTACATACGTATTATACACATTTTCGTGCAGGCGGTTGGATATAGGGGTGGGGGTAGGGACACGATATCGAATGAAAAGTATCGATCGTCTACTTATAAGCGGTGTTGCCGTTTTGGATGATTTTCGGCCAAATCTGGCTTATTTTCAAGTGCGATTGCAGAATAATTGGGAAATCGCGAATAGCGGAAAATCAGGCTTATGTATGAATCAAATCAGCTAGTACATGTTTTGTTTAATATCTGATACTAGTTACCGATTAATAGACAAACTAACAAGCTGGCAACTATTAAAGGCTAACATCACAAGTTCTGCAATACTTTCATCTCTAACATATAGTGGTTAGATAGATTTGCATACATTCGTTACCTTGGTGGAATGCCGAAGTTTAAGGGTCAATTTAATAAAATATCAAATAAGAAATAGAATGAAAATTGATACGTTAAACTTAATATCAACCATAAGGTAAAAATTTACAGAATTACAGTCTCATTAAAACAGAAACTCATATTTTTAAAAATTTCCATCCGAATTGAGCCGAGATAACTGATGATGTTTTGATTACAGAATTTTTCTAAACTGTCTCAAATCGATCGCAACCAAGGAATATTTAAGTTATGAGACCGAAGAGTCTGTAGACTATCTATTGACAGATTTATCATCAATGTAAACATTTAAAATGTATAATGTTAAATTTTCTATTATTTTCGTTTTGTTTTTCATGAATATAAAATGTTATATTACAATATTTGTACGTGTATCTATGTATTACAATATATAAAAAAAAAACAAAATAATGAACATTTCTAAAATATTAGCTTATTTTTCAGCTAATTGTTTCTGGGATTTAGCTTATTTTTGCTTATATTTTGTCCTGATTCAGCTATTTTTTCTCGGGAACAAACGGCAACACTGCTTATAAGAAGTATCAAAAGAAAAGCATTGATGTTGCAAGGTATTTATATTTGGGCAGTAACCGTTGAACACAAAGACCGAACAAGTAGTGTAAAGCATTTTCCACAATTTTTTTTCGAGCATTGCGTTCTACCACTAACCACAGAACACATAAACCGGACAAACTGTGTAAAACATCTTGCATACGTTTTTTTTTAAATTAGCGCCCCAGACAACTTCGTATTTGCTCGGCTCCTCACTTTTAGCTTCGGGTTACTAACGTATACGAAATCATGCTCTCGACCGAGATGGTCAAATGTTGAACAAAAAACGCTCCTATGCTCAATTTGTTTTTTAAATGCTTTAGAGTACTTATTCGGTCTATGTGATCTACAGTGTTGCTAACATTTTAATGTCCGTAAAAAAAGTCTATCCACAAGAAAAGTTATTAAGCAATTAAGTTCCAATAGTAGGCACACACTGCAGCCAATGAATCTTTATCCGTGCGTGCGTATGTGTGTGTGTGTGCATGAATGTATGTATGTGTTGTTTTTCGTGTACTTTGGAGGCACTTTAAATAATGCTGATTTGATTTTAAACAAGTAAGAAAACTCTAGTCGAGAATGCTCCACTACGAGATCCACTGAACCCTTGGAGCATTAGGTATTTCAAAAATTTTTCGCGTTTTTCTGCTTACACAAGAAACACACACACACACGCGCGCACACACACACACACAGACACATACACACACAAGCACCCACGCATAAACACGCATGGGCTGCAGTGTGCGTTAATTGTTTAATAACTTTTTTTGTGGACATACGATCGTCATGCAACTTTCAGATTATGAATATAACATGGATATGTATGTATTTGCCAAAGCACAAGTCTCTATTATTTGAAATACGCCTTTTACAAAAGTGAGGGTGAGGGGGTGGATATAGAGGTGGGGGGTAAATTTTAACAAAAAACGAAATTGTATAAATTGCATATAAGCATACCTTAAAAATTTGGAGACTCTAGCAATAAAGGTGTAGAAGATATAATTTTATAACTGGTTTTCGATAAGTTTTTTTATCGATAAAAAATAACGGGATGAGATCGATTTTTAATGATAAAGTCGATATCCGCGCTGTAAATACGGACATTTAAAAAATAATTTGAAGTTTCTAGCTCTTATATCTTTTGAAATCGACGCGTTCATACAGACAGACGGATGGACAGACAGACAGACAGGGCCAAATCGACTCAGCTCGTCACAGGGATCAAGAATATATATACTCTATGGGGTCTGCTACGCCTCCTTCTGCCTGTTACATACATTTCAACAAAACCATTATACCCTGATTTCCCATTGAAAATGGGTTCAGGGTATAAAATTGCCAAATTTCCCGCCAGCAGCTAGATTACAAATTTTCCTGCAATTTGCAGTTGAAAAAGGCCAGATCTGGCCGGTAAAAGGCTAAGTTTGCAGCCCTGGTGTTCTATGGCTAGTGATACAGCTTTAGCTTGATAAGTACAAATATCGAAACCAAAATATCGAGTGTGAAATATCGGTATCGCCGTGCGAGCATACTATCACCACTAACCAGAGAACACATAAACACATAGACAGATAGACAAGCGTTTTGCACACTTTTTTTCGAGCGTTAACACCCCAGACAACTTCGTATTCGCTCGGCTCCTCACTTTTAGGTTTGGGTTACTAAAATATACGAAAGCACAATCATTTCGCTTCATGCGCTCGACCGCCACCACCCTCAAGACCTACTGGATCGGGTTTTGACCTAACACCTCCAGATTTGACAAGAATATATGCATATAATATTAATAATAATATAGCTCTTAAGTAAATAAATTTTTGTAAATATCTGTTTAGATTAAGTTACCAATTAGGTAGCGGTGCGCTAAGCTGTAAATAAATACATTTTATAATTTCTCTCAAAAAAAAAAAAAACTCATGCGCTCGATCGAGATGGTCAAATGTTGAACAAAAGATCCCTCTATGCTCAATGTTTCCCTTGCTCTCTCTCTCTCTCTCGATGCTTTCTGCTCTCTCAAATTTGTATATGTATGTACATATGCATGCGAGGCTCACATTGTGAGCACAAGCAGCAGCTCACGAAAATTGAAATTTCTTCGCAGCAAGAACCCATGCCTTCCCTTCTGTGTGAAGGGTATTCCGAACTCTTTAAGCCGTTTGTCATGCGTTTTCGTTATTATTTGTCGGAAGAGTATGAAAGCGTTGGTGCGCATAATGAAAATGTTTTCGCGACGAGCATGCACACACACACTTACAGTATGCTACATGTACTATGAGCATTTGTATGCCTGTGTGCGAAGCCCTTGCTGGCTGTAGCAATTTGAAATCCTAGCATTTGAATTAGGTCGATCTTTTGCTGGTACTCTGATTGAAAATGGGTTCAGGATATATAAAACAATTTCTTTACTGAATCATTTATTTATTTATTTAAAATATATTGACAAAAGTGGACTCAACTAAAATTAAAATAGCTACAAAAAGTACAAGTAACAATATCACCAACCCGATAGAGGTATTTTATTTGCCAGTACGGCCATCTATGCCCCAATTTACAGCCAAATGTGGTCACTGATACTATTGAAACTATGAAAAGAAAGTATTAAAATTGAAAACTTAAAAATTAGATATTAACAGAGCTTAAATATAGTTAATATAATTAAAATTATAATAAATCTTAAGATAAAAGTGTTAGTACAGAAAAGGAAAATTACAAATATTGCAAGAAAAAGTGAACAGAACAAAGAATAACAAATGAAAAGATATGAGCAAAAGAAGAGACAAAAAGTAATATAGGATAGGATTGAGAAATCACTACACAACGAAATGTATACCAGTGCTTATGCCTGGGCATTGCGTTTGATTTCCCTAAGGTAAGCTAATAGAAAAGATTTTATTTTAGGAAGAGAGAGCTCTAAGGAAAATACGTGATAATATCTATTAAAATTGATACATAGAACATGAAACGCACTATGCAAAGAATAATCCGTAGTTAGCTCTGAGTTTATTGGTTTTGTGCTATTCGTATGTTATAAGTGGAGCAAATAATATTGTTTTAGTACTATTTTGGATATGGACCTGCGCCGTATATTTATAAATTCATATTTTAAATTTTTCGCCTTGAGGTTAACTTATTACGTCGGTTTTTAGAAAATGCACGTCTATAAAAAGGCACTGCAGGCGCTCATATATCCAATATCTTCGACGACTCCACATAATTTTGTACTTTGGACGGCTACCTCGCCGACTTACTGCTATGAGTGCGAGGGATTGCTGTGGGGCATCGCAAGGCAGGGAGTGCGGTGCACAGAGTGCGGGGTTAAATGCCACGAGAAGTGTAAGGACTTATTGAATGCCGACTGTCTACAACGTAAGTCGAAATGTGTATTTCACATTATTTATGTCCACTTTTGCATTATCGATGTGTATATAAAGTTAACGTTTGTATTTGTAGGTGCCGCTGAGAAGAGCTCCAAGCATGGTGCCGAGGATAAGGCCAATTCGATAATTACAGCAATGAAGGATCGGATGAAGCAACGCGAGCGGGAAAAACCGGAAATATTTGAGTTGATCAGGTAACGCTTTGAAATAGATCTCATTTGTGGCTGGTGCGGATATTCATACTCATCTATATGTAATGAATAAGAAAACCTAAGTTCTCTACTAATGAATTTTTATTGTATGGCTACTGATGATTTAATAATTGGGAGATGTCTTCATTCATATACATAGCTTGTGATCGATGAAGTCGACTTATTTCTTTCAATTTCGATTCGATTCCTATGCTAAAAAATGGAATTATTTATTATATAAGATTATATAAATTAAAAGCTCTTGAGTCTCTAACAATAGCGTGTGATGCTAAGCAACCCGAGGTTTCTTCAACTATCAACTGTTTCCTAATAGTAGTCTATTTCTAATTCCATTTCTGTTATACCGAATGCTCGAAAAATCATCATATACACAGAAAAATATAAAATATATATACAGTGTCTCAAATATTAGGAGCATATTATATAATATAAAAATATAACAAGCTTTATGACATGACATATGCCCCTCACGCACTGTACTACATACATCCATCCATCCATATAACCTATTTAGAGCCGTGTTCAGTATCGAAGAGAAGAGCCATACCGGCCATATGAAGGCTGTGAAGCAGAGCGTCCTCGATGGAACCAGTAAATGGTCGGCAAAGATCGCAATTACAGGTTTGACTCTCCACATCAATGTGAAAATGTGATTTAACAAAAACATTTTTTTCCCTTACTAATTATGTATATGAATGTATGTATTTGCGATATGCATTATGTTATATGTATATTATATATATGTATATTATGTATATATATATATATATATATTTAAATTTAATGGTATGTGAGCATGTATGTAAGTACGAATGCTTGGAAGGTTTTTCATATACAGATATATGTACATAAGAAAAGATAAAGATATTGCATACGCTACAGATGGACAAATTTACTTAAATGTCAATTCGCTTGGTATCTTTGTGTGCGTGAATGTAAAGTATGCTAGTTATACTCTGTCATACTCTGTAGAAGATAATATCTGACACGTGCAATCTGGCTCTGGCGAGTCGAAAGCAAAGAGTGACCCCTGTATAAGAGATCATTTGAATTACTAAGTGCTTGTTGAACTGATAGTTGCGTCTAATTGAAATTAAAAATTCCACATAAAATGTACTATATTTACAATAACCTGATAATGGGTGGATTTTTCAGCGCACCAGCCCAAGCAAAAACCAAAAATAAAAAATTAATTTAATGTATCGTTATATATATATAACGATACATTAAACTTTAGTGTTAAGTAATTGAATGGTTGGAGTTTCTTGTCATACGTATATCTGCAAAAATCAACTTCAACTCAAACTTCATAATTGTAATTCCAATTTAAGGGTGACATTCGGTGTGGATCCAGATACACACATAGATTCATTAGAACAGGCTGAGCACGCAACTGTTGAGGGAACATCTAAATGGTCATGCAAACTAACAATTACAGGTACACGGGCAATATCAATATGGTATATGCGACTATGTCTTACGATTTATAAACATATGAACATATAAACATATATATATATATATATATATATATATATATATATATATATATATATATATATATATATATATATATATATATATATATATATATATATATATATATATATATATATATATAAATGTGAACACAACATTTACAATGTTTTATTATTCATAAATTGAACTAAAAATGATTCGTATATGAAATAAATAACAAAAAAATTAAACAGTAAATAATGATAATTATAAATATTTAAAATGAAAATTTCATATAATGAAACCATAGTATCGAAACTTGCACAGTTTAAACACAGATCAAGGCAGTTTTCTGTTCACCTCATTTGGAGCATACTCTAGTTACACTAAACTTTTGATTTTACAATATACAGACATATATTTTATATTCTATTTCTTTCATATTTTATAATGGTTCGGCAACGAAGTGCTAAAATTAATGAACAATAATTAATCTGTGGGTACAGAGTAATGTGGAGTCGAGTGCCATCGATTTGATTGTTTTAATACCTTTCTTTTAGAGGCTTCATAATCCATTACCGGTCCACTTTTATGATACATATGTGGGCATTTCTCCAGAAATATACAATGCAAATTTGAAGTCTCCAGGTCTAAAAGTGTTCAAATTAGGCTTGAAAAACAATGTCGAATTTTCGATTATTTTCGATAAAAAAATTATCGGATGAGTTATCCAAAAAATAAGATGAACTTGTACAACCTATGGTATACACGAGTATGCATGCCAAATTTCAGCTCTCTAGCTCTTATATCTTCTGAGATACTTTTGCTCTTACGGACGGATGAACAGACGGACAGGGCTATATCGATTCAGCTGATCGTCGTCCTGATCAAGAATATATATACTTTATGGGGTCTGCGATGATTCCTTCTGCCTGCTCTTCTGCTCTTCACAAAACCATTATACCCTGATTTTCCATTTTCAATGGGTTGAGGGTATAAAAATGTTTTGCCATTTTTCTTTTTATTATTTTTTTATTTAAAATACGTATGAATGTCACATTCGACACCAGAGAATTGCCTATATATTAAGTATTTACCTCGGCCACAATAAACATAGCAGCGAATAAATAATTTTTGTGGCTAGATATAATCTTCTCTACCTTTCCCTTAATATTCACATAATACATGCTGTATATATTCTAAGATTACAATTGCCAAGTTTTCACCATGGAGCATAAGCTACTAAATGGTTATTTCTATTCGTACCCATCCATAACAAAGTATTGAATATTAGGCGAAATTTTTGAAAGTTTAGGTTCGAGCTTTGATTCAATCATCGAAATTATTCGCTGCGTCTCAAAATAGCTTTGTTAATAATATTATTTCAAATCAAATCAATTCATTCAAAGATAAATCCAGCTTCCAAAAACTCGATTTATTATTGACAGAAATAAAATAATTCCTTCCGCAAACATTTGATAAATCTTTGTTTCTCTCTCACTCTCTGTTTGTCGCTCTCTCCCTCTCCTACTATCAAATTTGTTCTATGTTAAATATTTACCACCTTTTTCAGAGTGATTACATTTTAATTTTTGAAAAAGATTATTGCAGTGAGTCAGTATTATGCAGTCTGCAGAGCATAATACTGACTGCATAATACTGACTCACTGCAATAATCTTTTTCAAAAATTAAAATGTAATCACTCTGAAAAAGGTGGTAAATATTTAACATAGAACAAATTTGATAGTAGGAGAGGGAGAGAGCGACAAACAGAGAGTGAGAGAGAAACAAAGATTTATCAAATGTTTGCAGAAGGAAATATTTTATTTCTGTCAATAATATATATATATATATATATATATATATATATATATATATATATATATATATATATATAGAATTCGTTTTCATACAAACACACGGTCGACATTCCACACTCCATACTTAAAACTCTAACCAAGAAAGATGAGAAATTAACAATCTGCATTATGGATAAACACTTCCCATTGATATGAAAATGGTTTTTATGCATTCCTTTCAGATGTTTCTTTCATAGTTACGATTTGTATATATTAATTCAAAATAGTTACCAAGTGTGAGCTCGCTTTACCTAAAAGTCTGAAATACATATATTCCATATATAAATTATTTCAGACCTCTACTAATAATAATAACCAGTTATTTTATTAACATACATTTATAAATGTTGCATAATCAACTGAACATACGCTGGCTCTCTCTTGTGAGCTACGAAGCACACTTTAAAAGAAAGGGCTTAAGGTATCCCAATATCTAGTGCGACATCGATTCGTCCCTCTGTAGAGCTCCCACTTGTTGAAGACTAAAAACGATTTAAATTGAAAATGCAAACTGTGTAAATAATTTTGCATATCCAATAAATTTAAATATTAAACAAAAAAAAAAAAAAAAAAAAAAAACAAAAAAAAAAAGCACAGTAAAGATTTGCATGCCCAGTCAGTCCAATATTTGTTATGTGTGTCGCTCAATGGATCAATACAAAGCGACTGATCTTTATTTTATGTATGGATCTGTGGAGAATGAATGTTGAGTTCTACTCTATATCAGCATCCTGTCATTCTTAATTATATTCATGTTTATATATCTGATTTCCACTAATGATCAAATGTCTCTCCTCGAGAGCCCCCCCCCCCCCCCCCCCCGAGCCATTCTTTCACTCTATCTTTCTATCTCAAACACACCTCCTCTTTCTTCGCAGTTCCTAGCATTCAAAAATGTATTGTTTCTGTGAAATTTTGCGCCAGATATGCTTTAATCTAGAGATTATTGTACAACCAGCCACCGTACACCTTCCATGTGTACATTTTCTATTGTCAATTGAATACGAAGCTAAAAATAATTGCCATAAAAATAGAAGAGTCTTAATTCTCCAGAAGCTATAAGCTTTACGCTATGGTTTACTGACTAAACTTTGGAACTCCACTTATCAATCCATCTAATATTATGTAAATAGCATTCAAAAAAAAAAAAAAAAAAAAAATATATATATATATATATATATATATATATTTATATATATATATATATATATATATATATATATATATATGTATGTATATACAGTGATTCACAGTCTCACAGCAACCAGCACCTCAAAAAAAGTTTGTTGGCCTATAAAATCTAAACTATTAAGGGTATTCAAATTCAACAAATTTAAGCGTGGATTGTTAGTGTGGAGTTTAAACTTAATTAATTAAAAAAATCAAATTATGTATTTGTAATGTTTAAAAACTAAAAAATTATACCAAAATTGTTACACAGCTTATTTCAACCACTTATGAAAGAAAATTATTAAAGCTTAGTGTTTTATAAATAACAAAAAATTATTATTCACCAATAATTTAGATTTAATAGAGGTGTTGGTTGAAATAAGCTGTGAACCAATGTACCGTGCACAAAATATTCAACCCAAGCCTGCTCGACTCTATCTGCCTCTCTGAAACAAGCAATAGTATACGTGTGTGAATATTTATATATACTCTATACTATATTTTGCACGATTAAAATACTTTTTCGAAATTTAGTTGACTTAGGAACGTCTTATTTTTGCCGAGTTGCGGTAATCCGTCTTCTATTGTTATACATATATATATATATATATATATATATATATATATATATATATATATATATATTATATATTATATATCTATTTTTTATTTAGATTACTATTATTATTTTTTTTTGTAAATTTATTACCTTCTATTCTGCGTGTGAGTGTGTGTGTGTGTATGTCTGTTTGTTTTTTAATTGTTTTATGTCCACTTTTAATGTTGATGCGTAAATGTATTTTGTATATTATAAAAACTTAACAAGTTCTTCACGATATTTGTGCCGTTGCAATTTGTAGATTAGATTGTGATAAAAGTGCAATTCGGTCAGAATCTGTTGGCCTAAATGCCTAACTAAACTGCCCAAACATTTTTATTGCGAGCTGTTTTCTTACGAATTAACAAAAAATGATTTACTAAAAAAATACCAACTTCCGTTTTTTTCTCTTCTTCTTTCTTCCTTGAATAACAAAACTGAACAAACAAACCATAAAAAAAAAAAAAAAAAAACAATTTAAAATTGGAAACGCATATTTAAATTAACCAACAAATCAAATAAAATTCCTCTTAATGGCTATATTCGTTTCAAACCTCGATAACATACGTTAACACACTTTCACAAAATTGCACAAAATGCAACATACAACATTGGACCCTCAACATAATCTACGTTAAAAACAAAATAAACCACAACCCCCATCCGAATAATACTTAACAATTCTTGAACTTTTGTGGTGGCTCTTCTGGTTCTGAAACGAATAAATGCCAATATATATTTATATACATATATATATATTTTATATATATATATATATATATATATATATATATATATATATATATATACAACTACAAAATATATCCAACAACTTATCCGATCTCAACTGTACAGTGATTTGTGCTCAAGGCCTGATAGCGAAGGATAAAAGCGGTACCAGTGATCCATATGTGACGGTGCAGGTTAGCAAGGTGAAAAAGCGTACACGCACAATGCCGCAGGAGCTAAACCCTGTGTGGAACGAGAAGTTTCACTTGTGAGTATCTTTCAATGTATTTTCCGCTTTCTTTGTGTTTTCTATCTTTGTATATAAATGTATATATGTATACATGTGTACTCCCACAATTGCCATTTGAATGTACATACTACCCACACGAATAGTACTTATATAACACATGCACTCTTTCTCTCTCTCTAATCCTTAATAATTTTCTCTATGTGTATGTGAATCTAATGTATGTATAATTTTACTATTTTTCATTCTCGGTCTCTCTCTCTGTCTCTGTCTCTGTCTCTGTCTCTCTCTCTCTTTCACTTTTTTTTAACCCATCGATTTCTTGCCGATTCCATTTGTGTATGCGTGTATGTGTGAGTGCGAATTTGAGTTTAATGTTTAAAACCTGAATGAACATAGTTCCCTACTCTTGAGCTTTTGTCTAGTGTCCACGTGCGCGGATCTTTGATTAAGTGTGTTGTTCGTGCTTGTGCTTGCCAAATATATGTACTATACATGTACACATAATGACACGCATTCTACATAAACTTATGTTGCCTGTCTTTGCTGTTGGCCCTTTCTCACACTATTTCAGCACTCCTCTTGCCCTTGCCCTAGCTCTTTTCCGTCGTTCATACAAACAAGAATGTATAAAAAGGCGTACATACATACATACATACTCAGTCGGTTTCATAGAGACGACAAGCTGTCGTCAGCTTTAACTGCTAACAATGGAATAATCTTGACTTTGGTCCGTTGGATCAATTTAAGAATCTTGGTATCTTCCGAATCTTCTGAACTTGGACTTCTGACATTTTAAAGCGCTTTCAAAAGTAATTAATTTCATTAAAGCTCTGCAGCCTACTCTTCTATTGTTTCATTCCTGAAACAACTTTTGTATAGCTGTCCGATTGTGGTCTAGTATAACATGCCTAATTCATATTCCAATATTTCCAATTATTTCTATAATAAAGTATATTCAGTGTCACTACTTGTATTTAGATATTTTATACATGGTATCCTGTTGGATTCTATTGAACTTTTAAGTATGTATATATAATCGGTCGGCCTTTAGCTCAGTTTAGCTTCGATGGAGTAGCTCCTAATATATGTCTCAACTGCCATATCTGGTAATTGGTTGGTGCATTGGTGAAATCATTTATTGGTTAAGTCAAATGGAATTCAAAGTTAAGTGCCCACGTACATAGTATAACACATGTATACAATGTGGCTGTCTAATATTTTTATATAATATCAGCTTAATGAATTTTACCGAATGAACTTGTAAGTATAATATCAAAATGAGAAATTTAGAAATAAACAAATCCTGATGATTTCTCATTAGTTATCTAATGTAATGCATATTGAAGTTAACACGTAATTACTTAATCTTCGTTATACCCACTCGAATGGCATATGTACTTTATGCTTTTCTTATATTTATCGACTTGCTTCCTAATATACATATTAGACACATTTCTAATTTATGCGGCGACTATTCACAGTATCCATCAGTTGACCTGGCCAGACAAATATACATCCATCTATACTATATAATACATTTGATGATCATCAAGTCGTTTCTCTGCTTGTTCTTACTTAAATCTGTATACGTCTATGTGTGAAATATTGGAACACATACACATATATGAAAAATGTAGTTAATTATTAAATAGCTTTTTTTTTTTTTTTTTTTTTTTTTTTTTTTTTTTTTAAGAAATATATATTATATATATATACGTGTATTTATAAATAAATATACAATATATGCTTAGGGCACTCACAATGCACGTGACGCATGTATAGATTTATCTGTAATTTACCTTTTAGATGCACACTTTCAAACAAGTACTTAAATACTTATATATAAATTTAAAAAATTTTAAAAAATTAAATCATTGATGGGATATGCAGCGAATGTCACAACTCTTCAGATCGTATAAAAGTTCGAGTTTGGGATGAGGATAATGATCTTAAGTCGAAATTGCGACAGAAGTTGACGCGGGAATCCGATGATTTTCTGGGCCAAACAATCATAGAGGTTCGAACTCTCTCTGGTGAAATGGATGTGTGGTACAACCTAGAGAAGCGCACCGACAAGTCTGCCGTATCGGGTGCTATACGACTCCATATCTCGGTTGAAATAAAGGGTGAGGAGAAGGTAGCACCTTATCATGTCCAATACACCTGTTTGCATGAAAATCTCTTTCACTACCTGTGTGAGGAAAACAGCGGCATGGTAAGCGATACATCTTTACTCCAATTACGATGCTTATTACAAATATATTTAATAATATATAATATAGGTAAAGCTACCCACCCAAAAAGGCGATGATGCATGGAAGCTCTACTTTGATGAAATTCCCGAAGAAATTGTAGACGAGTTTTCAATGCGTTATGGTATCGAAAATATATATCAAGCAATGACTCATTTTCACTGCCTTTCCGCTAAGTATCTCTGCCCGGGAGTTCCAGCCGTCATGAGCACTCTGTTGGCGAATATTAATGCATATTACGCCCACACGACCGCTTCTTCTGCGGTTTCAGCCAGTGATCGTTTTGCAGCTAGCAACTTTGGAGTACGTATTTATATAAAAAAATTATTTGAAATAATATGTTCATTCAACATTATTCTTATTTTTAGAAGGAAAAGTTCGTAAAACTGCTTGATCAGCTGCATAATTCGTTAAGGATTGATCTATCGATGTACAGAAATAACTTTCCTGCTTCGAGTCAAGAAAAACTAATGGATCTAAAGTCAACAGTTGATCTCTTGACTAGCATTACATTTTTCCGCATGAAGGTAATTTTACGTTAAAAGCATATAGGTATGCAAATATGCCCAATTATTAAATTACATTTGATTTACATCGACTTGACTAGGTACAAGAGCTGTCGAGTCCTCCAAGAGCAAGTACAGTTGTGAAAGATTGCGTGAAAGCTTGTCTTAGATCCACCTATCAATTCCTCTTTGAGAACTGTTACGAGCTCTACAATAGGGAGTTTCAGGTAATTAACATATATAAATATATGAATATGTTTATATATCTATGAGCGGAGGACTTCATTAAAGTATTAGTTTATTTTATATAATTCTGATCTCGACTCTTATTCGGGGCTCTCTATGCGATTGATAATTTCGTCATTTCATTGTCAGGTGGATCCAAACGAAGCGAAACGTGATACTGATGACCATGGCCCAAAACTAGATAGCGTTGACTTCTGGCATAAGCTGATTGCATTGATTGTATCTGTTATCGATGAAGACAAAAATAGTTATGGGGCAGTGCTCAATCAATTTCCCCAGGAATTGAACATCGGACAGGTACATCGTCCCATCCATAACATTCCAAGAACTACGTAGATATTTTATAATATTAATCTTATTTTTTAATTGACTCTAGCTATCGGCAGCTACCATGTGGGGCCTTTTCGCCGTAGACATGAAGTACGCGCTTGAAGAGCATGAGCAGCATCGGCTTTGCAAGTCATCTGCTTACATGAACTTGCACTTTCGTGTCAAATGGCTATATAGTAACTATGTTAAGGAGGTGCCACCCTATAAAGGAGCTGTGCCGGAGTATCCAGCTTGGTTTGAGCCGTTTGTCATGCAATGGCTAAATGAAAATGACGATGTCTCGTTAGAATACCTTCATGGTGCATTTAATAGGGATAAAAAGGACGGCGTAAGTCAGATAAATATAAAACATATAGCTATGATTTATGTAAATGCTATATAAAGACATAATTATCTTATTCTATTATTAAACAAGAAAGTATTTTTATCGTACGACTAAACATTTAAATTTGGTCAAAGAAAGGCAAAAAAAAAAGTAAGAAAACTCTAATCGGGAGTGCTCGACTAGATCCTACCTTGAACCAAACCAAGAAAACACATATTTAGTACGGCTCAAAATTTCTATTTTGATATATTAAACAAGTAAGAAAGCTCTAGTCGAGACTACTCGACTACGAGATCCCCTGAACCCTTGGAGTAATAGCTATTTCAATAATTTTCCGAGTCTTTCAGCTTACACAAGAAACACGCACACACACACACACACACACACACACACACGCACGCACGCACGCACACACAGGCATACATACACACACATACACACACACACACACATACACAAACATTTACATACATATACACACACAAGCATAAACACGCATGGGCTGAGTGTGCGCTTACTATGAGAACTTCATTGTTTAATAACTTTTGTTGTGGACGTACGATCTTCATGACACTTTTAGATTATGATTATAACATGAATATGCATGTAATTGCCAAAGCACAAGTCTCTAGTATTTGAAATACGCTTTTTACAAAAGTGAGGGTGAGGGGGTGAATTTAAGGGTGGGGGTATATTTTAACAAAAACCGAAATTGTATAAATTGCATATAAGCATACATTAAAAATTTGGATACTCTAGCAATAAAGGTGTAGAAGATATAATTTTATAACTGGGTTTCGATAAGGTTTTTTATCGATAAAAAAAGATCGGGTTGAGTTATCGGTTTTTAATGATAAACTTGATATGCGCGCTGTAATTACGGACATTTAAAAAAAAAAATTGAAGTCTCTAGCTCTTATATCTTCTGAAATCGACGCGTTCATACATACGGACAGACGGACAGACGGACAGACGGACAGACAGACGGACAGGGCCAAATCAACTCAGCTCGTCGCCCTGATCAAGAATATATATACTTTGTGGGGTCTGCCACGCCTCCTTCTGCCTGTTACATACATTTCAACAAAACCATTATACCCTGATTTCCCATTAAAAATGGGTTCAGGGTATAAAAATGCATATCTATGTTATAATCATAATCTGAAAGTTTCATGTAGATCGTATATCCATAAAAAAAGTTATTAAACAATTAAGGTCTCATAGTAAGCGCACACTGCAGCCCATGCGTGTTTATGCGTTGTGAATTTCGCTCCACGGCTTCGGCGACCAGGTACTCCAGTGGCACCATGCCGGCTATGACAAGCGCCGCATCATCGGAGATAGTCCTGAAAGCGCAGCTGACTCTGATTGCGCTCAGTATATAGATCGCGCACATGCCCCGGCTGTAGCTCGGCGTTGCCATCGCTCTTGACCATATTGGCGCAGCATAGAGGATGACAGACCTAATGACGCTCATTAGAAGAAGACGTCGTTGCTGTTTAGGTCCCCGCGTGTTAAGCATAATTCTTGAGAGAGCTCCACAAGAATCAGCTGCCTTTTTATGCACATATTCTAAGTGCTCGCGGAAAGCTAATCTTGTGTCCAAGATACTTAATCGCCTTCTTTGACGCGATGGTGACGCTGCCTATCCTTATATTGGCAGTCTCCACTTCTTTGCGACTGCTTACTAGGATGACTTCCGTCTTGTGCGCCGGTAGCTCGAGCCCAGCTCCTGTCAACCAGGTTCGTATGTGATTGATAATTTCGCTGCACATATCCTCTGTATCTCCTCAAGCTCCTTGCCTATGGCGACGACAGACACATCATCAGCAAAGCCAATGGTGTGCGCACCTGCTGGTACTTCCAAGCGCAGTACGCCGTCGTACATTATATTCCATCGGAGAGGCCCCAGCACTGAGCCTTGCGGTACTCCAGCTGACACTGTATGAGTTTGGGGACCCTCACTCGTGTTGTATACCAGTGTTCTTCCTCTGAAGTAACTCTTTATTGTTTCTTTAAGATATTTAGGGATATTATATTGTGACAGCGCATTCAGTATCATATCCCAACTAGCTGTAGTGAAGGCATTCTTTACGTCCAGGGTCACAATAATGCAGTACTGCTTCGTCCCGTACCTCCATCTGGTGCCTTGGATGGCGGAAGTTGCCAGGCCAACAACTTTTTCTAGAGCAGTCTCCAGTCTAAAGCAGATCAATTTTCAAACACCTTTCCCATGGTGTCTAAGACACAGATCGGTCTGTATGAAGATGGCTCGTCTGGTGGTTTGCCGCGTTTGTGCGTGCGCGTGTGCGTGTGTGTGTGTGTGTGTGTGTGTGTGTGTGTGTGTGTGTATGTGTGTGCGTGTGTGTGCGTGTTTCTTGTGTAAGCTGAAAGACGCGAAAAATGATTGAAATAGCTATTGCTCCAAGGGTTCAGGGGATCTCGTAGTCGGGCAGTCTCGGCTAGAGCTTTCTTACTTGTTTTTAATGTCCGTCTTTACAGCGAGGATATCGAGTTTATCATTAAAAATCGATAACTCATCCCGTTATTTTTTATCGATAAAAAAATTATATCTTCTATACCTTTATTGCTAGAGTCTCCAAATTTTTAATGTATGCTTATATGCAATTTATACAATTTCGGTTTTTGTTAAAATTTATATCCACCCCCTCACCCCCATGTTTGTAAAAAGCGTATTTCAAATACATGTATTTCAATCATTCTATGATTAATTGGAATATGCATGTATAACAATCAACATATATAAACATACATATGTACATAGACGCGCACGCTTAAGTGTTGCTTCAGCAAATGAAATGAGTGTTTTATATTGAACTTAAGAGAGGCTTAGAAGATTATTACTTAGTGGGATAGCTTTGGAAAAAAAATATATAAATTATTTTCATTATATCTGTATCCATCCACATCAGTTCCAAAAGAGCAGCGAACATGCCCTGTTCTCGAATTCTGTAGTCGACGTTTTCACACAACTGACGCAATGCTTCGATGTTGTTAGCAAGCTCGAGTGTCCAGATCCAGAAATTTGGAAACGTTACATGAGGCGTTTTGCTAAAACAATCGTTAAAGTGCTAATTGCCTATGCTGATATTGTGAAAATGGAGTTTCCAGAGCATATGAGGGACGAACGAATTGTAAGTACAATTTCCATCGAACTTAACAAGTATGTATATCAGCCAGTTCTTCAACATATACATGTGTATAGACAAATACATTTCGAATATCTAAATGATATTCATCTTTATTTTGTCTTAGGCCTGCATTCTGATGAACAACATACAACAGTTAAGGGTTCAATTGGAGAAAATGTTCGAGTCCATGGGTGGGGATAAGTTGGAGGAGGACGCAGCCAACATTTTAAAAGAACTACAACAGAACCTTAACTCAGCCCTTGACGATTTGGCTTCACTGTTTGCTATAAGGTTTTTGCCTTTAACTCTCTTATCTATAGATATAGGATTAATTAATTGATTTCTTCGTTTACAGTTTGGAGCCACGTATAACACAATCGGTGCGTGAGCTGGGCGACATGCTTCTGTCGATTAAGGGAGGAAGTGGAAATCTCACAGCCGGCAATCAGGCAATCCAGCGAAACGCAGTAGCTGTGGAGGCTGATGATGTGTTGAGGCCTCTAATGGACTTACTTGATGGATCTTTAACTTTGTATGCCCAGTCGTGTGAAAAGACAGTGCTGAAGCGCTTGCTTAAAGAACTTTGGAAGATAGTGATGCGAATTTTGGAAAAAACTATTGTACTGCCACCAATGACTGATAAAACTGTGAGTGCCGAATCAATGGAGCTCTAAACCTTGTCCTATATTGACTCTTATTATATCTATCTAGATGATGTTCAAACATTTAACGGATAATGCAAAGAATTTGGCATCAAACGCCAAAATAGAAGACATGGGACGTTTGTTTAAGTCACATATGGCAGGAAAACAGGATGTGAAAAGTGCTCTTAGCGGTGTTATGGATATATCAAAGGAAGTCGAAAAGAACCTATCTCCTAAACAATGTGCCGTACTTGACGTTGCCTTAGATACAATTAAACAATATTTCCACGCTGGTGGTAATGGCCTCAAAAAGACATTTTTAGAAAAGTCCGCAGAGTTGCAGAGCTTGCGATATGCACTTAGCTTGTATACGCAAATGACAGACACTCTGATTAAGACATTCATCTCAAGTCAGGTGCATGAAGGTGAGCTCACTTTTTGTATACCCTGAAACCATTGAAAATGGGAAATCAGGGTATAATGGTTTTGTTAAAAGTATGTAACAGGCAGAAGGAGGAGTGGCAGACCCCACTAAGTATATGTATTCTTGGTTAGAGCGACGAGCTGAGTCGATTTAGCCTTGTCCGTCTGTCCGTATGTTTGAACGCGTCGATCTCAAAAGATATAGAGGCTAAAGACTTGTCGGTGTATACCACGCGCTAGGTCCTAGGTCCGTGTATATCACGAGCATATCGAGATTTTCTTCAAAATTGTTATCGATTAAAAACATGATCGAAAGTCATTAATAAATTTATATCTGCTAGATCATTAAATGTAAACTCTCAACATTTGTTATGTAGATTTATATGTATTTAATTTTGTTAAAATTGACCCACCAGCCCTACATCTACCCCCTCACCTTAAGTTTGTAAAAGACGTATTTTAAATACTAGAGATTTGTGCTTTGGCAAATGCATGCATATCTATGTTATAATCATAATCTGAATGTTTCATGAAGAAAAGTTATTAAACAATTAAGTTCCCATAGTAAGTCCACACTGCAGTCAATCCGTGCTTGTGCATGCTTATGCATTTTTAGGACTTCTGCTTTGGCAAATACATACCTTTGAGCGTTGTTATGACGTTTTGAAAGCGTTGTCGAAACGTGGTCAAGAATATGTATACTTTGTGGGGTCTGCTAGGACTTCTGTGTTTTAAATACATATTTCCCATTTTCAATGCGTTCAGTATATAAAAAGTAAACATTCGTTGCATATTTTTCAGTTGATCCAGAAAATGCAGATGAAAGTGTTGGTGAAATATCCGTGCAGATAGATCTTTTTTCACATCCGGGCACAGGAGAGCACAAAGTGAACGTGAAAGGTAAGTCGAAGACAAATGAGCTTATTTGTTTTGTTAAAATTTTCCTGATCCGGCTACTAGGGGCGCGGCAAATGCGCCTCCTTTTTATAGCTAGGACACTAAAATTTTGCAAGTAAAATTTTGTGAGCTGATGTTCAATCGATGAGTGAATCATACATATGTTTACGCTAACGAGGGGAGAGGCAATTTGTATCTAAACATATTGCGATTTTCAATTCTGTCTATTCATTCAAGCTCGCACCTTCCCAATAAAATATCTATTTTATAAAAAATGAAATATGTATGAAAAAAAAAAAAAAAAACATCGAAGTGGTTTCGAACCTCTCCTACTCTAACATAATTTGCGTCGCCCTTCGCACCCGCATCACCAAAAAGTCCAGGAATCAATCGAAATTCTAAGAATGTACGAAAAAGCGCGCTTCTGCCTGTACGCAAACAATAGACGATGAGTGTGTGCTTGCTTTTGATTTCTTGGAAAACGGTATATAATATACTCAGCCATGCAAAAATAAAATGAGGATAGGTTTGAGTTAAAGCGCGCAACAGGGCGGCCTCGTCTATTATCACCCAGAGCAGAGCGAATTATGCTCAGAAAAATGGACGAGAAACCAACTAAGTGTCAGAAGAGCACTAAAAAGTAACGATCTGTCGTCCCGACTAGCCCGGAAAAAAACACTGCTGTCTGCAGATCACGCTCAAAAGCGTCTAACGTTTGCTAAAATGCACGGAAATCAGCTAGATTCATATCGGGATGATGTAATATTTTGCGATGAATCTAAAATGATGATGTATTATAACAATGGTTCAACTAGAGAGTGGCGCAAGCCCCTAAAAGCCCTCGAGAAGAAAAATATAATACCGACTGTTGATTTTGGAAAGTTTTCGGTAATGGTCTGGGAGTGCATCTCCAGCAAAGGAGTTGGATATCTATGTTACAGTATTTGGACATTTTGCGCACACATTTAGTAACCAGTGCCCACAAGTTTGGGCTCTTTGTCAATGGCAAACCAACTTGTAGGTTTTATCAAGACGATGATCCCAAACATAAGGCACATATTGTGAGGTGCTAGCTACTTTATAACCGACTTAAGCCTCATTTAGAATTTGTGGGCTTATCTGAAGAAGAGGACCGCCAAAGAGCTATCCAAAGAATAAAACTGAGCAGAAAACCATTGTTTTGGAGGAATGGCAAAATATCCCAGTGGAATATGTAAGAAAACTGGTCCAATCGATAAAGAGACGCTTGGGAGCAGTCATAGATGCCAACGGTGGCAAAACAAAATATTAGTCTAAACTACAAAGTAGTTAAAATTGTATAATGAATAATTGTTTTAGTTGTGTAAACACTTTCTTGGCGGCTGATTTTTGCTACTTTTGTTTTTTGCTATTTTCTTTTGTTAATGGAAACATTTTGTTATTTCTTTTTATACCCTGAACCCATTGAAAATGGGAAATCAGGGTATAATGGTTTTGTGAAAAAGTATGTAACGGGCAGAAGGAGGCGTGGCAGACCCCACAAAGTAAATATATTCTTGATCAGCGCGACGAGCTGAGTCGGTATAGCCCTGTCCGTCTGTCCGTCCGTCCGTCCGTCCGTATGAGTGCGTCGATCTCAGAAGTTACAAGAGCTAGAGAGCTGAAATGTATACTTTGGCATGTATACTCGTGTGTGCCACACGCAGTACGAGTTTGATTATTTTTTCGATAATTCATCCGATAACTTTTTTATCGAGAATAATCGAAAAATCGACATTGTTTTTTCAGCCTAATTTGAACACCTTTAGACCTGGAGTCTTTAAATTTGCGTTGTATATAAAGTTAATCGATACAAAGATTTTGTAATTTACAGATTTTGGATACCACTCCCCCTTCTCCCCCAATTTAAAAACAAGTAAGAAAGCTCTACTCGAGACTGCTCGACTACGAGATCCCCTGAACCCTTGGAGCAATAGATATTTCAATAATTTTTCGCGTCTTTCAGCTTACACAAGAAACACGCACACACACACGCACGTACGCACACACAGGCATACATACACACACACGCATACAGACACACATACACACACACACGCATACACACACAAACGCATACATACACACATACACACACACATACACAAACACACACACACACATACACAAACATTTACATACATATGCACACACAAGCATAAACACGCATGGGCGGCAGTGTGCGCTTACTATGAGAACTTAATTGTTTAATAACTTTTTTTGTGGACGTACGATCTTCATGAAACTTTTAGATTATGATAATAACATGAATATGCATGTAATTGCCAAAGCACAAGTCTCTAGTATTTGAAATACGCGTTTTACAAAAGTGAGGGTGAGGGGGTGAATTTAGAGGTGGGGGGTAAATTTTAACAAAAACCGAAATTGTATAAATTGCATGTAAGCATACATAAAAAATTTGGAGACTCTAGCAATAAAGGTGTAGAAGATATAATTTTATAACTGGGTTTCGATAAGGGTTTTATCGATAAAAAAAGATCGGGATGAGTTATCGATTTTTAATGATAAACTCGATATCCGCGCTGTAATTACGAACATTTTACAAAAAATTTGAAGTCTCTAGCTCTTATATCTTCGGAAATCGACGCGTTGAAACATACGGACAGACGGACAGACGGACAGACAGACAGACGGACAGGGCCAAATCAACTCAGCTCGTCACCCTGATCAAGAATATATATACTTTGTGGGGTCTGCCACGCCTCCTTCTGCCTGTTACATACATTTCAACAAAACCATTATACCCTGATTTCCCATTTTCAATGGGTTCAGGGTATAACAAGTAAGAAAGCTCTACTCGAGACTGCTCGACTACGAGATCCCCTGAACCCTTGGAGCAATAGATATTTCAATAATTTTTCGCGTCTTTCAGCTTACACAAGAAACACGCACACACACACGCACGTACGCACACACAGGCATACATACACACACACGCATACAGACACACATACACACACACACGCATACACACACAAACGCATACATACACACATACACACACACATACACAAACACACACACACACATACACAAACATTTACATACATATACACACACAAGCATAAACACGCATGGGCGGCAGTGAGCGCTTACTATGAGAACTTAATTGCTTAATAACTTTTTGTGGACGTACGATCTTCATGAAACTTTCAGATTATGATTATAACATGGATATGCATTTAATTGCCAAAGCACAAGTCTCTAGTATTTGAAATACGCTTTTTACAAAAGTGCGGGTGAGGGGGTGAATTTAAGGGTGGGGGGTAAATTTTAACAAAAACCGAAATTGTATAAATTGCATGTAAGCATACATAAAAAATTTGGAGACTCTAGCAATAAAGGTGTAGAAGATATAATTTTATAACTGGGTTTCGATAAGGGTTTTATCGATAAAAAAAGATCGGGATGAGTTATCGATTTTTAATGATAAACTTGATATGCGCGCTGTAATTACGGACATTTTAAAAAAAATTTGAAGTCTCTAGCTCTTATATCTTCTGAAATCGACGCGTTCATACATACGGACAGACGGACAGACAGACGGACAGGGCCAAATAAACTCAGCTCGTCGCCCTGATCAAGAATATATATACTTTGTGGGGTTTGCCACGCCTCCTTCTCCCTGTTACATACATTTCAACAAAACCATTATACCCTGATTTCCCATTGAAAATGAGTTCAGGGTATAAAAAAAAAACGCATTTCAAATACTAGAGACTTGTGCTTTGGAATGTACACACATATTCACCATATGATTACGTTCTGTTTCATTAAGATCGTCTGTCTACAAAAGAAATTATTCAACAAATAAATTCTCATAATACTGCCCACATTGCAGCGCAGCCCAAGCCCAGTCGCTGCTTACTGCGCAGTTAGCAGAGCGCAGGCTTATGAGTGCGTGTGGATGCATGTGTATGTATGCTTGCATAAAAGAAGTCCAGAATGATTAGAATATCAGCTTGGAGGGTTCAGGGTATCTCCTAGTGGAGCAGTCTCGACTAGAGAATTGAAAAAATTGAATATGTAATGCATATTACGCATGTTCCTAAAAATTTTTCCGTGTGTAAACACTTTCTTCCCAAATAGTATGTCTCCTTAAGTTCAAGAGCTAGAAGATTGATATTTGAATATTTTTGTCACTAAGCCTGATGTCAGAGTGGCCGCGATAAGCGATGCGATAATATTGAGCGACAATATGCGAGAAAGCTCTACATGCAGATTTACATGTAATCGCTTAAAACATGTCAGACTGCAAGCGAAGCGAGAAGAGAGCCAAAACGAGAAGTAAAGCGAGTTGCGAGAAAGCATTCCTGAATCGTTTTCTCGCTCTATGGCATGATAAAGCTTTTCTGATACGTGTGACTTTGTTGCGTTCTGAGCTTAAATAACCGTTGGTTTGTCGGTGAATTATGTTCTTGTTCGCAATTCAAGGTTTAATTACAGTTTTATTCAAAACTATTTATGTTTTTATATGTATTTGCTCTCAATTATACTTAAACTGTTAATAATCAAAAGTATTGATAGTATTAGATGGATCTCTTTGCTTTTTTTCATGATTATGACAACATTGCGACTGAGACTAAAATCTGAACACTCGTAGTGACTCCAATTTGAATACTCGCATTGTTTCTCTCTCATTTTTTCTCTCTTAGCTTTCACTCTGTCATGTCATTGCTTTGCTTTGTAGATCGCTGCGATTATTATCGCTCATACCACTTACCGCGGCCATTCTGACATCAGGCTTACTCCTCTCCTCCTCGGTAGAAATAAAAAGTGCGAGTATATCGCTTCTGTTTTTTTATATTTTTAAAATGTAAATGCTAATATGTTGTTGTAATTATTAGTCGTGGCTGCCAATGATCTGAAATGGCAAATACCGTCGGGCATGTTCAGGCCATTCGTGGAGATAAATCTTATTGGGCCCCACCTTCAGGACAAAAAGAGAAAATTTGCGACCAAATCAAAGTCGAATAACTGGTCTCCCAAATACAACGAATCATTCAGCTTGTAAGTATTTGTTGTTGTTTTTTTTATTGTGTTCTAATTAAAGCTAAGGTATATATCTAAGTTTCGTCAAAAGAAAACAAGGAGAGCTTATGAGCCTTGTGAAGAGGTGATATTCATTGTACGCTTACATAGCAATATTGCATAAAATGATGTGGATTTACAGAGTAATTCTAAAATATTCCCCCCAGGCGGCCATTCGCAGTGCTACATTGAAAACTTATTTCAAACAGTGCAGACTAGTAGACTTAAATAAAACTGAATCAACGCTCTGGAAATTTGATTTCTCATTCCATCTGCTTTCTGTCCGTCCAATCCAATGCGTAAATAATATTAAAGTAAGTTGTGCAAGTGGTAATGCTTGTCTGCATGTATTAATTTACATGTAGGTATGGGTAAGCGTAAGCCTATAATGATTAGAATAGTCCAAGGTTCAGGGTGTCTCCTAGTGGGACATTCCAGTAGTAGTACACTCTCAATTTTCATACCCTGAACTCATTGAATATGGGAAAGCAGGGTTTAATGGTTCTATGAAAAGTATGTAACAGACGGAAGGAATCATCGCAGACCCCATAAGGTATATATATTCTTGATATGGGCGGCGAGCTGAGTCGATATGAACGCCGTCTCAGAAGATATAACAGTTAGAGACGAGTTTATCAAATTTTTACGATAACTCATCCGATTTTTATCGATAATAATCGATAAATTGATCTACTTTTTCAGCGGACTTAGAGACTTCAGATTTACTATGTATAGAAATTTAATAAATTTCCAGATTTTGTAACTTAAAGATTTGGGATATTTCAAGTACTAGAGATTTGTGCTTTGAAATATACACATATTTAAACATTATGATCACGTTCTGAAAGTTTCATGAAGATTGTCCCATAACAAGAGAAATTATTCATCAAATAAATTCTGATTTATACTTTGTAATCTCTACTCTACTCTACTCTACTCTTTATCCTCTTCGGTACTTTAATACTGAATTTATAGCACTATCGGTAATGAAGAGCAGCTCGATTTCTTCGAGCTTCACATTTGTGTTAAGGACTATTGTTTTGCCCGAGACGATCGCCTTGTGGGAGTTGCAGTGATACCATTGAAGGATATATCAGAAAAGGTCTTAGCTATTTTTCAAATTAAATTTATATAAATATTATCATCTATCTATATACATATAGGGATCAGTTGCGTGTTGGCTACCTTTGCAGCGACGTATCGAAATGGATGAAACAGGTTGGACCATATTGCGTATACTATCGCAACGAAATAACGATGAAGTAGCCAAGGAATTTGTCAAGCTCAAATCAGAGATACGTCAGGAGCCAACAATGGGAACTTAAACTGACTGGATGGATCATACCAGACATACACACGCACACACACAGACACACCCACACACATATATACATAAATATATATATTTTATTGTCTTATTATAATGATGATATCTGAACGCATGAGTGGCCAACTCACATATAATTATATACATACATATTTATTTATATTATACACGTGTATATATTTACAGAAGTATGTGTGTTTGCCATTAAGTATAATTTGAAGTTCGTAAATATTTATATCAGCTTCATTTCAGAATAGCATAATATAAGAGAAATCAAAATAAAAGAAATCGGGCCATTCTGTGCCCTAAAAAATCAAACTTACTTCCCAAAAGAACCAAACGGCAAACACTCCCCCAAATTCATACAAAACATCTCAAATGTAATTTTGTCATTTACGCACATTCCTATTTTTGTAAATAAGTGTTTGCCTGTGCAAAGGTGTAAATCTGATTTGTATTATTATCGCATAAATTTGTTAAATATAGTTCATGTGCATATAAATTATAAATAATTAGTTTTTCTATTGGAATAATAAAGGAGCATATTATTAGTATCAAATACTATATAAAAGATATGATTATTAATTGTCGAAGGCTTATGTATATAAAAACAAGTAAGAACGTTGCAGCTGGGCATTGCCGATATCAGAATACTCATTCACAGTCCAAAAGCTGTCAACTCGAGTGTAAAGTGAAATTTTACAGTCGCATTAAATTTGAGAAAGCATCGATAGCTATTCCCTCTTAGATCTAATTAGTTATTTTAGATTTATTTATTTTATTTTCAATTTAAATCTAGGCGTTAAGCACAGGCAGCAGGGCCTTTGGCGGGATTTTCGTTATATTTTGGATACCGGCTTCTAGCTAGCAGCAGATCACCGCGATTTTCCTATATGTTTATTCTAGCATATTCCAAGAATTGCGATTGTTTTGTGGACTTGCCAGTCGTTTATTTTAGTGCTTTATTTTAGCTACTACAGTGCTTATCATAATTATACCCCACTTATAATCCACATAAACAAATCGGCTGAAAATTTTTCCCAAATGACATATTGCCTTAAAATTAAAAAAAAAAAACAAGTAAGAACGTTGCAGTCGGGTAACGACCAACTGCGGAATACTCATTCACATCCCACCAACAATTTAGTACTTAAGTTTCGCTCTAATACTGTAGAATATACAGGTTTTTCCGATTTGCCACGCCTCTACTGGGCGTAGACTCCTCATTTTTGGTCAGTTCTTAGAACTTGATAACGGTACCCTAACTGCAAAGTTTGAATCCTTACCCTCAAAAAATGTGAAAATTACAGAGTATTTTTCGATATGCCACGCCCCTAAAGAGGCGTAAAAATTATTTATAGGTCATCGATAGAGGAGGTTACTGGTAACTTAACTATCTAAATTTGAAGCTTCTAGCTCATATACTTTAGGAGATATCAACTTTTGCGCCCCCTGTGGGCGGAGATATATCTGACAAAACTTTTTGGTCTTGGGTGATCAGCCCGAGTATATATACAAAATTTGAGGTCTCTGGCATCAATAGTGTCCAAAATATAGCAGAATTTAAAAAATGACTATATCTTCAGGTCCGATTTGCCACGCCCCTAATGGTCGTAGACTTATAATCTTTAGACTTTATAGAATCATAACATTAGCTGACGTCAAAAATTTCAGCGCTCTAGCTGTAAAACTCTTGGAGATACAGTTTTATCCGATTTGCTACGCCCCCAATGGGCGGAGATATATCCGCCATAGCTCGTGATCTTGGGCTGTCGACGCGGACCTACATACCAAATTTCAGCTTTCTAGCTCTTCAACTAACATGATTTCTGGCATATCGGAAAATGCATTTTCCGATTTGCCACGCCCCTAGTGGGCGCATCGGGAAAACTTTAACACTTTATAAATCGGAGATATACACGAGTATGTGTTTCAAATTTCAGGTCTCTAGCTTCAATAGCGCCGAAATAGATTGCGTTCATACAGACGGACGGACATTCACTTTCGTGAGTGAGTGTAAAAAATGAGTAGTTCAATATTTCAGTTATGATTGGCAAAAACCTGGTTCACTTAAAATTAATGATTTTATAACGACTTTTTAAAAAGAGATTAAAAAAAAAGAAAAACAGCACCCATTTGATGTATCAATGTTTTGGTAAAAAAAAAAAGAAATCGTTGAGGAATGATGAAAACCGAGAGTTAATATTTTGTCCGGCCTCCATTTGCTTTAGTTAACTCAAAAATTCTCTTCCTTATTTAAACCACTAAATTTAATAAAAAGTCCTTTTCGAAACTTTGTCATTCATTTAGAATTTGCGTTTTAAGATACACCCGTCTTGCAAGATTACCCAAGACATTTTCTTTTGGGTTGAGATCTGAAGAACATGCTGGCCAGCCAACGACATCATAATGACGTTCCTCCAAATACTCCCTTGTACGTCTGGATTCTGGCATTATCCTGTTGAAAAAACATTGGTTTCACACAACATTCCCTTATATATGGAATGAGACTACTATCTGAACATACTCTTCACTGTTCATTCGGCTTGTTACAAACTTCAATTCCAAGGTACTAAATGAACAAAATGTACCCAAAATCATGACAGAGCCACCTCCAAAGTCTGTCCTTGAAAAAAACATAGAATTTTTTTTTTGAAATCATGCCAATAAGCATCAAACCCATCAGAACCATCCAGGTTAAACTTCTTCCCATCAGAAAATATGACCTGTCAGGGTAAAAATTTTTAAATATACTGTAAGCCAAAAGACGATGAATAAAACGCGCGACGATGAATAAACGGTCGCAGTATGTCTTTCGGCAAAATCAAGTCGAGCAACCTTGTAGCGACTTAGCAACATGGGTGCTTTGGTCAGCTTGGACCTCTTTTTAATTCCTGAGCTCTTAAGTAATCGCCAAACAGTCATCGCTGGCATAGATTCGGCCACATGTGAGGCCAAAGCTGTACAAGCAGTTGAGTTGTTGCTGGCTTTGTTAATAATTTTGCGTTTATCGCGCGCAATTAGTAACGGGCTTCGCCCAGTTCGTTTTCTTGATCCTTATTCTTCGGGATTATTAAAAAAAAAATGTTAATTACATGTCGACTTCTTTTCAAAGTTCGTGAAATACCCGAATTAGACTCTCGTGACTTGAAAAGTGAGAAAATACGGCTATTTTCATAATAAGATAATTGTTTCCAAGCGGCATCTCTTAAAAACTTACAATGTCTGTAAAGCCAAAATTCTGTTCCGCACTTAATAAACTCAAATTTGCGGCAATCGGCTATAATTATGATACACACAGCAAAAATAGGTATTCATATTTACATATATATATAATTACATGTTTAAACAATGCGGTTAGTTAAATAGAAAGATAACTTTATTTTAATAGCATTGGAGTTAAACAAGTTTCTTCTTGTAATGCAGATTTATAACTCAACTCTAATTCTAAGCTTACTGTCCAATGCGTCGGCGTTGGCAGCTATAAAGCTCCAGCATCGGATGACATTGCCGTTACAAAGCTCTTGGTGGCCTAATCATGCAGTTACCTTTCTTGTAAAAGCTGTACGTGGCGTGATTCTGTCGTAATTTCGCTTGCGAGCTTTGAGAGTCGCAAGATTAAGTTACAGAGTGGCTTAAGAGAGATTATAAGAGAAATTATGTATGCATACGAAATACTCTAATTTGTTGGAGTATGATGAATACGTAACTCCTCCAACCCGAGAATGTAGCCTGTCCTCAGGCGGTACAATTGAAGTATTACCATTCTACATAGAACATTTTTATACCCTGAACCCATTGAAAATGGGAAATCAGGGTATAATGGTTTTGTTAAAAGTATGTATGTAACAGGCAGAAGGAGGCGTGGCAGACCCCACAAAGTGTATATATTCTTGATCAGGGCGACGAGCTGAGTCGATTTGGCCCTGTCCGTCCGTCCGTATGTATGAACGCGTCGATCTCTGAAGATATAAGAGCTAGAGAAATTGAAATTTTTTTTCCTAGGTCCGTGTATATCACGCGCATATCATCATTTTTTCTAAATATTGATAACTACTCTCGATATTTTATTATCGATTAAATACCTTATCGAAAGCTAGATATTTAATTATATCTAAAAAATTTTGAATGTAGACTTATATATATTTTATACAATTTCGATTTTTGTTCAAATTTATCCCCCACTCCTATTTCCACCCCCTCACCATCACCTTTGTAAAAGGAGAGTTTCAAGTACTAGAGACGTGTGCTTTGGAATGTACATACATTTTCACCATATGATTACGCTCTGAAAGTTTCATTAAGATTGTACGTCTAGAAATTAAATTATTCAACAAATAAATTCTTATAATGTTGCCCACACTACAGCGCAGCCCAAGCGCAGTCGCTGCCTACTGCGCAGTTAGCAGAGCGCGTTCTAATACGTGCGTGTATATGTATGTGTGTCGAAAAGAAGTGCAGAATGATTAGAATATCAGATTAAAGGGTTCAGGGTATCTCCTAGTCGAGTAGTCTCGACTAGAGTCTTCTTACTTGTTGTATCTTGAATTAGTTAACAATTAAGTGGATTTAATTCTAACAATTCATCTTTTTTCAGCATTAAATTATTGATTTTTTTTTTCAAATATTGTTTAACATACTTATTACGAATATAGTGTGACTAAGAATTCGATGTTTTTCACAATTTTTTTTTTTGTATTCTTTGCTATTTTTCTAATATTAGATATTAATATTTCGGATTATTTTAGATGTTCAAATATCAATTCTGAAAAAGGTGATGTTAGGCTAAATAAATTTTTCAAAATGTTTTAATAATAGTAATAATATTGAGAGCTCAAAAATATTTTGGTGGGTTTATTTTATTTATTTATTTTTATTTATTTATTTATTTCTTATATTTTTATTTATTTATTTAATTTTTTTTTTTATTGATATATGTGATTTATGTGGAATAAATTGTCATCAGTATGAGGCATACGAACAAGTTCAGGAGGCCTGGTGTGATAGTTAGAGTCGTTAATAACCTTCTTACGCATAAATTGATTTTTATGATGAATAAACTCCCTTTCTCTGTTTAATTCGCTAAAGTGTTTCTCATCAACAGCCTTAATTTGGCAGTTTTCTTGAATGGGTTTTGAAATTTGCCTTTTACTATTGGTGCTTTTTAGACTCATTCACGAAAGTGAAATGAGTATATTGGTTTTGTGCAATGTCCGTCTTGCTGTCCGTCCGTCTGTCCGTCTGTCCGTCCGTCCGTCTGTCCGTCTGTCCGTATGAACGCAATCTATTTCGGCGCTATTGAAGCTAGAGACTTGAAATTTGGAACACATACTCGTGTATATCTCCGATTTATAAAGTGTTAAAGTTTTCCCGATCCGCCCACTAGGGGCGTGGCAAATCGGAAAATGCATTTTCCGAAAGCTGAAATTTGGTATGTAGGTCCGCGCCTATCACCCAAGATCACAAGCTATGGCGGATATATCTCCGCCCATTAGGGGCGTGGCAAATTCTATGAAGATTGGTGAAAAAATTATATATCTACGCCCACTAGGGGCGTGGCAAATCGGACCTGAAGATATAGTGATTTTTCGAATTTTGATATATTTCAAGCACTATTGATGCTAGAGACCTGAAATTTAGTATATATACGCGGGTTGACCACCCACGTCCAACGAGCTATGGTAGATATATGTCCGCCTATAGGGGGCGTGGCAAACCGCAAAAGTTGATATCTCCTAAAGTATATGAGCTAGAAGCTTCAAATTTAAATAGTTAAGTTACTGGTGGCCTCCTCTATCGATGTCCAAAAAATAATTTTTAAGCCTCTTTAGGGGCGTGGCATATCGAAAAATACCCTGTAATTTTCCCATTTTTTGAGCGTATGAATTCAAATTTTGTATTTAGGTAACCGGTTGCTCGTTCTAAAAACTAAAATTGAGGAGTCTACGGCCACTAGGGGCGTGGCAATCGGCATTTACAATGCCCGAGTTGTGACATTTATGTACACATAAGTAGGCTTAATAGGCATTGATAGCACGGAAGGAAACATTTTTATAAAATTAATAAAATATAAAAAAGCTAAAATAACAAAAATTTGCAATTTACAAAAAAAGTGTTTTCAGCGGGATTTGAACTCGCACCCAACCCAAACAGCATGTTTGTCAAAATAGCTAAAATAAAGATCGTCGGCGCTTCAGCCTACAGCACGACCGCGTCGTTTCGATCAAGAGTAGTTAAAACGAAATCACATTATTGTTATGACGCCGCATAGCAAAGAAAAGCCAGTGTAGCGGCTGGAAATTCAAAAACAATGCAAAGACAAATCAATCGCAACGGGATTCTTAGAATATGCAAGAGCACGCATTTATGTGTACATACATACACACATACAAATGAGCGCGTGTATAAGGCTGGAATGCTTGATGCTATGCGTGCAGGCTTACATATATAATTATATATACATGTGTATGTATTTGCGTATATGTATTTGAGGGCTATTTAAGAAGAAACAAATTTAAACTTATAAAATTATTCGACTAAGAAAATGAAAAGTATTAAGTGCCATTCAGTCAAGCTCGCACCTTCCCAATAAAATATCTATTTTATAAAAAACGAAATATGAATGAAAAAATAAAAAAAATAACACTTTACTGTGGTTCGAGCCTCCGCTACTCTAACATTACTTGCGTCGCCCTTAGCACCCGCGCCACTGCTTTGCTCGAGCCATCAGTTGCTAAAATAGAATAGCTTAATAAGAGAGCGTCATCAGCAGTGTTGCCGAAACTTTTTCAGCAAAAGTAGCAAAATCGAAAGCTGAAAGTAGCTAAAAGTAGCCAACTTTCTTCTAAAATAGCTGAAAAAGTAGCAAAAAAGAAAACAGTGCCGTGTTTTTTTTATAAAAAGTCAATTTTATTAATTTAATTATTATAATATCTCATCTATGACCACCAACTCGTCATTTTCACCATTGTCGCTTTTATAATTTGCCTTTTTAAGGTAGTTGGGTGGAACGCTATACTCATAGCATAAATAATAAAATCAAATTTTCGATAATTCTAGATAAAAAAGTTATCGGATGAGTTATCGAAAAAATATGATGCATGCCAAATTTCAGCTACGATGATTCCTTCTGCCCGTTACATACTTTTTCACAAAACCATTATACCCTGATTTCCCATTTTCAATGGGTTCAGGGTATAAAAACTGATAAGAAATGAATTTTGCATAACATTTTAGAAAGCTTACCTATTATATATATATATTTGAAAATAGCCAGATTTGTAGCTAATAGCTGCTTGAAAATTTGTGTAGCAATCGGACTCAAGAAGTAGCCAGATCTAGCTACAAAATAGCTGATTCGGCAACACTGGTCATCAGACAAAACTACAGTAACGGCCAGTGTTGCCTAATCAGCTATTTTGTAGCTAGATCTGGCTACTTTTTAAAGCCGATTGCTACACAAATTTTCAAACAGCTATTAGGTACAAATCTGGCTATTTTCAAATATTACATTTAGCAAAAATGCATGCGAACTTATAACACAATTGGATTCGATACTTTGTAAATGTAAATGATTTAAATGTACTGAATTTTGTGTAGAATTAATACTACAACTGAAGAATAGGTAAACTTTCTAATATGTTATGCAAAATTAATTTCTTATCAGTTAATCAGAAAATGGGAAATCAGGGTATAATTGGATACCACGCCCCCTTCGCCACCATTTTGTAAAAAACGCATTTCAAGTACTAGAGACTTGTGCTTTGGAATGTACACACATTTTAACCATATGATCACGTTTTGAAAATTTCATTAAGATGTATGTCTACAAAAGATATGGATTACGCCGACATGGCAAATGTTGCTATGAGTATAGCGCTCCACCCGACTACCTTAAAAAGGCAAATTATAAAAGCGACAGTGGTGAAAATGACGAGTTGGTGGTCATAGATGAGATATTATCAGAATTAAATTAATAAAGTTGACTTTTTATGAAAAAAAAAACAGCACTGTTTTCTTTTTTGCTACTTTTTCAGCTATTTTAGAAGAAAGTTGGCTACTTCTAGCTACTTTCAGCCCTCGGTTTTGCTACTTTTACTGAAAAAGTTTTGGCAACACTGGTAACGGCTAGAAAGTCCAGAAATCAATCGAAATTCTAAGAATGTGAGAAAAGGCGCGCTTCTGTCTGTACGCATAGAATAGACTATGAGTGTGTGCACAAGCATAGGAAAATCGCGCTGATCTGCTGTTAGCTTGAAGCCGGTATCCAATGTATGGATATAAATATATAATAAAAATCAGAGTTGTATAAATTATATATGTATGTAATTTGAATGCGATAGCTATCGATGATTTTCCAATTTTAATGGCATCATGCCGTGTCTTTTGCTGCGCACTAGACTTGAAAATTGCACTATATACTCTGGTTGACAGCGTTTGGGCTGTGAATGAGTCTTCTGCTATCGGTATCGCCCGATTGCAACGTTCTTACTTGTTTATATTTCGTATTGACTTCAAAAGATTTTCTATTTTCATTGGCTGGTGTTCTACCTGTGCTATTGTATTTAATTTTATGATTATAAATGAATAGGATAGTTTCGATTTTCATCTGCTTTTCTTCAACGTAAGTATTTGTATTTATTATTCTAATACGCTCGTTTAAGGTTTTGGGAAATCGTTCAATGTCCGCAACCCAGGGGTCTTTGTTGATGCTAATGCTAACTTAACCTCCTCCGAAGTCAACCATTGTTTAATTGCGTTACTTGTGAAAGCTGAGTCTCTGTCTGCTTTGAGTGTTATGGGCTTTCCCATTTGAGTAAATACTTGTAAGAGTGCATGTTTGGCTTCCAGCCAGTCACGGCTTTTCCCTTGCACTAACATGACAAATTTTGAATATATGTCGATACATGTTAGATAAGTTTTATTCTCTGAAATATGGGACGTTATTATTTCTGTACAATTGGCAATTGGCAAACATCACATTGATTACTAATGTTTTGTATCAATTTACCAGAATCTGGGAAATAATAACTTTCTTTGAAAAGTCTTAACATTTTTTCTATGCCAGGGTAGATAAGCTTAATATATTGTTTTAATATTAATTCTTTAAATTCGGCGTAACTTTCTATATCTTTTAAATATAATAATGCTCTTACAATAGAAGTTTTTTGGTCATGGACTTTTTGGATGATGAGAAAGTCGGGATCACTTTCAATATAGAGTGCACTGGATTTATCAAAAAAGTAGTCTATTAATAACTGCTTTGCAGATTCGAATGTTATCTCTTTATAATTTATTATAATTTTTTGTTTTTTTAAATAATGTTCTACTTTAACTGAATTATTGTCTGTTTTAGCCATGATTACTTGTCGAGAACAGTAATTTAGAGGTTTTTCTGTTAAAGGGATTAAAAATGAACTATCCTCTTTCGCACTATGTACAGTTGCACAAGTACTTCCTAACATTACTTCTTCGTGTTGTGATTGAATATGTGAAAGCGCATCGGCTACATAATTGGTTTTACCTTGAAAGTATTTTATTGTAAAATCGAATTCTGACAGACGAATTTTCCACCTTTGGAGTTTCATGTTAGGATCTTGTATTGAGTGGAGTGGAAACAACTAGCTTAACCTTCTTGTGACAAAACAGCACCTATTGCTGCATTACTAGCGTCAGTTGTGACTTGAAACAACTTTTTGAAATCAGGGCAAACAAGTATTGGGTCACTTGAAATTAGAATTTTTAATTTTTCAAAGGCCTGGAGATAAGCTTCATTTCTTAAATCAATTTTATTTCCTTTTTTAAGACAATTGGTAATAGGTTTGGCAATTTGTGCGAAATTTGGGAAAAATTTCCTATAGTAGCCACATAATCCAAGAAATGATTTTATTTCTTTTGGACTCTTGGGGAGAGGAAAATATTTGATTGATTTTACTTTATCTTCATTAGGCTTGATGTCATATGGGCTTATAATATGACCTAAAGACTTTGTTTCCCTTTTAAGGTATCGAATATCCTTGACTTGACTTTCTATGGGCATCACTTTGTTGAGCTTGTACGAGTTTTTGTTGAAATTCTTTAAATAGTTGTGGATTTGGTGAAGGTAAAGAGGGTGGTAAAGAAGGTCGCCCCTGATTAAATGTGTTCTGTCGAACATGGTGCGGTATAAGATATTGATTGTTGACAATTTCGTTAAGTTTTTGCTGGGATGGAGTGTTATTGTATAAAGTCATTTTAGTATTATTTATTTCTTTATTAGAAGGCCTATCAGGATTGATATTTGAATTTGATTTCTTACTATATTACTATACTATATTACTATATTTTGTACGAGATTTAAGTTTACGTTATCTTCATACATGCCTTCTTGTTGGGCAACACATTTTAACTTAGAAATACATGAAATCATGACGTGCTAAAATCATGAACATACGATCGGGCAATTTTTTATTTATTACATTTTTTACTGTTTCGTTCAAAGCTTGTGTATAATAAAAGTAGTTTACTTCGTCATTTTCTAATGATAATTTGTTTAAAATTATGCTGGCTTTGATTTCGAGCTCTTCTGCAAACTTACACAAGCTACCCTGTAAATTAGTATTATAGAGACGGCGAAGCAGCTCCTCAAAAGATATGTGCGGTTTGTACTCATTGATTAAAGCTGCCCTTAGGGATTTCCAGTTGCTGACACCTTGAAGTCCTACTGCCCTTTGTGCTTGGATACCCAGCAACACTTCTGTCGCTCCAAAGATAATGCTTTGCTGCCTGAGATCATGAGTTGGATAGAGAGCAAGTAGATAATCCAGTCGACGAACAAACGGAATTTGTTTTAATTGCATTAACAATTGGTTGAGTTTTCCTTCAGTAAGCGTATTTGTACTACTCCCAGTTGAAGGTAGTTGGTTATGGTTTTCAGTCATTTATTTTTTTTTTTGTTACGTGGTCAAATTTTCACTCACGATTTAAATATGGTTCTTATGCGGATACGGTGGTTTCCACTCAATAAATTTTGTAATGTTTGTGGCAGTTGATTATAATTTAACTGACGCACTTTTTCACTGTCTTTTCTTGATTCCGCACTATTGGGTGATGGTACTAGTATTTGACCAATCAAGTAAAATGACTTTATAGAGTTTATGTTTCCCACGCGTATCCTACCGGCTGCGCCAATTACATGTTTAAACAATGCGGTTAGTTAAATAGAAAGATAACTTTATTTTAATAGCATTGGAGTTAAACAAGTTTCTTCTTGTAATGCAGATTTATAACTAAACTCTAATTCTAAGCTTACTGTCCAATGCGTCGGCGTTGGCAGCTATTAAGCTTCAGCATCGGATGACATTGCCGTTACAAAGCTCTTGGTGGCCTAATCATGCAGTTACCTTTCTTGTAAAAGCTGTACGTGGCGTGATTCTGTCTTAATTTCGCTTGCGAGCTTTGAGAGTCGCAAGATTAAGTTACAGAGTGGCTTAAGAGAGATTATAAGAGAAATTAGGCTCGTGATTGCGCTCAACTGCGCTCAGCCGCTCCTTGCTCAGCGGCTTGCCTACTTTTAGGCTGTTTCTTTCTTCTATACGCTTTTACATGTATATATACATAGATATATATCAATCACGAGCCTGGCGGTTTAATAACGGGAGTATTTGTCACTTTCTTTTACATATATCCAAATTTCACTATGTAAATGGTTAAGTGGTAAAAAGTTAAGCAATGTTGAAAATTGAGCAAAATATAAATTTTTTAAGTGCAAGTGCCAGATCAAGAAGTGGTAAGCCAAAGCCTTTAAGGCAATCAATCAAAGCAAAAAAAAAAAAATAAATAAAATAAAAAAATAAAATTAAAAAAAAATCAATAAATAAAGCAAAATAAGCAATAAATAATTGATGTCGCACAAACCTCTTTGAAGGTTTGGCACGCAGCCAAAAATTTAATTTTTTTTGCCAGCTTGCAAATAGATCTGCAGCCGCGCACAACTAAACCTACACTTATGACCCGCAGGCGTGCTGTCTGGCTAGCTGAAAATTAAAATCTTCACACCTGCCACGCCTCTGCACGGACTAACTGCTGTACGAACTACAATTTGATTTAATGGGGCACAGTCATCTCGCCGGCATGTACTAATTAATTAATTAGTACTACCTTCACTGGGCTTACTTTTTTCACACCGTCTATATAAGACTTTGTCATAAAATAAACAATCATTATTCGGTAAAATAATCTAAGCTAATCATAGTCAATATGCAATAGCCATTATGTATCCATAACTCTAACTATATACCTCCTCCCAACGAAAATTTCTTGTTAGCTAAACCCGTTCTATTGTAGCTTCTTTCGTTTTCACTATCCACTTTTTTTCACTACATGCATTATGTTTTTAGACTCATTCACGAAAGTGAAATGAGTATATTGGTTTTGTGCAATGTCCGTCTTGCTGTCCGTCCGTCTGTCCGTCTGTCCGTCCGTCCGTCTGTCCGTCTGTCCGTCTGTCCGTATGAACGCAATCTATTTCGGCGCTATTGAAGCTAGAGACTTGAAATTTGGAACACATACTCGTGTATATCTCCGATTTATAAAGTGTTAAAGTTTTCCCGATCCGACCACTAGGGGCGTGGCAAATCGGAAAATGCATTTTCCGATATACCAGAAATCATGTTTGTTGAAGAGCTAGAAAGCTGAAATTTGGTATGTAGGTCCGCGCCTATCACCCAAGATCACAAGCTATGGCGGATATATCTCCGCCCATTAGGGGCGTGGCAAATTCTATGAAGATTGGTGAAAAAATTATATTGGGTAGTCTAAAGAGTCTTTTCGTATTTGTAGTGAAACTTCAAATCATATTTTTTAATATTTATAATAAACTTTATTAAATCAAATATGCACCATTTTGGTCGGCCACCTTTTGCCATTTTTCCACTAGAGACATAATTCCATTCGTGTAAAACATTCGTGGTTTCTCTTTGAAAAACTGCTCCAAGTAATTTTCACAGGCTTCTCTTGAAGCCAACTTTACTCCATTAAGGGAGTTCTGCATTGACCGAAATAAATGGTAGTCCGAAGGTGCAAGGTCAGGGCTATATGGTGGATACATCAAAACTTCCCAGCCAAGCTCTCTCAGTTTTTGCCAGGTCATCAAAGATGTGTACGGTCAGGCGTTGTCCTGATGGAATACGATGCCCTTTCTTTTGATCAGTTCTGGCCGTTTTTTTTCGATTGCTTGCTTCAATCTCACCAGTTGTTCACAGTAAAGTGTCGAATCAATCGTTTGACCAGGCTGAAGCAGCTCATAGTGGATTATTCCTTTCCAATCCCACCAAACACACAGCATTACCTTTCGAGCCGTCAATCCTGACTTTGCGACCTATCACCCTTGTTGAGCTTCACCACTCTTGCACCATGATCTTTTTCGCACATTATTGTCGTATTTGATCCATTTTTCGTCCCCTGTTACCATTCTCTTCAGAAATGGTTCGATTTCATTTCGTTTCAGCAAAGAATCGCAAATGTTAATTCTGTCCAATAAATTTTTCACAGACAATTCATGTGGTATCCATACATCGAGCTTCTTTTTGTAGCCAGCTTTTTCTAAATGGTTCAGAACCGTTTGATGACGATTGTTTAGTTCATTTGCGATGTCATGGCTGCTTATGTGACGGTCCTGGTCAATCCTTTCCATAATTTCATCGACTTTTTCAAAGATTGGAGCGAGGTGCATCTTTCACATCGAAATTTTCAGAACGGAAGCGAGCGAACCATTGTTGTGCTACACGAACTGATAGAGCATCGTCACCGTAAACATCATAAATTTCATTAGTGGCTTGCGTGGCATTCTTCCCTTTTTATACCCTGAACCCATTGAAAATGGGAAATCAGGGTATAATGGTTTTGTTGAAATGTATGTAACAGGCAGAAGGAGGCGTGGCAGACCCCACAAAGTATATATATTCTTGATCAGGGTGACGAGCTGAGTTGATTTGGCCCTGTCCGTCTGTCTGTCCGTCTGTCCGTCTGTCCGTCTGTCCGTCTGTCCGTATGTATGAACGCGTCGATTTCAGAAGATATAAGAGCTAGAAACTTCAAATTTTTTTTTTAAATGTCCGTAATTACAGCGCGCATATCAAGTTTATCATTAAAATTCGATAACTCATCCCGATCTTTTTTTATCGATAAAAAACCTTATCGAAAACCAGTTATAAAATTATATCTTCTACACCTTTATTGCTAGAGCCTCCAAATTTTTAATGTATGCTTACATGCAATTTATACAATTTCGGTTTTTGTTAAAATTTACCCTCCACCCTTAAATTCACCCCCTCACCCTCACTTTTGTAAAAAGCGTATTTCAAATACTAGAGACTTGTGCTTTGGCAATTACATGCATATCCATGTTATAATCAGAATCTGAAAGTTTCATGAAGATCGTACGTCTATAAAAAAAGTTATTAAACAATTAAGTTCTCATAGTAAGCGCACACTGCAGCCCATGCGTGTTTATGCGTGGGTGCTTGTGTGTGTATGTGTTTGTGGATGTGTGTGTATGTGTTTGTGTATGTGTGTGTGTATGTGTATGTGTGTGTGTATGCGTTTGTGTATGTATGCGTGTGTGTGTGTGTCTGTATGTGTGTGTGTGTATGTATGCCTGTGTGTGCGTACGTGCCTGTGTGTGTGTGTGTGCGTGTTTCTTGTGTAAGCTGAGAGACGCGAAAAATTATTGAAATATCTATTGCTCCAAGGGTTCAGGGGATCTCGTAGTCGAGCAGTCTCGACTAGAGCTTTCTTACTTGTTTATACAAAAATTTCAAAATATAGCGAATTTCATCATTATTTTTACTCATTTTTGAACAGCTGTAACTTTTTTCAAATTCTTTGAATTACATTTTTTTTTTTTGGCAATCGAAGCTTAAAGTGCTACCAATCGAACACCATAATGTGCACATCATGTGATTTGTAGCACTGGAGATATATGACGCCAACGACATCTATTGGCAAAATACGAAAAAACTTTTTAGACTACCCAATATATCTACGCCCACTAGGGGCGTGGCAAATCGGACCTGAAGATATGGTGATTTTTCGAATATTGCTATATTTTAAGCACTATTGATGCTAGAGACCTGAAATTTAGTATATATACGCGAGTTGACCACCCACGTCCAACGAGCTATGGTAGATATATGTCCGCCTATAGGGGGCGTGGCAAACCGCAAAAGTTGATATCTCCTAAAGTATATGAGCTAGAAGCTTCAAATTTAAATAGTTAAGTTACTGGTGACCTCCTCTATCGATGCCCAAAAGCTAATTTTTAAGCCTCTTTAGGGGCGTGGCATATCGAAAAATATCCTGTAATTTTCCCATTTTTTTAGCGTAAGAATTCAAATTTTGTATTTAGGTAACCGGTTGCTCGTTCTAAAAACTGGCTAAAATTGAGGAGTCTACGGCCACTAGGGGCGTGGCAATCGGCATTTACAGTGCCCGAGTTGTGACATTTATGTACACATAAGTAGGCTTAATAGGCATTGATAGCACGGAAGGAAACATTTTTATAAAATTAATAAAATATAAACAAGTAAGAAAGCTCTAGTCGAGACTGCTCGACTACGAGATCCCCTGAACCCTTGGAGCAATAGATATTTCAATAATTTTTCGCGTCTTTCAGCTTACACAAGAAACACGCACACACACACACACAGGCATACATATACACACACGCATACAGACACACATACACACACACACACACGCATACATACACAAACGCATACACACACACATACACATACACACACACATACACAAACACATACACACACACATACACAAACACATACACACACAAGCACCCACGCATAAACACGCATGGGCTGCAGTGTGCGCTTACTATGAGAACTTAATTGTTTAATAACTTTTTTTATGGACGTACGATCTTCATGAAACTTTCAGATTATGATTATAACATGGATATGCATGTAATTGCCAAAGCACAAGTCTCTAGTATTTGAAATACGCTTTTTACAAAAGTGAGGGTGAGGGGGTGAATTTAAAGGTGGGGGGTAAATTTTAACAAAAACCGAAATTGTATAAATTGCATATAAGCATACATTAAAAATTTGGAGACTCTAGCAATAAAGGTGTAGAAGATATAATTTTATAACTGGTTTTCGATAAGGTTTTTTATCGATAAAAAAGATCGGGATGAGTTATCGAATTTTAATGATAAACTTGATATGCGCGCTGTAATTACGGACATTTTAAAAAAAATTTGAAGTCTCTAGCTCTTATATCTTCGGAAATCGACGCGTTCATACATACGGACAGACGGACAGACAGACGGACAGGGCCAAATAAACTCAGCTCGTCACCCTGATCAAGAATATATATACTTTGTGGGGTCTGCCACGCCTCCTTCTCCCTGTTACATACATTTCAACAAAACCATTATACCCTGATTTCCCATTGAAAATGGGTTCAGGGTATAAAAAGCTAAAATAACAAAAATTTGCAATTTACAAAAAAAGTGTTTTCAGCGGGATTTGAACTCGTACCCAACCCAAACAGCATGTTTGTCAAAATAGCTAAAATAAAGATCGTCGGCGCTTCAGCCTACAGCACCACCGCGTCGTTTCGATCAAGAGTAGTTAAAACGAAATCACATTATTGTTATGACGCCGCATAGCAAAGAAAAGCCAGTGTAGCGGCTGGAAATTCAAAAACAATGCAAAGACAAATCAATCGCAACGGGATTCTTAGAATATGCAAGAGCACGCATTTATGTGTACATACATACACACATACAAATGAGCGCGTGTATAAGGCTGGAATGCTTGATGCTATGCGTGCAGGCTTACATATATAATTATATATACATGTGTATGTATTTGCGTATATGTATTTGAGGGCTATTTAAGAAGAAACAAATTTAAACTTATAAAATTATTCGACTAAGAAAATGAAAAGTATTAAGTGCCATTCAGTCAAGCTCGCACCTTCCCAATAAAATATCTATTTTATAAAAAACGAAATATATATGAAAAAATAAAAAAAATAACACAGTAAAGGTTCGAGCCTCCGCTACTCTAACATTACTTGCGTCGCCCTTAGCACCCTGGCCACTGCTTTGCTCGAGCAATCAGTTGCTAAAATAGAATAGCTTAATAAGAGAGCGTCATCAGACAAAACTACAGTAACGGCTAGAAAGTCCAGAAATCAATCGAAATTCTAAGAATGTGAGAAAAGGCGCGCTTCTGTCTGTACGCATAGAATAGACTATGAGTGTGTGCACAAGCATAGGAAAATCGCGCTGATCTGCTGTTAGCTTGAAGCCGGTATCCAATGTATGGATATAAATATATAATAAAAATCAAAATTGTATAAATTATATATGTATGTAATTTGAATGCGATAGCTATCGATGATTTTCCAATTTTAATGGCATCATGCCGTGTCTTTTGCTGCGCACTAGACTTGAAAATTGCACTATATACTCTGGTTGACAGCGTTTGGGCTGTGAATGAGTCTTCTGCTATAGGTATCGCCCGATTGCAACGTTCTTACTTGTTTTTTTTGTCAGTAACATTTATAAATTAAAGCACATCACAATTATAACATTTATAAATTATACCACGCCGAAATGGAAGCGCTTTCATCGCGGGATATTGCTGTAAGTGTTGCATGAATTAATATTTAATACTTCGTATATTTATTATTAGTTTGTGTCAGCGTTTGTATCAGCATGCTGCATTAGAAACAAGTAAGAAAGCTCTAGTCGAGACTGCTCGACTACGAGATCCCCTGAACCCTTGGAGCAATAGATATTTCAATAATTTTTCGCGTCTTTCAGCTTACACAAGAAACACGCACACACACACACACGCACGTACGCACACACAGGCATACATACACACACACACGCATACACACACAAACGCATACACACACACACATACACACACACATACACAAGCACATACACACACAAGCACCCACGCATAAACACGGATGGGCTGCAGTGTGCGCTTACTATGAGAACTTAATTGCTTAATAACTTTTTTATGGACGTACGATCTTTATGAAACCTTTAGATTATGATTATAACATGAATATGCATATAGTATTTGAAATACGTTTTTTACAAAAGTGATGGTGAAGGGGTGAATTTAGACGTGGGGGGTAAATTTTAACAAAAACCGAAATTGTATAAATTGCATATAAGCATACATCAAAAATTTGGAGACTAGCAATAAAAGTGTAGAAGATATAATTTTATAACTGGTTTTCGGTAAGGTTTTTAATCGATAAATTTTGATCGGGATGAGCTATCGATTTTTAATGATAAACTTGATATCCGCGCTGTAATTATGGACATTTAAAAAAAATTGAAGTCTCCAGCTCTAATATCTTCTGAAATCGACGCGTTCATACATACGGACAGACGGACGGACAGACAGACGGACAGGGCCAAATCAACTCAGCTCGTCACCCTGATCAAGAATATATACACTTTGTGGGGTCTGCCACGCCTCCTCCCTGTTACATACATTTCAACAAAACCATTATACCCTGATTTCCCATTGAAAATGGGTTCAGGATATAAAAACATAATGCAGTAAGCAATAATCTTCCTCTTACCAACCCATTATATAGATTTCGATCAGCTGATCTAAAGCTGAGAGAAAAAGCCCTCCAAAAGCTCCCTTATCGTCTTTCTGTATCTTCTCTTCTGTCCAAAACAATAATGTATAATTATTTGGTTATATTAAATCTAATGGAATTAAACTGAGTTTGATTATTTTGGAGCCATGCTTTTAGGTTTTTCTTAGCTCTCCAAGCAGGGGATGGGATCGCTATTAATAAGGGCAGGTAGCCGGCGATCATGGTAGGGTCGCCTTAATATCTAAGGCCGACTTTCGCTGAGCAGGCACATATTTGCTTGCGCAGCGAAACCCAGCTTTGGCAGGTATGACCAAGTAAAGCAATGGCGTCGATAGTTAACCGTAGTGTATATAGATCTTTCATATCTCTCTCTCTCTCTCTCTCTTCTTTTTTTATACTCATTCACGAAAGTGAATCAGTATATTGGTTTTGTGCAATGTCCGTCTTGCTGTCCGTCCGTCTGTCCGTCTGTCCGTCTGTCCGTCCGTCCGTCTGTCCGTCTGTCCGTCTGTCCGTCTGTCCGTATGAACGCAATCTATTTCGGCGCTATTGAAGCTAGAGACTTGAAATTTGGAACACATACTCGTGTATATCTCCGATTTATAAAGTGTTAAAATTTTCCCGATCCGCCCACTAGGGGCGTGGCAAATCGGAAAATGCATTTTCCGATATACCAGAAATCATGTTTGTTGAAGAGCTAGAAAGCTGAAACTTGGTATGTAGGTCCGCGTTGACCACCCAAGATCACGAGCTATGGCGGATATATCTACGCCCATTGGGGGCGTGGCAAATCGGATAAAACTGTATCTCCTAAAGTTGTAAACCTAGAATGCTGAAATTTTGCACGTCAGCTAATGGTATGATTCTATAAAGTCTGAAGATAAATTATAAGTCTACGCCCGTTGGGGGCGTGGCAAATCGGACCTGAAGATATAGTGATTTTTTAAATTTTCCTATATTTTGGACACTATTGATGGCAGAGACCTCAAATTTTGTATATATACTCGGACTGATCACCCAAGACCAAAAAGTTTTGTCGGATATATGTCCGCCCACAGGGGGCGTGGCAAACCGCAAAAGTTTATATCTCCTAAAGTATAATAGCTAGAAGCTTCAAATTTGGATAGTTGAGTTACTGGTAGCCTCCTCTATCGATTCCCCAAAAATAATTTTTACGCCTCTTTAGGGGCGTGGCATATCGAAAAATACCCTGTAATTTTCACATTTTTTTAGGGTAAGCATTCAAACTTTGCAGTTAGGGTAACGTTATCTCTTTCTAAAAACTGGCCAAAAATGAGGTGTCTACGCCCAGTTGGGGCGTGGCAAATCGGAAAAACCTGTATATTCTACAGTATTAGAACGAAACTTAACTATTAAATTGTTGATGGGATGTGAATGAGTATTCCGCAGTCGGTAACGCCCGACTGCAACGTTCTTACTTGTTATACCCTGAAACCATTGAAAATGGGAAGTCAGGGTATAATGGTTTTGTGAAAAAGTATGTAACGGGCAGAAGGAGGCGTGGCAGACCCCACAAAGTATATATATTCTTGATCAGCGCGACGAGCTGAGTCGATATAGCCCTGTCCGCCTGTCCGTCCGTCCGTCCGTCCGTCCGTATGAGTGCGTCGATCTCAGAAGTTATAAGAGCTAGAGAGCTGAAATTTGGCATGCATACTCGTGAGTACCATACGCAGTACGAGTTTGCTTTATTTTTTCGATAAATCGTCCGATAACTTTTTTATCGAGAATAATCGAAAAATTGATTTTGTTTTTTTTTAGCCTAATTTGAACATTTTTAGAGATGGAGTCTTCAATTTGCGTTGTATATAAAGTTAATCGATACAAAGATTTTGTAATTTACAGATTTTGGATACCACGCCCCATTCGCCTCCAATTTGTAAAAAACGCATTTCAACTACTAGAGACTTGTGCTTTGGAATGTACACACATTTTACCCATATGATTACGCTCTGAAAGTTTCATTAAGATTGTACGTCTAGAAATTAAATTATTCAACAAATAAATTCTCATAATATTGCCCACACTGCAGCGCCGCCCAAGCGCAGTTGCTGCTTACTGCGCAGTTGGCAGAGCGTGTGCTTATAAGTGCATGTGTATGTATGTGTGCATAAAAGAAGTCCAGAATGATAAGAATATCAGCTTGGAGGGTTCAGGGTATCTCCTAGTCGAGCAGTCTCGACTGGAGCCTTCTTACTTGTTTTTATTGGAGTCGCCGATGACCGTCGTTCGCACGCGATTTTATTTAATAAATATATCTTGGACTTGCAGTTCCCTCTTCATACCGTCTCCCCTCTTCCCGATGACCTAATGGCCGGATCCAGCGCGTGCACTGCACAATCACTCCTAATCCACCATCCCCGCAATATAATGTAGCACGTTACAAAGTTAACGGTTCTTTCTTAGTTTTTCTACTGAACATGCTCCTGTCTACAAAGTGCTGTAAAATTTATTTTTGAAAAACATCAAAAATGTTGTTAAAACTGGTTCAAAGTTTAAGTTTCTTGGTGGGTTATAATTATGATAAGCACTGTAGATGACCAAGTAAAGCAATGGCGTCGATAGTTAACCGTAGTGTTCCGTAGCTAATGGAGTGCTATAAGTTTTATCTTACTTTAATTTAAGTCACTTCTGAGATCCAAGGGGTGCAATCTTTTCAGCCTTCTGTTGATCGTGTTAGTAACTAGATTGGCTGCAAGCTGGTCTGGGTGGGCGGATATTCTGTCCGCGTACCTTGTGCTGTGTCGGCCAATGAGCTCGGCAATTGTCGGCATCTTGAGGTCAGTGTGCAAGGTTTCGTTTCTGACAAACCATTCGGCTCCGGTCCATGCCCTTAAGGCTTTGTTTTGCCTGATTTGTACTTTGTTAATGTGAGCTCTCGTAGCAGACCCCCATAAAGGCTTTGCATACGTGAAGACAGGGTGCGCTATTGAGTTATATATTTGTCTTTTGCTACGTAGAGACAATGGGCTATCGCTACTTAGCATCCAGTCAAGTTTTTTAAATTTAAACTTACACTTTTTTACTGACTCGCTTATGTGCGGGCCATGGGTCAGTCTCTTTTCCAGTGTGACTTCACCTTGTTTGCTCCTGGAGTCACTTCTGAGCAGACACCCTTTCTAGTTGCAAAAGTGATATGCGTAGACTTTTGGGCGTTAATGCCGATGCTCCAGCGAGTTAGCCACCGATTGAGATCGTGCAAGTATACTTGAATTTGAGTGGAGGCAACTTGGGGCGACTTACTGCGACTCAGTAGGGCGGTATCGTCTGCGTACGTCGCTATAAGCATATCGCTGTTACAGGGAGGCAACGGCATGTCAGCGGTGTATAGTGTATACAATGTTGGGCCAAGCACACTACCTTGGGGCAGGCCTGCGCTAACTGGTCGGCTCGACGACTTTGCCTGTCCTTTTAGAACCCGGAAACTTCTTCCTGACAGATAGGAGGCCAGCATCTTGAAAAGGGAGGCAGGTAAGGATTTTCTTATCTTGTTGAGGAGACCCAGATGCCACACCCGATCGAATGTCGCTTAACATCAAGAAAGACTGCAGAACAGTATTCTTTGTTTTCGCACGCGCCGAGAATGTGGTTGACAACTCGATGCTCTTGCTCTGGTGTACCGTGCTGTCTCCTGAAACCGAATTGATGCTCTGGTATTGTGTTTCCTTGACTCAGCTCATTAAGCACTCTTCGCAGCAAGATTCTTTCGAATAATTTGGAGAGTACCGGTAGCAAGCTGATGGGTCTGTGGGAAGCAATTTCCTTTTCGGGTTTTCCAGGTTTCGGGATCATGATTATCTCAGCACGTTTCCAGCAAGACGGAAAGTGCTGAATGCGAAGGAGGGCGTTGCATAGTACGACGAAGTAGTCAGTGCCCTGAGAGCTTTGCCATCTATTTTTAGCTAGGGCTGGGGCAGGTCAACTTTTAGCTCTCTGGTGGCCTCGTTGTATCTGCTTTTGTCGTTGGCTCTACGTGTTCTGATCCAACGGCTCCTTGTCCATCGTTTGTATTCGAGCAGATTTTGAAAATGCGGGGTGAGAGGAACACTGTAGTGCGAGTACTTCTGGTTATGAGAAGCCGGTGCAGCTAGGAGCGCTGCCTCTGCTATGGCATCTTGCATTCTATTTGCTGCATACTCTATGTCTTCTGCAGTGCGGAGTTCTATTTCCGGGTGCAGTGAGGAGTGTAGAGCGAGCTTGAAAATTGCTAGATCCGACCCTAGGGGAAGAAGGCGCTGTCTGGTCGGAAAAGGTTGTGGGTGAGCGTGGACGGTGACTACCAGCGGAAGATGAACCGAGGACAGATTGAAGCATTCTTCAATGCTCAAGAGTCTGGCACCGATTCCTTTGTGGATAGCGAAATCGATTGCAGAGGGATAGTCTCCATTTATTGGGTAGCGTACAGGTCAAATTGACCCTTTTTAGAAGGGTTATACGTAATACAAGTCAAATTGTCCCTTTTTTAAAAGATGCATCCATTAGATGTTTCAAAATATTTCTGTTATTAATATTTCTTAAAAAAGGTCGAATTGGGTTCGGAAATCGCATCCCATTTTTCCCACTGGGATTAATCGGGTACTACATTTTTGCAAAACCAATTATTCTGATAGGCAAACCCATGATCATTGACATAAAATCAGGTACTTAAATATAAGCGCGCCTCTTCCAGTCAAACCCAAAATCGTTCACACAATTCTAAGTTGTCGTAGGCACGCGTCAATGCTCATGTCACATGCATACACACATAAGCATAAACACACGCACATACATATGAAGGCACTCAAATGCTTCTACAATGATTACCCATCATTTGTGAGCATTGCGGCCCCTGCGTACACACAATCAAACATATGTATGTAAGTGTGAGCAGTGCACAAGATCAACCAAATTCAAATGCTGGGCTCTAAAATTGCTACAGGCAGCAAGAGCTTCGCACACAGGCATATAAATACCACATGTATAAGCAAGCGACTGTAATGTGTGTGTGCACGCTCGTCGCGAAAACATTTTCATTATGAGCACCAACTCTATCATACCCTTCCCACAAATAATAACGAAAACGCAAATATTTTGTACGAGCTTGGCAATCGGTTTGAAGAGTTCCGAATACTCTTCACACAGAAGGGAAGAAACGGCAGTCTAACGCGAACAAATGTCAAATGTCAAATGTTATTTTCGGCCAGATCTGGCTTATTTTCAAGTGCGATTGCGGAAAAATTTTGGAAATTGCGGATAGCGGAAAATCTGGCTTATTTGTGAATTGAATCAGCTAATACATATTTTGTTTAATATCTGATATTACCGATTAATAGACAAACTAACAAGCTGGCAACTATTAAAGGCTAACATCACAAGTTCTGCAATATTTTCATCTCTAACATATAGTGGTTAGATAAATTTGCTGTTCCGCTTCGCATACATTCGTTACCTTGGTGGAATGCCGAATTTCATGAATATGAAATGTTTGTTACAGAATTTGTACGTGTATCTATCTATTACAATATAAAGAAAACCATTCTATAATATTTGCTTTTTTTTCAGCTAATTGTTTCTGAGATATAGCTTATTTTTGCTTATTTTTTGTCCTGATTCAGCTATTCTCGGGAAAAAACGGCAACACTACTCACATGCATACATACATATTCATATTTGAGAGAGCAGAGAGCATCGAGAGAGAGAGAGAGAGAGAGAGAGAGAGAGCAAGGGAAACATTGAGCATAGAGGAACCGTTTCTTCAACATTTGAACATCTCGGTCGAGCGCATTAAGCGAAATGATTGTGCTTTCGTATATTTTCGAAGCTCGAACCTAAAAGTAAGGGGCCGAGCGAATCCGAAGCTGTCTGGGGTGCTGAAACCACAGAAAAAGCGTGCAAAAAGCTTTCCACTAGTTGTCTAGTCTATATGCTCTCTGGTTAGTGGTTCAACATTTGACCAAACATCGATGCTCGATGCATCAATGATTTTTTACATCACTATTTTCTAGCCGTTACAGTAGTTTTCAGATGACGCTCTGTTATGAACTTATTTAATTTTAGCTACTACCTGAACAGGCAAAGCGATGGTGCGGGTGTTAAACTTTCGAAACCTCTTCGATGATATTTTTTATACCCTGAATCCATTGAAAATGAAATGTATGTAATAGGTAGAAGGAGGCGTGGCAGACCCCACAAAGTATATACATATAATCAGGGCGACGAGCTGAGTTGACTTAGCCCTGTCCGTCTGTCTGTCTGTCCGTATGCTATATAATTCGTCGCGACTAGCATCGCTTTCAGAATCGTACGACCTATTAATACCTATCATGCGAAGATAATTTGGAGGAACTTTGTATTCATAGCAGCATTTGCCCAGTCTTCGCAAACCATATCTGTGTGTTATTTTAAACAAGTAAGAAAGCTCTAGTCGAGACTGCTCGACTACGAGATCCCCTGAACCCTTGGAGTGTTAGCTATATCAATAATTTTTCGCGTCTTTCACACGCACGTACGCACACACAGGCATACATATACACACACGCATACAGACACAAACGCATACACACACTTACATACACACACACATACACAAACACATACACACATACACAAACACATACACACATACACAAACACATACACACACAAGCACCCACGCATAAACACGCATGGGCTGCAGTGTGCGCTTACTATGAGAACTTAATTGTTTAATAACTTTTTTTATGGACGTACGATCTTCATGAATTATGATTATAACATGGATATGCATGTAATTGCCAAAGCACAAGTCTCTAGTATTTGAAATACGCTTTTTACAAAAGTGAGGGTGAGGGGGTGAATTTAAGGGTGGGGGGTAAATTTTAACAAAAACCGAAGTTGTATAAATTGCATGTAAGCATACATTCAAAATTTGGAGACTCTAGCAATAAAGGTGTAGAAGATATAATTTTATAACTGGTTTTCGATAAGGTTTTTTTATCGATAAAAAAAGATTGGGATGAGTTAACGATTTTTAATGATAAACTCGATATCCGCGCTGTATTTACGAACATTTTACAAAAAATTTGAAGTCTCTAGCTCTTATATCTTCGGAAATCGACGCGTTCAAACATATGGACAGACGGACAGGGCCAAATCAACTCAGCTCGTCACCCTGATCAAGAATATATATACTTTGTGGGGTCTGCCACGCCTCCTTCTGCCTGTTACCAAGGTTACCTCTGCTTTAGCTGCTTGATAAGTTCAATCACAAAATAAGAGCAGCGAGCACGAGTTTCTTGTTCGAGGCTTGCATCGATATTCAAAGATTTGATTTTCTTTTCAAAATCATACCCTTTGTACATATCGGATTCTACATGCTCTTCAAAGTTTAACTGCAATGTCGTCCGTGTCATCCCTGCGAAGCCACTCCTTGAATTCTTCGCTCTTTATCCAAGCATCACGGCACTTTTGCTTATATTCCTTTGGCATGGCGAAATTTGTAGCCGAAAAAATCCCACTTATTGTGATCACAATTTGTGTAAAGTAGTGGTGGTGATATTGGCGAATATCGATATAAACGTATAATAAAGCTGCCACTCTTTGACACATTTGGTATATTTTTACCAAACTTCTTCACAGGCACTGACCGCCTACGGGCGGACATATATCTACCATAGCTCGTTGGACTTGGCTGGTCAACCCGCGTATATATACCAAGTTTCAGGTCTTTAGCATCAATAGTGCCTAAAGTATAGCAGAATTCGAAAAATCACTATATCATCAGGTCCGATTTGCCACTCCCCTAGTAAGCGTAGATATATAATTTTCACCCATCCTTAAAGAATCGAAACATCAGCTTACATGCAAAATTTCAGCATTCTAGACTTACAACTCTAGGAAATACAGTTTTATCCGATTTGCCATGCCCCTAATGGGCGGAGATATATCCGCCATAGCTCGTGATCTTGAATGGTCGACGCGGACCTACATACCAATTTCAGCTTTCTAGCTCTTCAACTAACATAATTTCTGGTATATCGGAAAATGCATTTTCCGATTTGCCACGCCCCTAGTGGGCGCATCGGGAACTTTAACACTTTATAAATCGGAGATATACACGAGTATGTGTTCCAAATTTCAAGTCTCTAGCTTCAATAGCGCCGAAATAGACTGCGTTCATACGGACAGACGGACGGACAGCAAGACGGACATTGCACAAAACCAATATACTCATTTCACTTTCGTGAATGAGTATAAAAAACTGATCCCCTTGCCATTTCAAATTATCGGGATTCTACTGTATATACTTTTTGGGGTATGTGATGCTTTCTTCTGACTGCAACATACTTTTAACAAAACCTTTATAGCCTGATTTCCCATTTTCAATGTACTTATAAAAAGTTGTAAGCCTGCAGTTGGCATGCTGTGGGGTCGTGGTTTACTTGGCTCAAGATCGTTGGTTACACTTATTCAGCTAGATACCTGTGATTAGCTTCTCCACAGATGGATCAATATACATATTATGCCATGGAAAATCCAAAAATATTTATTTATGCACTCTGTCCATGGTTTTAATGCGCATTAACTGATCGAGTTTTGCGGAGCCCTGATGGGTAAATGCAATAAAATGAAGGCGTCATAAATACGTAGTCAAATTTTCTTTTCCAGTTTGCTTGATCCTGTTGTTAAAGGACTCTAAATCAAATACAAAAATAATATCTGTAATATGTATTTATATTTAAATATTTGATGTATTGCACATTATATAGTTAGACTAACTCAAATACAAATGTATATGCATAAACTTATATATCTTGACAATTGTTCGCCTTTGAATTTAACCAATAAAGACTTAGTTAGTAGCTAGAATATATCCATTCATTATTTCAAGTACCATATAGTTATAAATGTTTAAGATCTTTTCATTATTTAGTATCGGTGATCTACTTAATCTAACTAAATAATAAACACTTTATAGAACATTACGTCATATTGCTAAGCTACCTAAGGCAAATAAAACACAAGTAAATAGAATTAAAAATTGGCAAGCTGATATGCAGAATATGTAGTCCTTGAAAGTAACGAACTTTTCTTGCTTCTGTAATATATTTAAAACGTGCCAAGCTACAAAAGCTTAGACTAGCAGCTAACATCCAATCGGACGGGGCTTCTGTATCGTTCCGTCGTTCTCCTAGTCGAGACTGCTCGACAAAGAGATACCCTGAACCCTGCAAGCTGATATTCTAATCATTCTGCACTTCTTTCATTCACACATACATACACATGCAACTACACATACGCATAACCAGACTCTCTGCTAGCTGCGCAGTATGCAGCGACTGGGCTTGGGCTGCGCTGCAGTGTGGGCAATATTATGAGAATTTATTTGTTGAATAATTTCTCTTGTAGACCGACAGTCTTAATGAATCGTTGATAATGTTTAAATTTGTCTATATTCTAAAGCACAAGTCTCTAGTACTTGAAATACGTTTTTTTTTTTAATTGATGGCGAAGGGGGCGTGGTATCCAAAATCTGTAAACTACAAAATCTTCGCATTTATTAAATATATATACACAATGAATCTAAAGTCTCCAGGTCTGATAGTATTCAAATTAGGCTTACAAAAGCAAAATCAATTTATTGATTGTTCTCCATAAAAAAAAAATCAAATGAGTTATCCAAAAAATATGATAAACTCGTACTGAGTATGGTATACACGAGTATGCATGCAAAATTTCAGCTATCTAGCTCACATATCTTCTAAGGTCGACGCACTCATACGGACGGACGGACGGCTCAGCTCGTTGCGCTGATCAAAAATATATATACTTTATGGGGTCTACGTTGATTACTTCTGCCTGTTATATACTTTTCACAAAACCATTATACCCTGATTTCCCATAATCAATGGGTTCAGGATATATAAAAAAAAAAAGAAAAAAAAAACAAATAAGAAAGCTCTAGTCGAGACTGCTCGACTACGAGATCCCCTGAACCCGTGGAGCAATAGATATTTCAATAATTTTTCGCGTCTTTCAGCTTACACAATAAACACGCACACACACACGCACGTACGCACACACAGGCATACATACACACACACGCATACAGACACAAACGCATACACACACTCACATACACACACACATACACAAACACATACACACACATACACAAACACATACACACACAAGCACCCACGTATAAACACGCATGGGCTGCAGTGAGCGCTTAATATGAGAACTTAATTGATTAATAACTTTTTTTATGGACGTACGATCTTCATGAAACTTTCAGATTATGATTATAACATGGATATGCATGTAATTGCCAAAGCACAAGTCTCTAGTATTTGAAATACGCTTTTTACAAAAGTGAGGGTGAGGCGGTGAATTTAAGGGTGGGGGGTAAATTTTAACAAAAACCGAAGTTGTATAAATTGCATGTAAGCATACATTAAAAATTTGGAGACTCTAGCAATAAAGGTGTAGAAGATATAATTTTATAACTGGTTTTCGATAAGGGTTTTTATCGATAAAAAAGATCGGGATGAGTTATCGATTTTTAATGATAAACTTGATATGCGCGCTGTAATTACGGACATTTTAAAAAAAAATTTGAAGTCTCTAGCTCTTATATCTTCTGAAATCGACGCGTTCATACATACGGACAGACGGACAGACAGACGGACAGGGCCAAATCAACTCAGCTCGTCGCCCTGATCAAGAATATATATACTTTGTGGGGTCTGCCATGCCTCCTTCTCCCTGTTACATACATTTCAACAAAACCATTATACCCTGATTTCCCATTGAAAAAACAAGTAAGAAAGCTGTAGTCGAGACTGCAGACAACGAGATCCCCTGAACCCTTCGAGAAACTGATATTTTAATAATTCTTTGCGTCTTTCTGCTTACGCAAGAAATACACACACATGCACACACTCACACTGCACATGGGCTGCAGTGTAGCTTACTATGGGAACTTAATTGTTTGATAACTTTTCTTGTGGATGTACTTTCTTCATGAAGCTTTCAGATTGTGATTATAACATTAAAGTGCGCGAATTTGAATTTGAAATACGGCTTTTGAAAATATGTGGGTGAGGGGGTGGATATTGGCGTGGGCGGTGAATTATAAGAAAAACGAAATTCTATAAAATACATATGAATTTACACAAAAAATGTGGTGACTCTAGCTTTAAAGATATTGGAGGTATAATTAAATAGCTTATTTTCGAAATTGTTTTTAATCGATAAAAATTAATGGGAAGAGTTTTCGATTTTTGGAGATAAACTCGATATCCACGCATATATATATATATATATATATATATATATATATATATATATATATATATATATATATATATATATATATATGTATATATATATACGATTCATATTTCATATATCTATAAATATGAACATTTTTATACCCTGAACCCATTTTCAATGGGAATTCAGGGTATAATGGTTTTGTTGAAATGTATGTAACAGGCAGAAGGAGGCGTGGCAGACCCCATAAAGTATATATATTCTTGATCAGGGTGACGAGCTGAGTCGATTTAGCTCTGTCCGTCTGTCTGTCCGTCCGTCTGTCCGTATGTTTGAATGCGTCGATCTCAGAATATATAAGAGCTAGAGACTTGACATTTTTTTTCCTAGGTCCGTGTGTAGCACGCGCATATCAAGTTTTGCTTTAAATATCGATAAACTGCTCCGTTATTTTGTTATCGATTAAAACCATTATCGAAAACCAGTAATAAATTTTTATTTCCTACATCTTTAAAGCTAGAGTCTCCAAATTTGTTTTGTATACTTATATGCATTTTATACAATTTCGGTTTTGTCAAAATTTACCCCCGCCCCTAATTCACCCCCTCACCCACACATTTCTAAAAGGCGTATTTCAAATATCAGAGACTTGTGCTTTGGCAAATACATACATATCCATGTTATAATCACAATCTTTATGAAGAAACTACATCCACAAGAAATGTAATTGAACAATTAAGTTCCCTTAGTAAGCCACCACTGCAGCCAATGCGTATTTATGCGTGCGCGTGTGTGTGTGTGTGCGTGTGTGTGTCTTGTGTAAGCAGAAAGACGCGAAAAATGATTGAAACAGCTATTGCTCGAAGGGTTAAGGGGATCTCGTAGTCGGGCAGTCTCGACTAAAGCTTTCTTACTTGTTATTAGTTGGGTTCAGGGTAGTATCTAGTCGAGCACTCTCGACTAGAGTTTTCATACTTGTTTTCTTTCGTGTGCTAAAAAGAAAACTCGAGCACTATAAAAGTGAGTCAAAAGAAAAAAACATTAGATGACGACCTCGATAAACGTATATATATGTATATACAATTAACTACTTCAGAATTATCTGTAATACATTAAGCCAAATTTAAAATGGAGGAAAGCGTATTAGAGAGTTCCTTTTATAATATGAGCTGGCAATTTTTTCGATAGGCACACCGGATTAGAGCATTCATACAACATGAGCTGCACTTATGACACTGTATTATTTTTGATAGAGATATAGAATTCAGAACTATCTATATACATTTATATTTTACCATGCACTGCAAGCCGAAAAAGAATAAAAATTAATCACAACCGTATTTTATATAGTTTTGTATTTATCATTAGATTCATTGAAGCAATAATAATAGTAATTAAAAAGTACTTACATTTTAATTAGATAGATATTTAAATACTTTTAAAGTACACACTTGTCTTAGATTATTTACATGATTTGTGAGATTCATAAGACATATGAGATATTTATATGTGACTGTGTGTATAAGTGTACATATGTATATGTATGTAATTTCTCAGTGTTGACTTAATTAAAAGCAATACAGTGTCATAAGTTGCCTATACCCAGAATCCAATTTATATATGTATAGTATACCAAAAATAATAAATGGAAAGAGGCCTTTCGATAATGTGATTCATTGCATCCATGAAGAGTTCTATTCTATTTTAGCTGTTACGCATTTAAAGTTTAGAAGAACACGATGAAATGTCTATAAACTAACATGCATACATCAACTTTTATTTATGTGTGTCTGTGTATACAAACTCCTTCGTTATATGTATATGTATACGTATATAAGAGTGTCTGTTAGGGCTGCAATTACATGTATTTTATTTTTTCTCGATTCGTGCACATACTAAATATATATAAGAATATAAATACATACATATGTAAATATGGAGACAGGTACAGAACATCCTAGTCATCCAAATTTCTACCTAATAATTAAGTATATTAATATTTTGCTATGGCATTGGTGCATAAATGGCACAAAACTTGGAGTGAACAACTACGAAACACTCAATCTATACACATGTGTATATTTGTAGCCCGATAAATCGAAAACCTCGAAAAAAATTCTATCCCCTTGAAACTCAATAATTCTCAATAATTCAAAATTGTGTAAATCGAAAGAAAAACAACAAACAAACTGATCCCCTGCCAATTTCGAATTATCGGGATTCTACTGCATACATGTATATATACATATACATCTCTGCGTGTGTAATGGCACTTGAACGAAAACTTAAAGGCCTATACAATGATTCAAGTTTAGTTTTTTGTATTTACAAGCTAAAAGTACAATCTATTTGAATCCGCGAATGTCTATATACATATGCTTACGTATATAAACGTCATAATCTTGTTTCTTAGTCGTCATCACGCAATGATAAAATTTCCATGTCCTCGGAGGAAAAACCCGATGGCGATAAACTTTCCGGTGGATAATAAAAATTGTTACTGCTGCTCGCGATGGCTCCAGAGTCTAGTAGTTGAGCTGGCGGCGGTGGCGTTTCAGAATCGTCGACAATTGCATGACTCATCTCCTGCAGGTGGTAGGCGGCAGCGGCTGCTGCTGCTGCTTGCACGGCGGAGCCAGCATCGTGGCTATGTCCATTAGAGCTGGAACCTGTCGGACCACTTGGTCCGCCACCTCTACACCAAAGCTGTCGCATTTCCGCACGTCGATTACGCATGAGAACTTTATATTCAGATATGCGCATTTTTTTGCCGTCGACGATGCAAGTGCGTTTTGGACGTGGACGATAGCGATAGTCGGGATGTTGTTCCATGTGCAGCTTGGATAGACGCGATTGCTCCTCGTAATAGGGCTGCTTGTCAGCGTTCGACATCGCTTTCCAGCGAGCGCCCAAGATTTTTGAAATATTTGAATTGTGCATGTCCGGACAGGCTTTCAATATTTTGCGCCTCTCATCCTTGGCCCAGACCATGAACGCATTCATGGGCCTCTTAATATGTGGCTTACTATGTCCATGACCATGTCGCTGCGACTGTCCACCCAATTGCCCATGGCCATGGGCTTGGGCTTGGTATTCCGGGTCTAATGCAGCCGATAGTTCTGAGCTGGTGCCGCAGCTGTTTAAGGAATCCCGACTTGTCCGTCCGACTCGAGCAGTCGGCCCTCCAACCCTGCCCGTCCCGATGCCGCTCGATAAATTTGTATTTGATTCGGGGACACTGGCAGTATTTCCACTCCAGATGCGGCCCTGAAAGCACATGTACGACAATTGAAGCAGTGTTATTTTCAATATGCTCAATGTGGGAATTCGGCATAAGTTCGGAAGAAATAATGGAAAATATCGTAATACGAAAATTGAGGCGGGCAGAACCCTTCAACCCTTTAAAGTATATATACTTTTTATGAGGATCAACAATAATGGATATCTAGTCTAGCCGAACTAGAGATTTGTACATGTTTAATATATGTATAAAAACCAAAACCTTTCAAATACATCATATTAATAGCAATCATCTAATTCAGACAACATACAAATACGTGAAATAAGTGCACTCTCTCCTGAGCTATAGTTTCTGGATACCCCGTCCCCATTATCCATAAATAGATGTTTGCTCAAACCAGATCAAACTAGATTTTTCAAAGAATTTTGACGAATGGGCATTGCCTTGAGTGTTAGTTTGTCAATTCTGTTGGTTTGTGTCATTATTGAAAGAGGAGAATAGGAAAACATTTGGAAGAGTCTTACTTACGCGGCTTTGTAAGTAGTTGGCGTCGACATCTGCGTATAGGGCAGCAGATGCGGAATGATGAGGAGTAACTGGAACCGCTTGGCCTACCTGCTGCCAGTTTAAAGGTGGACTGGGCACAATGCGTTCCCTCAGACTGGCACTATTCGGGGACGAGTCTGGTGAGCCCTTTGGCTTCGACAGGTTAAGTGGTGCATCGATTTCAGAGCCTAACGTTTCCGACCCCTTGCTTCGATGTTCCATAGGCGATGGCGGATAATTTATTGAAATTGAATTATCCAGCGGGCTGTGCGTTGTGATACTTGGTGAATCCGGCGGTGTATTATTGCTATATGCGTGCGCAGATTTACGATCCCGCATTGGTGATCCCGACCTAGATACAGATGCTTTAGTGTCGACACCACATTCCACACTAGCCAGCTCCAACGTTTCCATCGTGCTCTGATCAGATGTATTCCCAATTGAATATTTTGCGCTGCTATTGTATTTACTACAATTATTACTACTATTATTATTGCAAATATTATTATTATTATTGTTGTTATTGTTATTATTATTATTATTATTACAATTATTATTATTAATATTATTATTATTATTATTATTATTATTATTATTATTATTATTATTATTATTATTATTATTATTATTATTATTATTATTATTATTATTATGGTTATTATTATTATTAATGTTGTTGTTGTTAGTGGCAGCCACAGCGGCGGCAGCCAATGCCGCTTGAATGTGAGCGGCTGCGACTGCTGCCGTTGGCCACATCGGTTGCATTGTCAGCTTATGGGCGCTTGCATGGGCGTGGCTGTGCGAATGGGCGTGACTGGGATTGAGACTGTAATGCGATTGGACTGACGCCACATGACCAGGCATTAAGGGCACAGGTGGACGTAGGAATGGCAAAAATGGCACTAAATTGCTGGGCAGTGCAGCCACAGTCTGATGCTGATGCTGGTGATGCTGCTGTTGATGCTGCGCAGCGAATCTTCCTGCGCCGAATTGGGCACTCAGCTGCTGATGTAGCTCCTGCAGGCAGCTCTCCTGTTGCATCCGTTGCACGTTCTGCAGCTGCTGTTGCTGCTGCTGTTCTTGTATATTCGCTTCAACGTCAGTCATGTCTTCGAACTGTGCCTGCAACAATAATTACACAAAAAATAGGTACCGAAGCTAAATATATTTTGCGTAGCCATATTGTATTTCATATAAAAAAAAAAAAATCCCCCAATAACTATTGACTATTGATACTATAACAATATCGTCGCATTCCTATGTTAATTTTTTGTGAAATTGAGATTTTAATGCAGAACGGTTAGAAAGCGTCTGCATCACATACTTGCAAAAAATAACAAGTGAATTCGCTCTAGTTTTGGAAAAAAATTTATTTAAATTTAAGCATATGTTTTTTTTCGCAGGAATGCGACGATATATATTCTTGATCAGACAGACGAGATAAGTCACTGACTGGCCTTATTTGTAAACCGCAAAATCAGTAATCTAATTAAACATTCCTAAATACCATACGGTGAATGACTATATTATTGGTGTTCTATTAGTCATCTCATTTTATGATTATTGATAAAAATCGTTCACAAAATTTAACACTCTCGTCTAGAAAGAGAGAGAGAAAGAGCCCTGAAGCCATTAAAAATGGGAAATCAGGCAGAAGGGGGCGTGGCAGATCCCATCAAGTTTTAATACATACTCCTGTAAGCCAAAGTCTGATAACTTTTCGATAAATCACCCCATTTAATTTTGTCGATAATATCACGTCGTTTTGGAGCGTGGTCTGGTATGCCGCTAGATACGGAAATTTCTATATTTAATATTCAATAATTATCAATATTCAATCGGAAGAAATACAAATTCAAATTTGATTATTTTTATTACTTTAGTGAACTAGCAAAATATGTATGTTTTAAATAGTTTTAATTATTTTTGACTAAACGTGAATGCATGAATTGCGGATGTTCATATATCTGCGGGTATTCCCAGATGAACTTACACGCTTAGGAATATATTTGACATATATTCCAGGAGCTAATATATTTATATAATTCATACATAAATTTTTTATTTATTTATGTAAAAACTTTTAGTTTCAAGTAGATTTTTTTTTCAAGGCTCTAACGGTAGCGAAGGACTTTTAAAAGCATTTTTTACATGATTGAGTGTCTTCAGATAAAATTCGTATTTATTGTCAACGCACTTGTCACTTGGAAAACAATTATTTTCAGTTCAGCTCACGACTCGACATTAGCTACGTTCGAACGTATGGAATTACGACATAATAATGACCCACCGGTCCTATGTCGGCCGAGAAACAGCTACACCCGGATCTGTATACGTATATGTATATGTCGAACGTGTGTGTGTGCGTTTTTGCGCACTTGGAAGTAACTGTAATCGTCAATTGTGTCCCGACTTGGCGTTCGTGTGACGGGGAGTACCTCGCGTGAGCTCCTCACGTGATTGGTTGAAACAGTGAAGTTGGTTCAGTTCCTGTTGCTGACGCTTTTGTCTTTCCCAGCACAATAAAATATCCATACCGACGCGAGCGGCGGTGAGTCGAGCCGCGCCTCCGTTTAAATCCTAACTTTTCGTGCGCAAGCCAACACTTAAATCAAAGACAGAGCCAAAACAATTTACGTCGTGCCCTTAACTTTTGCTGCTGTAATGCTCTCTATGTTACCTTCTCCTCTCCACAGCATCCGAGCTCCGTTAGCGGTCGGCACTCGCACTCGCCGTGGTATTCGTATTCGCGTTCGTGCTAGAATTTACTGTTACCATCGACACATCGCAGCGAACTGATACCGACGCTACACAAATTTTTGTTGCTCTGATAGAGCACTTAAATTGTCTTGCTATCCGCTTTCTGCGCATGTCCCCGCTTGTGGGAGTTAACGCAAGAGAGGAGACAGAGAAATAGAGAGAGAGAGAGAGATAGGGAAAGAGAGAAGTTAAATGTGTCGTCAGAGCCTTTAAGAGTATACTGACTACTTGCTTGTTGTATTTTAGCTTACAGATTCTAAATAGGTACAAGAGTCCGAGGTGCGTTTGTATGTTTCCATAGACTTATGTAGAAGTGAAAGAGAGAGAGATACATATATACATATATATATATATATATATATATATAGAGAGAGAGAGAGAGAGAAAGAAAGAAAGAGATAGAAAGCTAAAAAGGTGCGCATGGGGCGTTTATTTTGAGTTTGGTACGCGATTTCATTGCGCATACATTGTTGCACGAATTACGAGCATTCGCTCTTTTCTTTGATATTCTAGGTTTTCCACATACAAACAAACGTTCATTTACATGTTTAAGTGGGATGTATATACATACGTATGTAGAAATAGGCTTTGTATGCGCGAGAGAATAGAACAAAAAAAAATAATAACGAAATCGTGAAGAAAAACATTGACTTTGTTCCGTCCCACCCAGCTCAAAATCAATAGAATTTGACTGCGAAGCAACCCGAATGCGAGAACAGCAACGGTACAAAGGGCATTGTTTCATACAATACGAAGCTGAAACTGAATCTGGAAGCTCCTCCCATTGCCGTGGAGAGGCCGAGGCAACCCTAGATATGCCAATAGCGGTGGGTAATGCCTGGCTTGTCTCAGCCAATTGTTTTGTCAACTATTTTACATTGTGTCCACATTGCGTTTCGGTTGGCTGAGAGCGAACGAGGGACAGCCATACAAATTTCTCTTCACATGCAGTCTTATATATATATAATTTGTACGTATACGCACACATCCATATATATATAGACATATATATATATATATATATATATATATATATATATATATATATATATATATATGTCTATATATATATGGATGTGTGCGTATACGTACAAATGATACAAATTTTTGAGCACTTGCAGGTTTGTTAGTATTAGGCTTATAACACACACACACATAAGTTACATACATTTTTAATATCATAGACAATACAAATACTCAAATCCGAATCTTGCAGAATTATTCTAGTTATGCTCTTACGGTAGACACTATATTCCGTAGATCGTAAGCGGCCAGATCGATTAGTATTGCATATTAATTCCCTGCTCTCGTAAACGTATTGGCATACATAATAATTTGTTAAAATGTTGCAAACCGAATAAAAGTCCCCCTTCAGTGCACTAATTCTAGCTATCTGAGGTGTGTCAAAAATATAGGCGATTAAAATCACTAAGCATCGTCGTCCATTGAAAATGGAAAATGAGGGTATGTATAATGGTTTTGCTAAAAGGCGTAGCAGACCCCAAAAAGTATATATATTCTTGATCAAGACGACGAGCTGAGTCGATTTGGCCCTGTCCGTCCGTCCGTCCGTACACTCATGGTCAAATTAATAGGTGTGAATTTATTTTTATTTTTAAATGGTAATGACGTCTAAATTTTTTCATGTAACTTAAAAATTTAACTTGTATTTAAAAATAGACATATCTTAGATAAATACCAAAAAAAAAACAAGTAAGAAAGCTCTAGTCGAGACTGCTCGACTACGAGATCCCCTGAACCCGTGGAGCAATAGATATTTCAATAATTTTTCGCGTCTTTCAGCTTACACAAGAAACACGCACACACACACACACAGGCACGTACGCACACAAAGGCATACATACACACACACGCATACAGACACACATACACACACACACACGCATACATACACAAACGCATACACACACACATACACATAACCACACACATATACACACACATACACACACATACACAAACACATACACACACAAGCACCCACGCATAAACACGCATGGGCTGCAGTGTGCGCTTACTATGAGAACTTAATTGTTTAATAACTTTTTTAATGGACGTACGATCTTCATGATGATTATGATTATAACATGGATATGCATGTAATTGCCAAAGCACAAGTCTCTAGTATTTGAAATACGCTTTTTACAAAAGTGAGGGTGAGGGGGTGAATTTAAGGGTGGGAGGTAAATTTTAACAAAAACCGAAATTGTATAAATTACATATAAGCATACATTAAAAATTTGGAGACTCTAGCAATAAAGGTGTAGAAGATATAATTTTATAACTGGTTTTCGATAAGGTTTTTTATCGATAAAAAAAGATCGGGATGAGTTATCGATTTTTAATGATAAACTTGATATGCGCGCTGTAATTACGGACATTTTAAAAAAAATTTGAAGTCTCTAGCTCTTATATCTTCTGAAATCGACGCGTTCATACATACGGACAGACGGACAGACAGACGGACAGGGCCAAATCAACTCAGCTCGTCACCCTGATCAAGAATATATATACTTTGTGGGGTCTGCCACGCCTCCTTCTGCCTGTTACATACATTTCAACAAAACCATTATACCCTGATTTCCCATTGAAAATGGGTTCAGGGTATAAAAAAAAAACAAGTAAGAAAGCTCTAGTCGAGAGTGCCCGACTACGAGATCCCCTGAACCCTTCGAGCAATAGCTTTTTCAATAATTTTTCGCGACACACACACGCACACACACAGGCATATACACACACATCATACATACACACACACACACACACACAGAGATACACACACACACATAAATACGCATTGGCTGCAGTGGTGGCTTACTAAGGGAACTTAATTGTTCAATTACTTTTCTTGTGGATGTAGTTTCTTCATAAAACTTGCAGATTGTGATTATATCATGGATATGTATGTATTTGCCAAAGCACAATTCTCTAGTATTTGAAATACGCCTTTTAGAAATGTGTGGGTGAGGGGGTGAATTAGGGGTGGGGGTAAATTTTGACAAAAACCGAAAGTATACATAACAAATTTGGAGACTCTAGCCGAGACTGCTCGACTAGGAGATACCCTGAACCTTCTAATCTGATATTCTTATCAGTCTACACTTTTTTTCGACCCACATACATACACACGCATGTATTAGAACGCTCTCTGCTAACTGCGCAGTAAGCAGCGACTGCGCTTGGGCTGCGCTGTAGTGTGGGCAACATTATAAGAATTTATTTGTTGAATAATTTAATTTCTAGACGTATCTTAATGAAACTTTCAGGGCGTAATCATATGGTGAAAATGTATGTACATTCCAAAGCACATGTCTCTAGTACTTGAAATACGCCTTTTACAAAGGTAAGGGTGAGGGGTGGATATAAGGGTGGGGGGGTAAATTTTGAAAAAAAACCGAAACTATATAAAATACATATAAGTCTACATTTAAAATTTGGAGGCTCTAGCTCCAAAAGTGTAGGAGATAAATTTAAATAACTAGCTTTCGATAAGGTTTTTAATCGATAATAAAATATCGGGAGTAGTTATCGATATATAAAGAAAAACGTTATATGCGCGTGATATACACGGAACTAGGAAAAAAATTTCAAGTCTCTAGCTCTTATATCTTCTGAGATCGACGCGTTTATACATACGGACAGACGGGCAGAAGGACAGACAGACGGACAGACAGACGGACAGGGCCAAATCAACTCAGCTCGTCGCCCTGATCAAGAATATATATACTTTGTGGGGTCTGCCACGCCTCCTTCTGCCTGTTACATACATTTCAACAAAACCATTATACCCTGATTTCCCATTGAAAATGGGTTCAGGGTATAAAAAAAAAAACATAAAAATTTCGGAAATATGAAATTTTTAGAATATATTTAGATGAATGTGGAAAAACATCCTGTATGTCCGCTTTTATTCGAAAAGATTTTGCTAATCCTTCGAAGCATAGAGGACATTAACTCTCTACACATTTCTACAGAAATGGTGCTCCATTCTTTTTGAGTATTTTCCAATAATTGGGTCTCAATGGAGCAGCTAGTCTTGGAAATTTCCCTTTTCAGGCGTCCACAAAGGTTCCCCATTGGATTCAGATCTGCAGACTGACTTGGACACTCAATAACGCCAATTCTATTTGCATGAAACCAATCCTTAACTACTGGGGAGCCCTATTTATAATCTTTATCCTGTTGGAATTTCCATTTTAGAGGTATGTTGTCATCGGCATATGGTAGCATAGCACTACTCAATATTTGCTTTTTTTCTGTTCATTATGCCGTTAAATTCGATGGTGCATTTCAACACCTTGCCATGAAAAGGCAGCCCCAAACCATTATTCCGTCTCCTCTGTTCTTAACCGTCTTCTTTGTATATCTAGGATCCAATTCATTGCCTTTAGGTCTTCGAACATTAATATTTGAGTCATTCCCCAACAAAAAATTTTTTTTTCGTTTCATCACTCCAGAGAATGTTCTTCCATTTACGCTCTTCCTCTAAGCCAAACCAGGCCTTGTGAGTTGCAGCAAAATGAATCCTCATCCGATTTTTTACATTCGCAATAGAGGAATCCTGCGAATGACTCTCACAGGTAGATCCGTACTGATATCACATTGCCCATTCCGCCCGTCCATATGTATGAACGCGTCGATCTCAGAAGATATAAGAGCTAGACACTTTTTTCCTCGGTCTGTGTATATCACGCGAATATCGAGTTTTTCTCTAAATATCGATACCTACTCTCGATATTTTACTTTCGATAAAAACCGTATCGATAATGCACAAGTCTCTAGTATTTGAAATGTGTTTTTTTACAAATTGGTGGAGAAGGGGGCGTGGTATCCAAAATCTGTATATTACAAAATCTTTCCATCGATTTATATACAACGCAAATTTGAAGACTCCAGGTTTCGATTATTCTCGATAAAAAAGTTATCGGACGATTTATCGAAAAAATAAAGCAAACTCGTACTGCGTATGGTACACACGAGTATGCATGCCAGCTCTCTAGCTCTTATAACTTCTGAGATCGACGCACTCATACGAACGGACGGACGGACAGACGGACAGGGCTATATCGACTCAGCTAGTCGCGCTGATCGCGAATATATATACTTTTTTGGGGTCTACCACGCCTCTTTCTGTCCGTTACATACATTTTCGCAAAACCATTATACCCTGATTTCTCATTGAAAATGGGTTCAGGGTATAAAAACATATTCTTCTCTAAAAATTTAATTTGCATTAGTCCATAAAATAAAAGAATAAATAAATGTATAACGTTTAATTAGGAACATGTGGCTGGAAAGATAACACTTTATGAGCTACGTTTTAAGGGCGGAAATTTGTGTTGTGTTTTGTTGCCGCCCTCCCCTTTTCCAACCAAATAATGATTGGCCCTTGTTTAGTATATTGATTATACGCGCAGTGTTTATCTTGGCAAACGAATCACAAATTACAGAGAGATGAGTTTGATGTGATTTTACTTCCTTTTCATTTTCGTTTTATTTGTTTAACTTGTTAATTTCGGTTATGGTCTGAAAAGCAGCGACAAAAACAAAAACAACTATATACGAAAATTACGACGATATGGTTGGGATTGTGTTTGTCCTGTAAATCGGCTGGGTGGGGGTAAAAAGATCAAAGGACAATTTCGTGATTGTTTTATTCCGTTATTTTATTTTGTTAGCTGTTGATGTTGTTGTTTGCTCGTATTTGGGTGCGTGTGTAGTCTTTGCTTATTTATTTCTCTTCGTTTACATTTCGACGCGGCATTGAAATATCTGCCATTACCGTCTCTTCTATAACCAGACCCCGGAAACTATTAGTACGATAAATGTACATATGTATATACAATATATTCACTCAAATATATAAATATATAAATAAATATATATGTATACTCCGTAATTTTGTTTGAGGATCTATGACCCTGAGTTCACAACTTTAAAGACATAATCCTACTAGTGGTAAATGGGGCTAATGCCATTCATAATGTATTTCAGATAAAATTGAACGTCGGACTCTTGACTCATTAGTTTAGAGCCTTTCTTTATTTCAATATCTTGATATACAATTCGAAAAAAATGAGCAAACGCTTCGACTTGTCATAAGTTTTGTATACCCTGAATCCATTTAAAATGGAAACTGGAAAAGGGTATGAGGGAATTAAAAATAGAATGGACTCAATTTCACATGCTCAATTGAATTTAAGATGAATAATTGATAGTAATTGTTATGGAACAGTAAATCAACTGAGAAAAAACTTTCGTTTTTCGATATGCCCGCTAGGTGTTTTCTCCTAGCAGGCATACATGTATGTATGTAAAGTCGAATAAATCAATGCATCTTTAAACAGGAACGCTCATATTTAGTTTCTTAATGGACTGTAGGTTTTGGAGTTACATTTATGTCCCCTTAAATATAGCAGCTATCTATATACGTCAACAAGGTGAAGGGCAATATCTCAGAAACCTGTTATTGAGTGCTACCGAGTAGAAACTTTTAATTCGAGATGAAAATATATAGCTGATATATGTATACACATAGATAGCGGGTTAATTCGAAAAACTATTTTCTGTATCCCTTCAAGGCTAGAAAATCATTAACCACTACTTAAGTTTGGTTTTGCTAGATACCGCTTTAGCGTTGAAATGATGTCGTTGCCTTTTAACTGCTGGGTTTTCGAGTATTATAGGGCCGGTGCTAGTTGAGATTTCCCAAATGACAAGACTTAAAGTTTATCATATTTTTTCTATAACTCATCCGATTTCTTTTTTATTGGGAATAATTTTTTCTAAACTCATCCGATTTCTTTTTTATTGGGAATAATTGATAATACAATTTCTTTATTTCAGCCTAATTTGAATACTATTAGTTGTAGAGACTTCAGATTTACTGCGTATATACATTTAATGAATACACATATATATTAATTTACGGATTCTGGATACCACACTCCCTTCGTCCCCCAATTTGTACAAATCATATTTCAAGTACTAGAGACTTGTGCTTTAAAATTGCACATTATTTGCACATTATGATCACGTTCTGAAAGTTTCTAGAGGATAGTCCCACTAAATTATTTAACAAACAAATTCTGATAAGATTGTTCACATGCAGCCCAAGCGCAGTCGCTCCCTGCGTGTGTGTTTTTGAATGTGTGTATAATAGGAGTACAGAATGATTAGAATATCAGCTGGCAGGGTTCAGGGTATTTCCTAGTCGAGCAGTATCGATTAGAGCCGTCTTACTTCTTTTGTTATCAATCTTAAAACCTTATAAAACATTATTTATAAAATTATTTCTCCTTCATATTTAGAGCAACAATTTCAAATTTTTTTTGTAGAATTTCGATTTTTTTTTTTAATTCATCCAACCTCAAAATCCCACTCCCTTTATTCCAAATGTGTAAACAAGTCTGTCATATACTAGGGCCTTGCGTCAGATACAAACATTTCAATGATATTATCATGATTTAAAAGTTTTTTAAGATAGTTAGCCCATTGGTTTTTATAAGTGCGTAGGCATGTGCATTCCATTTGAAATGGATTTAGGCTATATACAATATAATATTTTAATGAACTCAATGTTCATTTAAATGTTTATTTATGCCATTCTATCTACATATTCAAATGTAGTACACGGTGAAGTTGCATCAACAAAGGTGCTGCTCACACCTGCTGTCATGTCGGAAACAATCGGAGAAATGAAATAAATTTGGTGTATTAATTACAAAATCGAAAACTGAGCATGATTTAGAGTTTAAAACTTAAGGAAACATATAATCTGCCTGAATCAGCTCCAAAAACCTAGGCAAAAGCTAACAATGCTGCGTATCATTTATGGCCATCAGATTCGTGATATATTTAATGAAATTGGTGTATATGATGATGCGGGCTAAAAATTAAAAATTAAGGCCTATAAAGTTAAAGCCATTCTACGCGAAAGTAAAAGTGTTCAAGGCATTGGCTGATCAACAACTGACTTAGAATATAAAAATTATCAGAAACCCTTATATTTTTCGATTCGTGAATTTATATAGACCTTGTGATTAGCCGTTCAGCTCGTTTTGTTTAGTCTACTAGTTTTAAGATAAATATCAATGTCAAAATCTTGGGCTTGGAGATTGCCATGATATACTATTCTATATATACTATTCCATCCATATATACTATGTATATCCTACAATGAGTTGCAGGCTGTGTAAAACATCTAACGAGCTCATAATAATTTTTAATAGGGAATATAAAATTACCACAGAGCAGGTACCTCATTAACAGGAAGAAATTCAACACAATAACAAGATTTGAAGTGGACATTCAGACATTCAGGGAGAGCTGTCGCCCTCTGCTAGGGATGTGCTTTAACATGGAAAAAGAGGCAGCCTTTGAAGAGAGAAAGAGCGTCTGACTTTGTTGGGGCGCGCCTTTTTTTTGTTGCAATCGGGGAAAATTGATAAAGAACGGTAGTAAATCCGTAGATGCGGATGCGCATGCGAATGCGAATGCGTTACTGTTGAAGCTGATGGCACTGGAATATATCATTTCATATTCATTGACGACGACCGCCACCATGGCCACAGGGATGAAGGTAGCACTCCACATCGCTGGCTTTTTTATTCTGCTAGCCCATTTGCACAATAGACGAAGACAAACCTTGCGAACACATTCTCAAAGTACATGCAAGTGAAATTGCTTACACGAATAAACAAGCAGATGGACTGTTTTTGTAGGGATTGCTAGACTATTTGAATACTCATTACGACTGTCTCTCAAAATAGACAGTTCTTCAGAAAAAAAAAATAAGTTATAATTTCTAACAGTCTGCCCTTTTGATTTCTATTTTCCAATTTTAATATTATAGAGTAATGCGTAGGAAATATTTGGCTTAGTATGTTTGGGAAGAAAAGAGACCTTTGCATTCAGTACATAATATATGAGCATTTAAATATACTATTCAATGGAAGAACATTTTAACCAAAAGTCGTCACAGTAATATGAAAGTTCCCATTCCAGTTTCGTCGTTTGGAATTCCTCGAGCAGTGAATCATGCGAGGCGAGGGTTGCAAAAATAGCAAAGCGACGAAGGAGTTGTGCTGTGTGTCTTTTTTTTAGGACCTAAGTGTCGAGCCATACTCGCTGCAATTTACTTTTTTATTGTTGTTATCCTCGTTATATATGGTTAAGCAGGCATGAGCAGCTGGGCCGTCAGTGAGGACAATGCCCTGTAATAATCAAAACAATGAATTTTGTCCTATCAGTCATTAAATCTAATGCATTTTGAATTTCAGATCATTGTATATACATATATTTCAATGATAACGTACTATAAAATGTATTATTATTTGAAGAGTGACAACGAATTCCCATATAATTTTTCAAATAGATGAGAGAGCACATTTCGTTTCCGTTGAACGGAAATATATAAACCAATCAATTTCTTTAAGGTAAATTTAAATTCAATACAAACGGCTTTTTTTTGTCACTGACATATGTTTTTTTTTTTTTATTTATTTATTTATTTTTTTTTAATTTAATGGTCGTATTGATTATAATTGAATTTTTAATAATAAAAAACATAAAAAGGCGAAGCTTAAAGTAAAGGCAAGAGCGAAATCCACAGGGTACAGTTACGAGGTATGGCAATGGAAAAGTTACAAAGTAACAATGGAACATTGTTCCAGAAAATTGATGAATATTTGCTTTGAGTAGGAAAAACTTTGTGACACCGAATGAGCCCGGGCGACCCTCTCCTCAACATTCCCAACCAGCCTAGCACAGCACAGTCGAAAACCCAGCGACATTTCGTTTCAGTGATGTTTGAAAATCGTAAAAAAGCTAAAGACTAATATTAAGAACTGTTTTTTTTTCTTCTTCTTTTTCTGAAACCATTGAACTGGAAATGAGGGAATGATGGTTTCGTTAAAATTTATCAAACAGGCAGAAGGAGACGTGGAATGTATGAATGTATATGTCGGTTAAAAGACCTTTAAAAATCAGTTTTAAGATTATATATTCCAATCAAATTCGAAAGAATCAGATTTTCTAGTTATTTACTTGTATCTCGATCGCAATTAAAATATTTTGGAATGCACTTATTTGGATGTGTTGACGTATAGGAATGTTTTGTTTAATACTAAATAGATTTTAATGCTATTTTCAACAAAGTTTATAAAAGAAAGTCATTGGCTTATTTGCAAGCTGGAATATAATAAAAGTTTTAAAAATTGAAACAAGTATCCAAGAAACACTAATACATGATCATGCAATAAAACACCGTGGGTCGATATGTTTGTTAAAAAAAGCTAATATGGTTTTTTTTTTTTTTTTTTTTTTTTTTTTTTTTTTTTTTTTTTGACAAAGATTTGGAACAAGTATGTACAGGTATACCTTGTATAACGCTGTCTTTTACAACGCGGTTTCGATATAACGCGATATAGAAAAATTAGGTTTCAGTACAAAGCGAAATTTAGGCTTATATAACGCGAAGGGGAAAATACATAATTATAACGTGCAAAGATATTTGAAGACAGTGAAACAGATTAATTACCATATGAAGTTTAAAGAATAACAATCAAGTTTTGAATAAAACTTTACTTTGATTTTTTAATGTGCACATAATTATTTAAATTTTGTTTTTTTAATTTTGAAATATATATGTGCATATGTATTATTATTCATATCTTGTGTTTTTAATTGTAAGAGAAAGTCTGAACTTTTGCATTGAGTTAAAATATATGTGCATCTGTTATTTTGTATATATTTAATTTTTTTTAAAAACCTAATGGAACATAACCCCCAAATTTATATGAAAACTATGTTTTAGATAACGCGGAATTACATAACGCGCAATTCTTCTGGAACGTAACTATCACGTTATACGAGGGATACCTGTATATTAATGGCCGGCTAGATCTAACCGCAAAAAGGCTAGGTTGACAGCAGTGCTAGGGCATCACTGCTAAGTCAGCACCACCCGCCGTGACCCATTAGACGAGTAAGTCAATGAAGCGATGACACAGCGTGTCATCGATGTAATTTGCAGCCGCAGTCAAAGCCACAGGCAGAGCCGCAGCCTCAGCAACCTTTCAACGGATTTGCTGTCCTCCTCGGGGATTATATATATATACATACAATATATAATATTTACAATTTTACTTGGCGCTTTAGGCAACAGAGACACGCGATGACAGCCACAGACATTAGATGTGGCATTAGAAACGGCCAATTGGGAATCGTCAAACAAAACTAAAGTCGCTGTTGCTTAAGCCATGAGCGGAGATGCGAATATGAAATGGTTTGTTAGGGCGTTAGGCATTGGATGTTCACTGCTGTTGTCCTCCTATCGCCTTTTGCTCGCTTGTGGATATGCTTATCGAATTTCGCTTAGGTAGCTCTCTGTCGCAGCTGGCGGGCCGTGCCAATGAATTTTAATAGAAGTCACAATCAAATTTTCGGCCGTGGCGAACATGTCGCATTTCAGACTTCGCGATGCCAATAATTGATAAGAAACCGCCCTAGTCTCACATTCTAGGTCGTCTTCGGACCAGTACTTCTTATCAAAAACCAAATAACACAAATTTAGCGGAGTCACGTTATGAGCGACAATGAAGGAAAATGTATTAAAAACTATAAATACTCTACAAGTAATTACAAATAATTAGGTTCTACTGCTGGTACTTCTAATTACTCGTAAATTAATGAATTAAATTATAGTTAAATACAAACCAAAACACAACATATATATTCTAATTAAATAACAAAAATGTAATGTAAATTAAATATTCAGAATTTCATTTTTATTGAGGCTCAAAGTGGCGTGAAATTCAAATGAGTTGAACTCAATTATAATAATAAACTTCTCGCTTTTTGATGCCATTGCTGCTGCTTTACTTGTAAATTTTTTAGAGTAACGTGGAGTGGGTGGGTACGCTTTTGGTTTTATTGGTGACAATGTATAATATATGTATATATTTATAAAGTACAATCGAACCCGGTTATTGCGACTTCGACTTAAAACGTTTAAGCGGTTATGTCGACGAAAATTGCATGTTTATGCGTGCGTGCCTATACATACATATGAATGTGTCTGTCAACGTGTGTGTATGTTTTTCTTGTGTAAGCCGAAAGAAGCAAAGTATTATTAAAATATCAGTTGCCCGACGTGTTCAGGGGATTTCGTAGTCGAGCAGTCTCGACTACGGCTTTCTTACTTGTTTTTCATAATTTTCATTCATTCACCGGTTATTACGACGTACCGAAAAAAAAGAGCGAAATAATGACAAAACATTTAAGTATACTAATCCGCTTTTAGATACATATATATTAGATATATGTATATACTCTCACTTGTTTGCATAGCAGCGACATAAATGCTGCTAAGACAAAGAGAGAGACTAACTACAATGCCAGCGTCATAGTAATATACAATGATATTGCAATAAATTTATAAAATTTTTTTGTTTTAATGAAAAAATTAAATTGTTTTAGGTTAAAAGCCTTTACGAACATGACAACCGTAAAAAAGGAAAACCTACTTATTTGTTGCTCCTTCTGGTTAAAGCGTTCTCCGGGCTGGCGTGGCATCACGTGGTATCAATTGAAAAACGGTCTCTTGTATAGTATATTCCACTGATCTTAGGCATATTTGAGGCGTAAATCCAAGTCTAATTGTGGTCCAAACACGCTGGCACTTATTTAAACCACACTGCACGTGACTGCCGAGGGAGTTACGCTTAGAAGAGGCAATGTAAAGGGAACGTTGAGAGGTAGCACATGAATTAGAGCCAGGGAGGCGAGAGAGAGACGGAAGGAGAGAGTTCTTACGATGGGGTGGAAGCCAAGAGTATGGTCGACATGTACATTGATCCACTCGACAATTTGCTTTATTCTAATTATAAATGCCCATTCCATAAGCCGAGTCGGAGCCCGCCCGCCGCGCAAACAATGTCAAGTGCAAATATTACAGGCAAAAGTCTTGATGTACATATTGTGCATCATAGTATATACGTATGTATGTAAGTTGCCACTGAGTAGGCCGGACCGCCCAGAGAGCTACGTGTAATTGTTTTTCTTTCCTTGTTGAATATTTTCTTAACTCCTGTTTTTGCTCTTATTTATATAAATGCTGCTGCCTTTTCTTCAACAGGACCTGCTGCATTGTGCATCCTGCGTCCGCGTCAATTCAATTACAAGTTATTTTACATTCGCACTGAATCTGACGTTGACGAAACACGCATGTCGATCATCTGAACCTAGGCTGAAACCGGCAGCCCTCCTATTCGCGGCCAGGAAATTTGAACACAAATTGGGGAAATTAAAATTTGAATTGAAAATATGATTTGTATAAATGATGATGGGGCACATAGACCTATAGGCACACACGCACGCACAGGGACACACACACACACACACACACACACGCACACACACACACACACACGCACACATACACAGATAAACACGTATTAATCGTTGGGGGATAACAAAATTTGTCCACCCTAAAAATGGGAAAATAGTCCTCGTTGAAGAACTTGAGCTTCCTATTCATATAAATGAAAACAATAGTGACTCTAATGATGGGAAACGAGCGCAGCCCAGTGCTCCAGTACAAGTTCAGTGTGCAAGAGGAGATGATTAAATCTACGATAACAAAGGATAAAATAGCATTCAAATTAGAAGCTCATTGTCGTGCGTTTTTGTTGCCAAAGTAGCGTGCAATGCCAAGCAGCAGCAGCTTTGTTCCGCCAAACAATGGGGACCCAAATGATGACAGCAACAGCTTCTCTATACATATATTGTTGTTTTTGTAGTCCTTGTCCAGTTGGCACATGGATCGACAACTGCACATAGGCAATTTCTCCTTATTGATGTTTTGAACAACCCACGCAAATGTTACTCTTAGCCCATGTGCCAAAGTGCGTAGCTTTTTAAACAATGATACGGATAATAACGATCATCAATAGAAATCATCATCAATCTTCATCCATTACGATGAACAATATTTTGTTTGTGTATTGTAAGGCGCAAGGGACGTAATCATTCCCAGTAGCATATGCAAGCATATCGAAAAGTTTGTTTTGCCCCAGCTCAATTCGAGAACCCTTGAAGGAAAAACAAACTAGAAATAAGCAGATTTCCAAACAGGTGCTAAAACCAAAAATTTCCCAGCGTCGCCGATGAACTCGTCAAAATTAATTGCTTGGGATTGTTTCTGCTTTCGGCTAACTAAGTCCCGATACCCCAATATAATCTATGAATTAAAAAAAAATAAATAAAATTAAGCGGGAAAAGTGTGACAGCGACTTTTCTGTATGTTCTGTTTCTATTATTGTTTGTTTGTTTTTTTTTTTTTTTATACTCATTCACGAAAGTGAATCAGTATATTGGTTTTGTGCAATGTCCGTCTTGCTGTCCGTCCGTCTGTCCGTCTGTCCGTCCGTCCGTCTGTCCGTATGAACGCAATCTATTTCGGCGCTATTGAAGCTAGAGACTTGAAATTTGGAACACATACTCGTGTATATCTCCGATTTATAAAGTGTTAAAATTTTCCCGATCCGCCCACTAGGGGCGTGGCAAATCGGAAAATGCATTTTCCGATATACCAGAAATCATGTTTGTTGAAGAGCTAGGAAGCTGAAACTTGGTATGTAGGTCCGCGTTGACCACCCAAGATCACAAGCTATGGCGGATATATCTACGCCCATTGGGGGCGTGGCAAATCGGATAAAACTGTATCTCCTAAAGTTGTAAACCTAGAATGCTGAAATTTTGCACGTCAGCTAATGGTATGATTCTATAAAGTCTGAAGATAAATGATAAGTCTACGCCCGTTGGGGGCGTGGCAAATCGGACCTGAAGATATAGTGATTTTTTAAATTCTCCTATATTTTGGACACTATTGATGGCAGAGACCTCAAATTTTGTATATATACTCGGACTGATCACCCAAGACCAAAAAGCATTGTCGGATATATGTCCGCCCACAGGGGGCTTGGCAAACCGCAAAAGTTGATATCTCCTAAAGTATAATAGCTAGAAGCTTCAAATTTGGATAGTTGAGTTACTGGTAGCCTCCTCTATCGATTCCCCAAAAATAATTTTTACGCCTCTTTAGGGGCGTGGCATATCGAAAAATACCCTGTAATTTTCACATTTTTTTAGGGTAAGCATTCAAACTTTGCAGTTAGGGTAACGTTATCTCTTTCTAAAAACTGACAAAAAATGAGGTGTCTACGCCCAGTTGGGGCGTGGCAAATCGGAAAAACCTGTATATTCTACAGTATTAGAACGAAACTTAACTACTAAATTGTTGATGGGATGTGAATGAGTATTCCGCAGTCGGTAACGCCCGACTGCAACGTTCTTACTTGTTTTTTATTATTATTATTTTCTGCGTCGATTTTGAATTTTTTATTTCCATGCGCGTAAGATTGTCAGAATAATGTCACTATAAATAATGTTCATGTCTAAATATAACATTTATGATTTGCCCCAAAATAAATAATTTATAAGAAATCACAATTTTTTGACAGTATACCCAAAAGTTCTAGAAATAACTCAGTCCTATCCCCTCTAAATCGGGCAAATGACTATTCGACTCTCTGTCTCTCTCTCTCTTTCTCTCTTCCTTTATTTTTTTTTTTACCATTTATTTATTGTATCCAAATAGAGCCGGCATGGACTGCGTTCATGCGGCCGGACAGAGAGTAGGAGATTGACCAAAACCAATATATTCGATTCCGTTAATATGTATAACAAAGTAGCAAAAGCGCCTGCAGGTCGCAAGCTAGCTGTAATTGAAGCATATATATCTGCAGATTGCGTCAATATTAAACAGCAACTGTCGACAAAACGCTAAATTTCACTGGTTGATATCGTCGTCTGACTTGTTCTTGCTAACAATTGGAATAATCGAATGAGAAATATCGAGCAATATCGTTATAAGAATTTCATGCCAGTTAACTGTACTGTTATTTAGGGTTTAGTTCGGTCTGACTGAGGGCAGAGTGAATATGGTTGCGACAGGATTGTGGTTTGCTTGATGATGTACATGCTATTTACCACCGATTTATTTGCCATTTTAGGAGTCATTAACTACGCAATGAACATCGCCACCGAAGGCCCACGAGCTGTGACCCCATCGACACCCATTGACAGCCCCTCAAAATTACGGGCAATTAAAGCGTTGCCTGTGCTGCAGACTGCTCAGGAAGTGGCTTTGGGTGGATAGACTGAAATGGAATGAGCGTAGTTTGGGGAGTGACGTCGATTGCTAATTAACCGGCTATTGCCGTTAACACTGCCCACTTGCCTCGACAGACGTACGTCCTAATCCTTGCGAATCCAAGTCATCAAAACTTTTTCTCGGCGAGGCTATTATTATTATTATTATTCTGTTATATACATATATGTTAATAAAGTATGTATATCTTCTTGGCAATCGTGTTATTATCCAGGGCTTATAATTGCAGTTTTGTAGGTGGGGGACGGACGCACGTTGGGAACGTGTTGCTACTCCATCTGGCCCATCCCATCCAAATCCATTAGAGAGCTGGCACGCTTTCATATTAAAAATGCGCATTGTAACAGTTAAAGCTTAGTTCAGTCTTGGGCGTTCCGCTTTCCAGTACACACTCCCTCTATCAACCCATCAGTCTCATTTTGAGCTAACATATATATATATATATATGTATATCACCGGAAATCACAGCGGAAGTGCATACAAATACTTACAAGCGAAATTCTAATATTAATCAAATTGCGCTAACCTTGGCCTGCCTCGACTGCGGTGCTGCGAAAATTATCGTGAAAGGGGGCGAGGAGCGGAAGAGGAAGAGGGAGATGACGATGTAGGCAACTAAATCGGGATCTGTATACAGATCGTAACCTGCACACTCAGGCTGCGAGAGCTGCATCATTCTATTTTTGAATTCAAAATTTATGAATGAAAACAGAAACAGAAGCAAAAACATAAATTGAAATAGAAATGAATGGTGTGTCGGCGTTGTACATGGAGTACATAACCTGCGAAGAGGGAGAAACCATGTAAATGTTGTCTAAATCTCATTATGTAATTGAAACTTTGTGATTTGACCTCTCGAAAAGATTAGATTTTTGGAATTGATCAAAAAGTTCATCATTTATATTAATTATAAATAAGTTATAAATATATATATTTTGAAATATATTTTATTGTTACTATTGACCCAAGCCAATATAGCCTAAAATACAACTCAAAGCTGATCAGTTATCTGTCTCTCCGAGGCAATTGGGGGCATAATTAGCGACACTGAGACTTCTCTTATATGACAGCATTATTAGGAAAACCTATTTATCAGTTGATCAAGCTATAAACCTAGCAGGTAACAAATTAGTTTGCTTTATATGTTTGCCAAAACGACCAAATTTTGAATGTAATATATTCTGTATTCCACAGTTCATACGATGGTAGATAAATAGAAACATAAGGTCCAAAATGAATTCGTCTTCTATGTGTAGTAGTTTATGTACATATATATTGCTGGCAATTTATGGTCTGTTCATTTGGCTCTATGGCCGCGTATTAATGGACTCTGACTGTGGGTAGCAACGCAGCTTTCGTCTCGAATGAAAGTACTATGCTCCGGAACATCTCTCATCTAAATTGGCCGACTGGTACATATTTTATATGCACTACAACAGGAGAAATCCGGTAGCAAGCGGGTCGGTCATTCGCTGTTATACCCTGAACCCACTGAAAATGGGAAATCAGGGTATATTGGCTTTGTGAAAAGTATGTAACCCTAACATCCGATAACTTTTTTATCGAGAATAATCGAAAATTTGATTTTGTTTTTTCAGCCTAATTTGAACACTTTCAAACCTGGAGACTTCAGATTTACTTTGTATATACATTTGAATACAACGATTTTGAAATTTACAGATTTTCAATACCACGCCCCCTTCGCCCACAATTAAAAATCACCTTCTGAAAGTTTTGTAATGATAGTCCCTCTACAAAAGAAATTATTCAACTAATAAATTCTCACACCGCAGTACAGCCGAAGCACAATCGTTGCATACTGCGTAGTTAGCAGAGCGCGTGCTAATGCGTGCGTGTGGATGCGTGTGTATGCATGTGTGCATAAAAGAAGTGCAGAATGATTAAATTATCTGCTTGGAGGGTTCAAGGTATCTCCTCGTGGAGCAATCTCGAATAGAGACTTCTTATTTGTTTCTTGTTGGGATTCCGGTCGGCATAGATCCCGGTGTATATCCCGTGAGTGATAAACATACACATGCAATAACAGAAGATATTGAAGTAGATATTGACTATGATCGAATTTTATTTAATTGTGCAACGAAGAGAAGAGCATTTTCTCTTTCAGAAAAAATATGAATAGGAAGATGGCGGAGGGTGTGGGTTTAGATTGGGGATTGGATATGAGAGGAGATAATATATACTTAAGATATGTATTTATTATTAATATTTATTATTGAATTAGAAACTGTCAAAATGCTTTTAAATTCAAATAAAGAGAATACAAAATACATGGGAAGCAGCATAAAATGGCAAACCTTTTCAATTCTGAGCTATTTTATAAGTCTTAGACTCTATGCAGTCAACATATCATTATTATTAACATGTCCCAGTACACGGCCCTGTAAATCTGTTATTCACTGGCGCTGGTGCACTGGCCCATACTGACGCTATTTTTCATCCTAGTGGGAGAAATAAAAACAAGTAAGAAAGCTCTAGTCGAGACTGCTCGACTACGAGATCCCCTGAACCCTTCTAAGAATTTATATTTCAATAGATATTCGCGTCTTTCTGCTTACACAAAAAATACACACACAGACACACGTAGGCATTCACGCATGGACTGCAGTGTGGGCTTACTATGGAAACTTAATTGTTTAATAGCTATTCTTGTCGATGGACTATCTCCATGAAAATTGTAGATCATGATCATAGCATTGTAATGCGTGCATGTACTAAGCATAAGTCTCTAGTATTTTCACAAAGGTGAGGGTGAGGAGTTCGATATAGGGCTGGGGGTTAAATTACTACAGAAATTGAAATTATATAAAATACATATAAGTCTACATTTAAAGTTTGGAGACTGAAGGTGTATGAGATATAATTAAATAACTTATTTTCGATAATCTTTTAATCGATAACAAATTATCGAGAGTAGTTATCGATTTTGGGAGAAAAACTCGATATGCGCGTGATATGCATGTATCTAGGAAAAAAATCTAGCTCTCATATCTTCTGAGATCGACGCGTTCATACATACGGACGGACGGACAGGGCCAAATCGACTCAGCTCGTCGCCCTGATCAAGAATATATATACTTTTTGGGGTCTGCCACGCCTCCTTCTGCCTGTTACATACATACTTTTAACCAAACCATTATACCCTGATTTCTCATTTTCAATGCGTTCTGAGTATAAATATGATTCCAGACTGCACTGCATACAGTTGCGGCAACTATTTGATTGTTATAGAGCTTCTTCTTAATGAGGTGAGAAATGTTTTTCTACTACAATATATATGTATAGCCCTGAATCAGGGCCGCCTTTTAATAGACGCGTAGCTCTCAACTCAGTCGTACAATTCCCCATTCACAATCACAATCACACTCGCAAGCACCCGATTGTCGCCTCAAGGGGGGCAGATTGCCCCGATAGGATCGGGTCAGATTAGGGCAGTCAACTATTCTTAGAACTGGCGCACTCAAAAAATAAAAAATAAAAATAAATAAATAAAAATAAAAAAAAGGCTCTAGTCGAGACTGCTCGACTAGAATATACCTTAAACCCTCCACGTACACATAAGTAAGCGCACTGTTAACTGCGAAGCAAGCAGCGACTGCGCTTAAGATACGCTGCATTGTGAGCAATATTTTGCGAATTTACTTGTTGATTTATTTTTCTTGTAGTGGAACTATCTTTATGAAATTTTCATAACGCGATCATAACGTTGCAATATATGTACATACATATATTTCAAAACAACATTCTCAAATACCTGAAATACGTTTTTTACAAATTGAAGGCAATTGGGGGCATGGTATCCAATATTTTTAAATTACAAAATCTTGTATTCATCAAATGGAAATCTGTAAATCTGAAGTCTCTTGGTTTAATAGTAAACACAAGATATAAATAGATCATTTTAAATAAATTATTATTCCCGATAAAAAAGAAATCGGATGAGTTATCGAAAAAATATGATCTCAGCTCGATCGACTCTGATTAAGAATACATATACTTTATGGGGTCTGCCATGCATCCTTGTGCCTTCTGCCTTCAATTTCAATAGGTTCAGGGTATAACAAGCACTCCGTCACAACAGACTTCGTAATATTATTTCACGGCTCTAAGAGGTATATGTTCCGAGTCCCAAGTAACAGTGCTGGAGAAACATCGATGTTTGGTGGCATCAATATTTCGATCTTTTTTAATGAAAAATATCGATGTGTCTCATTTTATTTGAAACATCAATGTATCGATGTTACATCGATGTTGCGCCCAGCACTACTAAGTATGTTATTTTAATATCGGCAAAATGCTAAGCGTTCATGCAGTCAGACTGACATAACATAAAAACAATATACCCTTCTGTTTCGTGAACAAGTATAACAACTATCTATCTAAGTGGTGAGAGTGACGCTGAAGCGCGTTTCACCCCCATTTTCAAGGTTGTCAGACGCGACACAGCATCTGTTGAGATTGTTGATAAGTAGGAAAGCATAATAGATTTATGTCTACGCCCATTAGGGGCGTGGCGAATCGGACCTGAAGATGTAGTGATTTTTTAAATTCTGCTATATTTTGGACACTATTGATGCCAGAGACCACAAGACCAAAAAGCATTGTCGGATATATGTCCGCCCACAGGGGGCTTGGCAAACCGCAAAAGTTGATATCTCCTAAAGTATAATAGCTAGAAGCTTCAAATTCAGATGGTTAAGTTACCAGTAACCTCCTCTATCGATGACCCAAAAATAATTTTTACACCTCTTTAGGGGCGTGGCATATCGAAAAATACCCTATAATTTTCACATTTTTTGAGGGTAAGCATTCTAACTTTGCAATTAGGGTACCGTTATCTCGTTCCAAGAACTGATCAAAAATGAGCTGTCTATACCCAGTAGGGGCGCAGCAAATCGGGAAAAACTACATTTTCTACAGTATTACAGCGAAACTTAACTAATAAATTGCTGATGGGATGTGAATGAGTATTCCGCAGTCGGTAGTACCCGACTGCAACGTTCTTACTTGTTATACCCTGAACCGATTTTCAATGGTATGTAACAGGCAGAAGGAGGCGTGGCAGACCCCACAAAGTATATATATTCTTGATCAGGGTGATGAGCTGAGTCGATTTGGCCCTGTCCGTCTGTTTGTCCGTCCGTCTGTCCGTATGTATGAACGCGTCGATTTCAGAAGATATAAGAGCTAGATACTTCAATTTTTTTTTAAATGTCCGTATATACAGCGCAGATATCGAGTTTATCATTAAAAATCGATAACTCATCCCGTTATTTTTTATCGATTTAGTATGGCTGAAATTTCAATTTCGATGTATATAAAAATATAAATAAAATACCAAACTCATTTAATAAAATATAAAAATATTTTGAAACAATTAAAAAAGTTAACATCAGTTGCACCGATCGGGACTCGAACCACAACTTCTCGATCGAGCGTCATGCAGCTAACACACTAGGCCACCTCACTCCTGCTGGTGGCGCTGGCAAAACTCAAATAGATTCACTGCTACTGCGCCATCTACCAAAACTAAACGAAACTAACAGCTGATGTGATTCAACGAATGTTTCTAGAAGAAGTTTGAATGTATGTGTGCACACGCATACGATGCAGTTGTAGCTGCTGCACGTGCGTTTGTTAATTGGCCAAATATTTGATTATTTTTTATTAATTTTTGACTGAACGGAATTCAATGAAACTTTCAGCATATGATCTACATATTATATTGAATATTTGAGAAATTTAAAAAAGAAAAATCATTCACAATTAGCTATAGTGGCATCTGATTTAAACTTGAATGTTTTTACTCGATAAAAACATAACGGGATGATTTATCGAATTTTAAAAGCAAACTCGACGTCCGCGCTGTATATACGGTCATTTATATCTTCGGAAATCGACGCGTTCATACATACGGAAAGACGGACAGACGGACAGACAGACGGACAGGGCCAAATCAACTCAGCTCGTCACCCTGATCAAGAATATATATACTTTGTGGGGTCTGCCACGCCTCCTTCTCCCTGTTACATACATTTCAATAAAACCATTATACCCTGATTTCCCATTTTCAATGGGTTCAGGGTATAATTATATCTTCTGCACCTTTATTGCTAGTCTCCAAATTTTTAATATATGCTTATATGTAATTTATGCAATTTCGGTTTTTGTTAAAATTTACCCCCCACCTCTATATCCACCCCCTCACCGTCACTTTTGTAAAAGCGTATTTCAAATACTAGAGACTTGTGCTTTGGCAAATACATGCATATTCATGTTATAATCATAATCATCAAGATCGTATGTCCACAGAAAAAGTTATTAAACAATTAAGTTCTCATAGTAAGCGCACACTGCAGCCCATGCGTGTTTATGCTTGTGTGTGTATGTGTTTGTGTATGTAAATATTTGTGTATGTGTGTGTGTGTGTGTGTGTGTATGAGTATGTGTGTGTATGTATGCCTTTGTGTGCGTGTGTGTGTGTGTGTGTGTGTATGTGTGTGGGTGTTTTTTTTTTTTTTTTTTATATTCATTTATTGACAAAAATTATACAAATTGCAAGTTGCGTGGTGGCTAGGATAGCGCGCGGTGCTTGCGGGACAGCCGTAAAGCATTGCTTCGCAAGCACTATGCGCTACCTTAGCCTGGGACAGCTCGTCTTCTCGATCGCTCGACTCTGCGGAGCTCCATCATCACCGTGGCCGCGAAGGTGCTTGTTAGTTCCCAAGCTTCCTCCGATTCCAGCATGGCGTTGACTAAGTTGTCCGCTCTGATGGAGCGGCCCACTGCCTCTTCCAGACGACGCCTCTCCTCCAGGAACCGTCCACATTCGAAAAGAATGTGGTTGGCGTCTTCCACATGCCCTCGCTCGCACCAGGGGCACTCGTCAGATTCCTCGTGGCCAAAGCGCTTCAAATAGCTCCGAAAGCATCCATGACCCGAGAGGATCTGCGTAAGGTAGAAGTTAACCTCGCCATGTTTGCGGTTAACCCATGGTTCAAGCTCCGGGATGAGCTTGTGCGTCCACCGCCCTTTAGCTGAGCTATTCCACCTTCTTTGCCATCGTGCGATGCTGTTCGCCCTGACAGCGTTGGGTCGCGTAGGCCCGTGCGAATTCCGCTCCACGGCTTCGGCGACCAAATACTCCAGTGGCACCATACCGGCTATGACGAGCGCCGCGTCATCGGAGATAGTCCTGAAAGCGCAGCTGACTCTGATTGCGCTCAGCCTGTAGATCGCGCAAATGCCTCGGCTGTAGCTCGGCGTTGCCATCGCTCTTGCCCATATTGGCGCAGCATAGAGGATGACAGACCTAATGACGCTCATTAGGAGGAGACGTCGTTGCTGTTTAGGTCCCCGCGTGTTAAGCATGATTCTCGAGAGAGCTCTACAAGAATCAGCTGCCTTTTTATGCACATATTCTAAGTGCTCGCGGAAAGTTAATCTTGTGTCTATCATGACACCAAGATATTTTATCGCCCTCTTTGACGCAATGGTGACGCTGCCGATCTTTATATTGGCAGTTTCCACTCTTTTGCGACTGCTGACTAGTACAACTTCGGTCTTGTGTGCCGCAAGCTCGAGCCCAGCTCCTGTCAACCAGCTTCGTATGCGATTGATACTTTCGCTGCACATATCCTCTGTATCTTTGAGCTCCTTTCCTATGGCTACGACAGCTACATCATCAGCAAAGCCAATGGTGTGCGCGCCTGCTGGTAGTTCCAAGCGCAGTACGCCGTCGTACATGATGTTCCATAGGAGAGGCCCCAGCACTGAGCCTTGGGGTACTCCAGCTGACACTGTATGAGTTTGGGGACCCTCACTCGTGTTGTATACCAGTGTTCTTCCTCTGAAGTAGCTCTTTATTATCTCTCTTAGATATTTAGGGATATTATATTGTGACAGCGCATTCAGTATCATATCCCAACTAGCTGTGTTGAAGGCATTCCTTACATCCAGTGTCGCGATGATACAGTATTCCTTCGTCCCGTGCCTCCATCTGGTGCCTTGAATAGCGGAAGTGGCGAGACCGACAACTTTGTTAAGCGCGTCCGTTGTTGACCGGGCCTTCCGGAATCCAAATTGGTTTGGTGACAGGCCTCCGGCGCTTGCAATCGCAGTCTCCAGCCTAGAGCAGATCAGTTTCTCAAACACCTTTCCCATGGTGTCTAAGAGACAGATCGGTCTGTACGAAGATGGCTCATCTGGTGGTTTGCCAGCCTTGGGTAGCAATACCAGATTCTGGGCTTTCCATTTTGCCGGGAACGTCTCTTGGATCAGGCATTCGTTAAATAATTCGGCGAACGTACTTGGGTGCAAGGCGAGGGCTAGCTTTAGCGCACGATTTGGGATCCCGTCCGGCCCTGGAGCTGTGTTGGTTCTAAGACCTCGGAGAACTACTGATATTTCTTCCTCTGTAACTAAAACAATTTCAGTGCTCGTTGAGCCCTGATCAGCAGACTCGGACTCAGGGGCGTGAATGGAGCTTAAACTTTCTGGAAAGAGTGTTTCCACAATCGATTTAAGCTCCAGACGATCCGTAGGCTGCACCTGTCTACCTGCGTATAGTCTTTTAACTACTATCTTATATGCCCTGCCCCAAGGGTCATATTCGGCTGAGTCGCACAACTGTAAAAAACATTCTCTTTTGCTTGCCCGAATGGCCTTCTTCAGCGCGAGCCCGTTGGTAGCTTCTTCTCGCCTGGATGCATTTGCGACGAATGTCGCCTATTTGCGTATTCCACCAATACGTAGGATCATGTTGTCGCGTGAACTGCTTGCGACGTAACATGCTGCTATTGCAGGCACACTGTATTTGGGCTACCATTTGGCATGCTCTGGCCTCAGCATTACCAATTGTACCTAGAGACTGAATGGCCTCTGAAAAGACCGCGGGATCAAAAGTATCTAGCCGATACGACTCCCTCCACAATGTTGACGCCCTGGCAGGTGGCTCACCTATTGTGAACAGAAGTGCCGTATGATCGCTGCCTGTATAGCTATCGCAATGGCTCCATGTTGCTCCCCGAAAGAGGGATGAAGTGACAAAAGTAATGTCGATAACAGACCCGTATCCCGCCCGACTGAAGGTGTACTCATGGCCAGTGTTGAGCAGTGCAACATCTAGTGTCGCGAAGATCTCCAGTAGGATACGACCTCTGGCATTTGTTGTTGGGCTACCCCATTCTAGCGCCCAGGAGTTAAAATCTCCAGCTATAATGGCCTTCCGACCCCTGGCATCCTCGGCAAGCTCGTCGAGCACCGTCGTGAATTCACTGAGCTGCATGCTGGGGGCCAGATAGCAACTGTAAAGCCACAAGCTGTGTGTGTGTATGTGTGTGTGTGTGTGTGTGTGTCTGTGTGTGTGTGTGTGTGTGTGCGTGCGTGTTTCTTGTGTAAGTAGAAAGACGCGAAAAATGATTGAAATAGCTATTGCTCCAAGGGTTCAGGGGATCTCGTAGTCGAGCAGTCAATTTTTACAAAAGTGATGGTGAGGGGGTGAATTTAGAGGTGGGGGGTAAATTTTAGCAAAAACCGAAATTGTATAAATTACATATAAGCATACACTAAAAAGGTGTAGACGATATAATTTTATAACTGGTTTTCGATAAGGTTTTTTATCGATAAAAAAAGACCGGGTTGAGTTATCGATTTTAATGATAAACTTGATATCCGCGCTGTAATTACGGACATTAAAAAACGGACAGGACCAAATCGACTCAGCTCGTCACCCTGATCAAGAATATATATACTTTGTGGGGTCTGCCACGCCTCCTTCTCCCTGTTACATACATTTCAACAAAACCAATATGCCCTGATTTCCCATTGAAAATGGGTTCAGGGTATAATAAGAGCTAAAGGCTTACATTTACTCTTACATTACATCTCAGGTCTGTGTATATTACGCGAATATCGAGTTTTTCTATATAGCTCCCGATATTTTATTATCGATTAAAAACTGTATCGAAAATAAGTTATTTAATTATATTTCCTACACTTTTAGAGCTAGAGTGTCAACATTTTAAGTGTACACTCATGTATATTTGATAGAAACTCGATTATGGTTGTAATTTACCCTATATCCACCCCTTACCACAAAATGTGTAAAAGAATCGTGCTTTAGCAAATGCACGCATTTCAATGTATAACACAATCTGAAAGTTTAGGATAGTCCATCGACAAGGAAAGTTTTTAAACACATATTTAAGTTTCCATAGTAAGCCGCACTGCAGTCCATTCATACTTATGCGTGCATACCTACGTGTGTCTGTGTGTGTGTTTTTTGTGTAAGCAGAAAGACGCGAAGAATTATTATTATCAATTCATAAAAGGGTTCAGGGGATTTCGTAACCGAGCAGTCTCGACTTTATACCCTGAACTGATTGAAAATTATCTAAATATAAAATTTTTACATCTTTTATGTATCCCAAATTCACTTTCTTCCATAGGGCTTAGAGTATTTAGAAATAGACTAGTCTCGCCTGGAGCATTGTTAGTTGTTTACAATAACTATGTATTTGTCAGGTTTTATAATAATTATACGTATATACATATCTACATACATATATAGCATATGCATATGTTTAATAAAACTAAACTCTTCTCACCTTAAACTCTCAAATGCTAGGATGATATGAAACAGCAAAGTTCATCAATGTACATATGTACGTATATACATACATATGCATATATGTATGTAAGATGATGACAAGTAGAGCTATTTTACCTACATTCAAGAAAAGAGCTTTTAGTATCTTGTGTATTTCTGATTACACACGTATACACATTCGCAAGCATACTCACTCACAAACACACATAAGCAGATGAGAGAAAAAAAACCAGACATATTTGAGTGAGACAGCGAAAATGATTTGTTTTCTATTGGCAGACCTATGAGAATGCTTTCAGACCTCCCTCCAAACCAATACAGCTCACGAGCTGTTGTTTGTTGGTGGCATATGAATGAGCAGAAGAGTAGGGAAAGAGAGAGGGAGAGACAGAGAGAGACCTCTGCAGTAGAGTAACATCGAAGAGCAGGTATGTGCTGTAGCCCAGGAGAAATTTGTGGCAGAATTCTGCTTATGTAAATTTGTGTGTATGCATTAGTCTTTAGACTTTAGCTTTAGTTTATATACACTATGTGTGACTACGCATGTATGTCAATACTTAAAAGCCCTGTAAACAATGCATTGTGTCACCATGGCAATGGTGTCAATTAGCTCTATACATCATTTGTGCGCGGCAAATGGGGAATTGGTTTATGTTTGACACTAATTGAAATATTAACTGTATGGCTACGCCTAGCAGGGTGTGTTAATTGCAGGTAATAATATATTTATACTTATGTAATAATATACTTATACTCCAGTATTGAAATATACATACATACATATGTATTTGAATAAATTTTTATGTTTCTTCTAACAAAGTGATAGAGGATTCAATTTGTTATTAAGTGCTAATTTGATCTCAAACTGTAGATTGCATTTTGAAAAATCGCAATGATACAATTATCCTTCTAAATAGGTTTATTTTTTTTACGAATAATTGATATAATGGATGAACCGGTTTCGAAGATTATGGGTTCGAAACCTCATATCATTTCTGAAAGCAAAAGCAAATGTGTTTTTAAAAAGGACCTCTGCAGTACTTCAACCCAACGGTTACATTTGATGGATGCTATCAATTGTCGACCCAGTTGTCTTTTTTTGTGGTGAGTGAATGAAACAACCCCTCGGAAATGCAGATTTTATTACACTTACATTAAATAATCTTTGACCCATCATGCTAGGGCAACGCTCAGCGATAAACATCACATTAACGTGATTTTGAAGCCGATTAGTTAACCAACGCTCAGAAGTTGCACATTCATCATCCGTGGAACTGCTACCTCATTCTCCGGTATGGGAGCTGATCTCGGAGGAAGAGTGGGTTGAAAAAACTCAACGACGCAACGGTGTGAAGGATTAAAATACGAGCTATAAGTGATGATGAATGATTAATTGCAAGAACTAGGAATACACAAAAATTAGTGTTTAGATAGAAGAACTAGCGTTCTAGCCATGTCCATTTCAAAACGCATATTTTTATATCGTGAACCCATTGAAAATGGGAAATCAGGGTATAATGGTTTTGTTAAAAGTATGTAACAGGCAAAAGGAATCATCGCAAACCCCATAGAGTATATACATATATTCTTGATTAGGACGACGAGCTGAGTCGATATATCCTGTCGGTCTGTCCGTCCGTCCGTATGAGCAAACCGATCACAGAAGATATAAGAGCTAGAGAGTTGATATTTGGCATGCATACTCGGGTATACCATAGGCAGTTTATATTATTTTTTCGATAACTCATCCGATAACATTTGATAGAGAATAATCGAAAAATCGACTTTGGTCTTTCAGCTTAATTTGAACACTTTTAGACGTGGAGACTTAAAATTTGCGTTAATGGATACAAAGATTTTGTAATTTACAGATTTTGTACACCCCGCCCCCCTCGCCAACAATTTGTAAGAAATGTATTTCAAGTTCAAGAGACTTGTGCTTTGGAATGTACAGACATTTTAACCATATGATCACGCTCCGAAGTTTCATAAAGATAGTCTTACTACAAGAGAAATTATTCAACTAATAATTGCCCACACCACAGCGCAGCATGTGTGCATAAAAGAAGTGCAAAATGAGTAGAATATCAGCTTCGAAGGTTCAGGGTATCTCCCAGTCGAGCAGTCTCGACTGAAGCCTTCTTACTTGATTTATTTTGGAGATTTATGCTTCAAGAAGATCTCATAACTTCTGCATATACATATATTCGATGTGTACTCAGGACAACTGATTTGATATAAGATAATAAGATAATGTTCAAGATAACATGGTAAAAGCTGAGACGAATAAACCCAGTTGTAACTAGTATACATACATAAATCTTTGTACAGATATAGATGTGAAGAGCCCATACCGAATGAAGAATCAGGTAAGCTGAGGAGGCAGGTCACCTTATTTGAAAAAGAAAGAGAAAAACCGTGAATGCAAAAAGGAAAGCTTATTGTTCAAAGCTTGAATGCCAAAACGTAGCATGAAAGCGATTCAAAGAATATTTAAGCTGAAAGAGGATTCCGAGCAGCAGAATAGAATAGAATACTTACAGAGACTACATAGGCATACACATACACAAATATACACACACACACAGAGCATACACAATGGATGAAAGCGGAAAAGAAAGGAAAACAAAATAATACAACTTTTTGTGTTGGCACAAAGCCAAGCAAATGCAAAATGAATGTAATGAATAGAAAACACCAAAATGAAATATGTAATAAAAGCTGAGAAGAAAAGGCATTCATAAAACACACAATCATTTGCTACATACATAATATGCACACGTATGTAGTTGCACATACACGTAGACGTACATTACATTTACTTCCCTGCACCAAGTGAACAGACGTGGAACAGAGCAAAGAGATTTGAACTGTGACTAAACTGTCAAATATCTTAATTTGAACAGTTTATATATATATATATATATATATGTATATGTATATGTATATGTATATGTATATGTACATATGTACATATGTATGCGATGAGCTTAGTCGATGGAGCCGTGTTGTATCGAACAACTGTCTATACACAGTAAATCTGAAGTCTCTAGGTCTACAAGTGTTAAATTATTCCAGATGAAAATGTTATCGGATGAGTTATCGAAAAAATAAGCAATACTTGTACTGCGAATGGTATACACGAGTCTACATGCAAAATTTCAGCTCTCCAGGTCTTACAACTTCTGAAATCTAGGCGTTAATACGGACAGACGGACAGGGCTATATCGACTCAGCTCGTCACTCTGATCAAGAATATATATACTCTATGGGGTCTGCGATAATTCCTTCTGCCTGTTACATACTTTTCACAAAACCATTATACCCCGATTTCCCATTTTCGAATGGCTCAGGGTACTACTCTGAACCAAATAATAAAAAACGCACATTTAATATGGTTAAAACTTCAATTTAGATGGATTTAAAAATATAAGAGAAATAGAAAACTCATTTAATTAAATATATAAACTTTTTGAAAGCAAATAAACATCAATTGCGCGCTCTGGATTCGAACCCAAGACTTCTCGATCGCGCATCACGCCGCTAGTCATAACGCCACTTCACTTTTCAAAATTCTGATGGCAAAACTGAAATAGATACACTGCTGCAGCGCCATCTAACAAAACTAAACCAAACTAATAAATTCTCATAATATTGCCTACACTGCAGCGCAGAGCGCATGATTATACGTGCGTGTGGATGCGTGTTTAGGCATGTGAGCATATAAGAAGTGCAGAATGAGTAGAATATCAGCTTGGAGGGTTCAGGGTATCTCCTAGTCGAGCAGTCTCGACTAGGGCCTTCTTACTTGTCATACCCTGAACCCATTGAAAATGGGTATTATGGTTTTGTGAAACGTATGTAACAGGCAGAAAGAATCATCGCAGACCCCATCAAGTATATACAGTTGGTACTCGCTTAACACGGACTCTTTTAGCACGAACTCGGTCTTACACGACTACAAATTTACTCCCATCCCCCTTTTAACACACTAAAAACCTCGTTCTTACAAGAAATCAAGATTGCACAGATTGCTGTAAATGAAGCAAACAATTCGAAATCAGATGACAGCAGCTCCTAAGAAACCGATCCATTTAGTTTAACGATAGAAAAGCTCCAAGAAGGATTCGCATATGCTAGCAGCTTTGAATCGTGCTTCTTAAATTCAGATCCGGTCATCGAGCGACGACTTAAGTTTAAGAGAGAGTTAGAAAATATACTTTTGCCCTATAAGGAGTGCTATTAAGAAGCTTTAAAAGCCACCAAACAATCGAATATGACTGATTTTTATACTCATTCACGAAAGTGAATCAGTATATTGGTTTTGTGCAATGTCCGTCTTGTTGTCCGTCCGTCTGTCCGTCCGTCCGTCTGTCCGTATGAACGCAATCTATTTCGGGCTATTGCAGTTATACCTCCGATTTATAGTGTTAAAATTTTCTTAATCCGACCACTAGGGGCGTGGCAAATCGGAAAATGCATTTTCCGATATACCAGAAATTATGTTAGTTGAAGAGCTAGAAAGCTGAAATTTGGTATGTAGGTCCGCGTCGACCACCCTAGATCGCGAGCTATGGCGGATATATCTCCGCCCATTGAGGGCGTGGTAAATCGGATAAAACTGTATCTCCTAGAGTTGTAAACCTAAAATGCTGAAATGTTGGACGTCAGCAAATGTTATGATTCTATAAAGTCTAAAGACAAAATTGTAAAACTACGCCCATTAGGGGCTCGGCAAATCAGACCTGAAGATATAGTGATTTTTTATATTCTGCTATCTTTGGACACTATTGATGCCAGAGACCTCAAATTTTTAATATATCGGGCTGATCACCCAAGACCAAAAAGCTTTGTCGGATATATGTCCGCCTACAGGGGGCGTGGCAAACCGCAAAAGCTTATATCTGCTAAAGTATAATAGCTAGAAGTTGAGTTACTGGTAGCCTCCTCTATCGATTCCCAAAAAATAGTTTTTACGCCTCTTTAAGGGCGTGGCAATCGGCATTTATAGTGCCCCAATCGCGGCATTTATATGCGTCAGCCATCTATTTATGTATTTGTACATATAAATAAGCTTAATAGATATTCATAATACGGAAAGAAACATTTTTATGAAATTTAAAAAATATAAAAGAAGCTAAAAAACAACAACAATTTCCGATTTGCAAAAAAGTGTTTTCCGCGGGATTTGAGCTCGCACCCAAGCCGAATAGCATGTTCATGTCAAAATATCTAAAATAAAGATCGCCGGCGCTTCAACCTACAGCACCACCGCGTCGTTTCGATCAAGAGTAGTTAAAATGAAATCACATTATTGTTATGACGCCATATAGCAAAGAAAAGCCATTGTAGCGGCTGGAAATTCAAAAACAATGCAAAGACAAATCAATCGCAACGAAATTCTTAGAATATACTAGAGCACGCATTTATGTGTATACACATACACACATACAAATGAGCGCGTGTAAGGCTAGGATGCTTGATGCTATGCGTGCAGACTTATATATACATACATATTTACATATGTATACACATATGTATCTATATGCTTATATGTATTTGAGGGCTATTTGAGAAGAAACAAATTTAAACTTATAAAATTATTCGACTAAGAAAAAGAAAAGTATTAAGTGCCATTCATTCAAGCTCACACCTTCCCAATAAAATATCTATTTTATAAAAAACTAAATATGAATGAAAAACAAGTAAGAAGGCTCCAGTCGAGACTGCTCGACTAGGAGATACCCTGAACCCTCTAAGCTGATATTCTAATCATTCTGCACTTCTTTTATGCACACATACATACACATGCATCCTCACGCACGCATTAGCCTGCACAGTTAGCAGCGACAGCGCCTTAGGCTGCGCTGTAGTGTGGGCAATATTATGAGAATTTATTTTTTGAATAATTTCTTTTTTCGACATACGATCTTAATGAAACTTTCAGAGCGTAATCATATGGTAAATATGTGTGTACATTACAAAGCGTACACACATATTTGAAATGCGTTATTTATAAATTGGGGGAGAAGGGGCGTGGTATCCAAAATCTGTAAATTCCAAAATCTTTATATCGATTAACTTTATATACAACGCAAATTTTTAAAAGTGTTCAAATTAGGCTAAAAAAACAAAATCAACTTTTCGATTATTCTCGATAAAAAAGTTATCGGATGATTTATATAAAAAATAAAGCAAACTCGTACTGCGTATGGTATGCAAGCCAAATTTCAGCTCTCTAGCTCTTATAACTTCTGAGATCGAAGCACTCATACGGACGGACGGACAGATGGACAGGGCTATATCGACTCAGCTCGTCTCGCTGATCAAGAATATATATACTTTGTGGGGTCTGCCCTGTCCGTCTGTCTGTCTGTCCGTTTGTCCGTCTGTCCGTCCGTCCGTCTGTCCGTCTGTCCGTATGTTTGAACGCGTCGATTTCCGAAGATATAAGAGCTAGAGACTTGAATTTTTTTTTTTAAATGACCGTATATACAGCGCGGGCGTCGAGTTTGCTTTTAAAATTAGATAAATCATCCCGTTATGTTTTTATCGAGTAAAAACATTCAAGTTCAAATCAGATGCCACTATAGCTAATTGTGAATGATTTTTCTTTTTTTTTTTAATTTCTCAAATATTCAATATAATATGTAGATCATAAGCTGAAAGTTTCATTGAATTCCGTTCAGTCAAAAATTAATAAAAAATAATCAAATATTTGGCCAATTAACAAACGCACGTGCAGCAGCTACAACTGCATCGTATGCGTGTGCACACATACATTCAAACTTCTTCTAGAAACATTCGAATGCATTCGTTGAATCACATCAGCTGTTAGTTTCGTTTAGTTTTGGTAGATGGCGCAGCAGCAGTGAATCTATTTGAGTTTTGCCAGCGGCATTAGCAGGAGTGGGGTGGCCTAGTGTGTTAGCTGCATGACGCTCGATCGAGAAATCGCGGTTCGAATCCCGATCGATGCAACTGATGTTAATTTTTTTTAATTGTTTCAAAATATTTTTATATTTTTATAAATGAGTTTTCTATTTAATTTATATTTTTAAATACACCGAAATTGAAATTTTAACTATACCTTATGTGCGTTTTTAATAGTTTGGTTATTCTAGCAGATTCTATGAACCACATCAGCAGCTAGTTTCATTTAGTTTTGGTAGATGGCGCTGCAGCAGTGAATCTATTTGAGTTTTGCCAGCGCCACTAGCAGGAGTGAGGTGGCCTAGTGTGTTAGCTGCATGACGCTCGATCGAGAAGTCGCGGTTCGAATCCCGATCGATGCAACTGATGTTAATTTTTTTTAATTGTTTCAAAATATTTTTATATTTTATTAAATGAGTTTGGTATTTGATTTATATTTTTAAATACACCGAATTTGAAATTTTAACTATACTTTATGTGCGTTTTTAATAGTTTGGTTATTCTAGCAGATTCTTAGAATCACATCAGCAGTTAGTTTCGTTTAGTTTTGGTAGATGGCGCTGCAGCAGTGAATCTATTTGAGTTTTGCCAGCGCCACTAGCAGGAGTGAGGTGGCCTAGTGTGTTAGCTGCATGACGCTCGATCGAGAAGTCGCGGTTCGAATCCCGATCGGTGTAACTGATGTTAACTTTTTTAATTGTTTCAAAATATTTTTATATTTTATTAAATGAGTTTGGTATTTTATTTATATTTTTAAATACATCGAAATTGAAATTTCAGCCATACTAAATGGGCATTTTTATTTGTTGCGTTCAGGGTAGTATCTAGTCGAGCACTCTCGACTAGAGTTTTCTTAGTTGTTTTAATTTATCTTTATAGAATCATAACATTAGTTTACGTGCAAAATTTCAACGTTCTAGCTTTAAAACTCTACGAGGTACAGTATTATCCAAATTGACATACCCCAATAGGCGTACATTCTAAATTTCAGCATTCTAGTTCATCAACTAATATGATTTCTGGTATATCGGGAAATGCATTTTTTGCCACGCCCCTAGTGGAAGAGCCTCCGCTTACTACGTTTCCCCTTAAATGACAATCCGTTTATCCCGACGATTTTTTTTAATAATTTTCAGTCATTCACACTTAAGCATACTAATCCGTTGTTAGATATATGAATATATGTATATGTATTTATTTATCAGTAATCAGTAATCAGTACGTAGCAGCGACACAAATGCTGCTAAGACAAAGAGATAGACTAACTGCAATGTCAACGTTACCATGATATTGAAATAAATTTATAGCATTTTTATGTTTTGATTAAGAAAAAATTAAATTTTTTTATGTTTAAATCCATTAGGAACAAGGCAACCGTAAACAAAAGAAACAAAAATAGATTTTTTTGCTCCTTCCGGCTTAAGCGTCGTCCGGGTATAGCGACATAAAATCGTCGGTCCCTTGACTGCCGTTATAACCGGCGTCCACTGTATAATGTGTTAAGTGTTTGTCCCAGTAACTAATTTCGCACACCTTATATGTATATGTACATACTACATATGTACTATATACATATTAAATACGGATTTCAGTGGCAATGACATTGATCTCAGTTCTTTGAATATTCATTTGTAATTTTTATCTTACCTGGCTGATCAATCTACTTCGAATGAGCTGCAAATGCCGAATCATTTCTGAAACAGCTCGATTTTTTTCACATGTTTGCTGGGATGGCTCTCTTGCAGTCAACGTGGCAATTTCTCTAAAATAAAGACAGTCATTATAATTCAATTCAATTCAATTAAATTCAAATTATATACTACATACATATATACATATACAAATAGTTTAAAAGCTTGTCAATTGCATTTAAGATATATTTATTGTGGAGTCCTTATGCTATTATATCTTTATTTTGTATACCCTGGACCCATTTTCAATGGGAAATCAGGGTATAATGACACCCATTTTATTTTCATTATACAAGAAACGTTATCAAACAATTAAGTTCCCATAGTAAGACCACACTGCAGTCTATACGTGTTTATGCGTGCGTGCATATACCTGTTTGTGCGTATGTATGTGCATGAGTGAAGAAGTGAATAAGTATCAGTTGCTCGAAGGGTTTAAGGGATCTTGTAGTCGAGCAGTCTCGACTAGAGCTATCTTGTTTTAATACTTATTCACGAAAATGAAATGAGTATATTGATTTTGTGCAATGTCCGTCTTGTACGTCCGTCTGTCCGTATGAACGCAATTTTTTTCGACGCTAGCTAGAAACTTGAAATTTGGAACACATACTCGTGTATATCTTCTTTGTAAAAGACGTATTTCAAATACTAAGGACTTGTGCTTAGTACATTGTCCATCGACAAGAAAAGTTATTAAACAATTAAGTTCGCATAGTAGTCCTACACTGCAGTCCATGCGTGTTTATGCGTTCATGCATGTGTCTGTGTGTGTGTCTCTTGTGTAAGCTGAAAGACGCGAAAAATGATAGAAATAGCTGTTGCTCGAAGGGTGCAGGGAATCTCATAGTCGAGCAGTCTCGACTACAACTTTCTTAATTGTACTACACAAATTTATATTGATTTTAAAGGAGACTATCAAAGCTTCTGCGTTTAAGTAATCTGTAATTACATTTAATTTCCTATTAGAGAGTTACCGAAGTTAAATATGTTAAATATGTACACCTATCAAAAACTACCAAATAATTTGAAAGCAAAGGAGTAGATGATTAAGCAAATATACATTGGTTCGAGTCTACTATAAAATGACGCAATTTTTTGTTTACAAATTATAAAGTGTCAAACAATAATTAAATTATTTGAGGATTTTTATTAATTTATTTATGTACGAAAAAATATATAGTATATCAATAGAATAACATGAATTTTTTAATTGATTGACGTATTAAATAAAACTGAAAGGGGTATTTTATTTTATCAATACAATTTATGTTTTATTTGGATATTTATCTTTACAGTTAAGCTTCTAGTGAACATGAAAATATGCGTATGAAATAGAAGGATACATAGCTTCAGTATTGAGCAATTTTTATTTTATTTTATTTTTTATTTTATTTTTTTTTGTTGATCAACATGTTGAAAATTAACAATATTTAATTGGATATTATTAATAATATATCAGCTTCGTTAACCGAATCAATATAACTGTCTAAATTAGTCTTTAGTGCCACTGTGTTGGCTTGTTGGTAGAGCTCTGCTTGTGGACTATTTCTAAATAATTGAATGCTACAAGCGGAAATTGCGAATATATAGTAAGGGAGGATGGCCAAATACGACCACAAGCACAAATCTAAGTTGATTGACCCCGCTCCAGTTCAAAAGGGACACCCCAATTAGGACGCGAACTTATTTTAGACTACTTCTCAACAACTATGTTCAATAAGTTTGTATTATAATTATATATTTACATGCCGCCGGCAGAGATACATAATCTGATACATCAATTATAATTGAGCTTCTATTTGGCATGTGCAGAAATAATAAATTTTTTGTTCATATTCCTAAATAAATGAATACTTTTTCTATTCAAAGTTGGGTCTATATACTTCTAGTGTACAAGAATAGTAAAGAGCATACACCAATATTCCTTAATATCCATGTTTAAAAAAACTTAATATTCAATTTTACGGCAGCTGTCACAACTTCTACTTTTATTTCCCATTTGAAAACTCAATCACAGGCATTATTTTTTGGTAAGATTTACCTCTTATATGTATAAGATACAATTTTAAAATATAGTTTTGAAAAAAAAGCCAGTAAAACAAGTAAGAAAGCTCCAGTCGAGACCGCTCGATTATTTTATTAATTTCAGGATATGAATATACATATATGAACGTCACCTGAGAATATGCCAAGCTATGTAAACCTGTATCTCCTGCAGCTTGACACTTAAGTACCAATATTTTGATGACTAGATCATTAGAAATATGGAGAATTGTAAGCTCACCTTAAAGGTTTGAGCAACGAAGAGTTGTCGTCTGATAGGCTTTGCTTGCCAAAGGCATCCAGGCCCAAACGATGAGTGAGGTCATTTAGCGATGGCAGTTCCATTCGATTAGGTATATATTGTCCGCCATCCATAGCAGTCGAAAAACGTTGTTGTTCTACACCAATAATGTTTTGTTCTATTTGCATTATTTGATCTTTTGAATCCGTGTCTGGTTTCTCAAAAAGTTCTTGTTTTATCAGGTTTCTATACTGACTTCTGAATATCATAGCACTCGCGTTCTCGATATTGACATCCTTTGGCTCAGCTGTCTCATTCGTTGGGTACGTTGGCAGGGTATTTGTGCAGCGAGAATTTTGATCATGTAAAGCCAGTATATCACTGGCGTTAGCAATCGCAGTAGCTGGCTTCATCTTCGAAATACCATTTAATAGTCGCGACTTTGACGTAATTTGAATACGCCTTTTTGCCGTTTCAATTTGATGAGCTGGCTGCAATAAAAATTAATGAAATGAAATGAAAATTAAAATTAATTTAAATAAAGTAATTAATTTTGAATAAACTAAAATTAAAACAAGTAAGAACGTTACAATCGGGCGATACCGATAGCAGAAGACTCATTCACAGCCCAAACGCTGTCAACCAGAGTATATAGTGCAATTTTCAAGTCTAGTGCGCAGCAAAAAACACGGCATGATGTCATTAAAATTGGAAAATCATCGATAGCTATTGCATTCAAATTACATACATATATAATTTATACAATTTTGATTTTTATTATATATTTATATCCATACATTGGATACCGGCTTCAAGCTAACAGCAGATCAGCGCGATTTTCCTATGCTTGTGCACACACTCATAGTCTATTCTATGCGTACAGACAGAAGCGCGCCTTTTCTCACATTCTTAGAATTTCGATTGATTTCTGGACTTTCTAGCCGTTACTGTAGTTTTGTCTGATGACGCTCTCTTATTAAGCTATTCTATTTTAGCAACTGATTGCTCGAGCAAAGCAGTGGCCAGGGTGCTAAGGGCGACGCAAGTAATGTTAGAGTAGGGGAGGTTCGAACCTTTACTGTGTTATTTTTTTTATTTTTTTATACATATTTCGTTTTTTATAAAATATGTAGATATTTTATTGGGAAGGTGCGCGCTTGACTGAATGGCACTTGATACTTTTCATTTTCTTAGTCTAATAATTTTATAAGTTTAAATTTGTTTCTTCTTAAATAGCCCTCAAATACATATACGCAAATACATACATATGTATATATAATTATATATGTAAGCCTGCACGCATAGCATCAAGGAATCCAGCCTTATACACGCTCATTTGTATGTGTGTGTAAATGCGTGCTCTAGCATATTCTAAGAATCCCGTTGCGATTGATTTGTCTTTGCATTGTTTTTGAATTTCCAGCCGCTACACTGGCTTTTCTTTGCTATGCGGCGTCATAACAATAATGTGATTTCGTTTTAACTACTCTTGATCGAAACGACGGTGTCGTGCTGTAGGCTGAAGCGCCGACGATCTTTATTTTAGCTATTTTGACAAACATGCTGTTTGGGTTGGGTGCGAGTTCAAATCCCGCTGAAAACACTTTTTTTGTAAATTGCAAATTTTTGTTATTTTAGCTTTTTTATATTTTATTAATTTTATAAAAATGTTTCCTTCCGTGCTATCAATGCCTATTAAGCCTACTTATGTGTACATAAATGTCACAACTCGGGCACTGTAAATGCCGATTGCCACGCCCCTAGTGGCCGTAGACTCCTCAATTTTAGCCAGTTTTTAGAACGAGCAACCGGTTACCTAAATACAAAATTTGAATTCTTACGCTCAAAAAATGGGAAAATTACAGGATATTTTTCGATATGCCACGCCCCTAAAGAGGCTTAAAAATTATTTTTGGGGCATCGATAATGGAGGCCACCAGTAACTTAACTATCCGAATTTGAAGCTTCTAGCTCTTAAACTGTAGGAAATATAAACTTTTGCGGTTTGCCACGCCCCCTATAGGCGGACATATATCTACCATAGCTCGTTGGACGTGGGTGGTCAACCCGCGTATATATACAAATTCTTACGCTCAAAAAATGTAAAAATTACAGGGTATTTTTCGATATGCCCCGCCCCTAAAGAGGCTTAAAAATTATTTTTGGGGCATCGATAGAGGAGGCCACCAGTAACTTAACTATCCGAATTTGAAGCTTCTAGCTCTTAAACTGTAGGAAATATAAACTTTTGCGGTTTGCCACGCCCCCTATAGGCGGACATATATCTACCATAGCTCGTTGGACGTGGGTGGTCAACCCGCGTATATATACCAAATTTCAGGTCTCTAGCATCAATAGTGCCTAAAATATAGCAGAATTCGAAAAATCACTATATCTTCAGGTCCGATTTGCCACGCCCCTAGTGGGCGTAGATATATAATTTTTTCACCTATCTTCATAAAATTAAAACATCAGCTTACATGAAAAATTTGAGCATTCTAGGTTTATAACTTTAGGAGATACAGTTTTATCCGATTTGCCACGTCCCTAATGGGCGGAGATATCCGCCATAGCTTGTGATCTTGGATGATCGGCGCGGACCTTCATACCGAATTTCAGCTTTCTAGCTTTTCAACAAACATGATTTCTGGTATATCGGAAAATGCATTTTCCGATTTGCCACGCCCCTAGTGGGCGGATCGGGAAAATTTTAACACTTTATAAATCGGAGATATACACGACTATGTGTTCCAAATTTCAAGTCTCTAGCTTCAATAGCGCCGAAATAGATTGCGTTCATACGGACAGACGGACAGACGGACGGACAGCAAGATGGACATTGCAGAAAACCAATATACTCATTTCACTTTCGTGAATGAGTCTAATTATTACTATTACACTATTACCATTTCTGAAGTACTTACCTGGCTGACATTATCGAATTCCGATTCACTGGAACTAGTTACTGTGCTAATGCTCCGTGCGTCAATATCCAACAAAGCGTTCTCCCCATCACTAGCCGACACAGGACCCATCTCAAGTTCCATAAATTCATGCCCCTTGCATATAACTTCGCCTTTGATTACACCTTCGCCTTCACCGTCGCTGGTCCCCAAAATATTACAGCCGGCTTCCTCATTCTCAGTACACTTATTTTTATTGTTAACAAATTGTTGTTGCATTTTAGCAGCAGAGAGTGTGATTTCGCTTAAATTTAATTGGAAATTAAATTGGCGTCCAGTCTCTGTTGCGGATCCTTCAACATCTAGTGAGCTATTTGAATCGCCATCAAATTTATTCGGGGGCGATTTGCGTTTTCCCGACATTCTGTAAATAAAAAACGTAAACATTGTAAGCATTGAAAATGGGAAATCAAGCTGTAATGCATTTTTTAAATAAGTAGGCTCTATAAAGTCTATACTCTATAAAGTATATACCGCATCAAGCTTAGAAGCTATAAGACCTGGACAAAATTTTAATAATGTTTGTTGTAGGCCCATGCACGCGCAGATCGAGTTTGTTTCAAAAATCACTAATTATATTTAGTTTAATCGATTAAATACCTTATGGAAATCAACTACAAAATGATATACCCTACATCCTTAGAGCTTATCGACCTTGAGGTCGGTATAAAAGCCACATATTTATATTTTGGTCCATATGAATGAATAGTGGAACCCGGACTCGGTTAGAGCTTCTAACTCTTGAATTAACTAAAAATTATTTACAGAATGTAAATTTATAAATGAGTCAGAATTTCGATTTTTTTTTATATATATATTGCATATCAGCTAAAAATTGCATTTATTAGTATTGAGGTCCTGAAGATCGTATTTAGTTCACGCTATGCTCCGAGCTAAAGCATTCTTTATTTCATAGGTACAACACAAAAAAGAAAAACAAAATTACAAAAATAAATTTCTGTCGTGCTTCCCGGAGAATACACATTATACATAGCATATTTATATTTAGAGAAATCTTTCGGCATCAACTTCCGTTTATCTGTCTCACGCTCCTCTCTTTCTCTCTCCTTTTCTCTTCTTCGTGTCGCTTTCTTGATATTGCATTTGGAGTAGTCTTTGGCACGTGGATGTGTGCTGCGAGCTGCACATGAAGCAAATCTATTATTTTATAATGGTGTGGGTGACTCTAACTCCAGTCATGCAGTCCTTTTCTGTTAATCATACATATTGGCTTTGGATAAGATGACAAATTAATAACAAGGTAAACTCTATTATATATTTGGAAGCGCACGCATCATGCATACAACCACAAGTGCTATTCAAAGAAAGAAAGAAAGGTGTAACTTATTTATCGCTGAACATTCTATATATTCATATGGGAGTTGAAGTATTATTATATGTATTAAAATTCAGCGCCCTCAAAATACAATGTTACGAAATGAGATAAGCGCGCTGTGTACAGGCAGACGGATGGAATGACGCGTAGTAGACCGATCTAGTATTACATCATCGACTAAGCCAAGTTTGTTTGACTTATTCGATAAATTAAATATCGAGACTGGAAATATACAAGCGAATAGAGCAGCGATGGATACAAAATATATATCTTTCAGAAAAGAGTTTATCTTAAACAGTGACGACAGTAAGGCCACGAATGGTCGAATAGAGTAGAATACAGAATACAGTAGCAAGTTCAGTCCACATCTCTGATTCAGAAACAGTCAGCCTCGAACTCACAGCCAAAAGAGGAAACAGAGCTTCAGTTGGGGAAGTGACAAAGACAACAAATGATTGTTTTTGCGATTTGCTTTGAACTGAACATTTTATTTATAATGATGACTTCCGTAGCTCGTATGAATAGACGCGACATCAACACACACCGCATACAGACGCCGCACACCACACTCATACATACGTAGTCATCCATTCAAATATTGACATGGCTCCTGCAAATAGCTTCCGCAAGTTGACTTTAATGGGCTTTTTTGGCGGTTTTGGATTTTTTCTGGGCTCAACATATATACAGATATATAATACATATAATACGTATCAAGTGTTATACATAGCGAAATACAAGATTATATACAAAATAAATAATATATAGATTGTAAAGTAAGAAGTAAGAACGCCGGATTTGGATTTGGAATCGGAGCGAAGAGTTAAGCTCTCGTTTAAATAAAACTTAATTTTCTATACAATAATTGTAAAAATATATTTTATTGGCAAGTCCAAAAGCATCAAATGATATGGAAAAAGTTCATCAGTGATGGCTGATGAATCGGAAGTGGACTTAACACAAAACTAGAAACCAGTACACTTGATTCTCCTTAATGGCGCAAATAAAACCAAAACCTGACAAACGTTCTGTATGTTTGTGTGAATACATAAGGAGCTAGAAGGCTTCTTGCATCCATTTTAGACGAATTTCATTACTTTCTATTTCTTGGACCATTTATCATTTTACGTCGAAGCAAGTGCGTTCAATTTGTCCGCGTTACTCGTAAAAATCCATCGACACACTTCAAGACTTGGGGGCGACTTTTCGTAGCCCAGCAATTTTGAAGGGGAAGGTTGGCTACATACTTCTTACTTCAGATCACTCGTTGCCTTTGCTCGAACATTCCCACCAAGTATGAACAAAAGGCCCTAACATATATTCATAGTTCTGTATTAGAAATATAAGTACTTGTGCAAATACAAACGATTTGTGTGTGGGTGTATAAAGGGGGCTTAAGGTAAATAAAATAAATATTATTCTTCCTTTTTAAGCACCATAAACAAACAACAACATCAGAAAAATAAAACACATAAAGAAAGTTAAAAAGAGAAACACACACAAATGCCTGGGCGCAATAATGAATTTTCAATTGAAATTGCCCAACCACCTTTTCAGGAGCTCTGGACCTGGACCCACGACCATTTCCCGTTTCCCATCGACTATTTGGCATTGTTTACGAGCCCTCGGCAGTGGCCTTCATGTCTTTGCGCACGTGCTGGCATTAAAAATGAATTTGGTTAGCCGAAGGACCATTGGCGGTGGAATGAATCTAATGGGGTCTACTTATTTGAGAGAATGCCGATTACCACTTTGCAAATTACCAACTCAAAGGGCAAGTCCACGACCTCAAAAATAAAAGAACACGAATGCTGAATGTAAAACTCAATCTATTATAGATATATAGGTAACGGATGAATCCAATTTTACGTGTAGCTTGTTTGTATATACTACAGGTAATTGCGCATATAGACAGAAATATATCAAGTGAGTCTTAGTCATCAATGTGTTAAAAATTTTATATCTTCTATCTTCTATCAAAGCTTTAATATTAAATGTCCCATGTTTTAGACCTCTCAAATATATATACAAATTTCAAATATTATCTTTGACAATTGTCTTTGTTACATATGAATATAAAGCATGATAAGTACAAATAGAAATTTACTACTCCTATTTACTCAGACCGGTAAAACTTAAGCTTTGAGTTTAAAGGACATACCATGTTAATCTCAGATACTACTATAACTTAAACGCTGCTAGACCGTGTACGAATAGTATATAGAGAGATAGAGATAGAGATAGATAAATATATGTATATATTTATGATATAGTCAATTATTTCCTACTTTTTTGCATATATGTATGTATGAATGTGTGTATGTATAAGAAAACACATCGAGATATGTGCATATCCAAACGCTAGACGGTTTTTAACTGTATGGTACTTTTCGCTGTTCAAAGAAAGCTTTTGTGTTTGTGACCACTCTTTGTTGTTGTTATTGTTGTTCTTGCTCGGCTTTGTCTCTTTGTTGATAGCGCACTTGTTTGGTCAAAAGGGCGCATACAAAAGGGCGACTGCAGCACAGTCGGAGGACATCGTGCGTCTATATTGCCCAGGCCATGTATACCATCTGCTGGGGGTCATCCGACACACACAAGTCGAGAGATTCGTCTATTATTTATGCCTATTTATGTTTGTTCATTTTTACATTGCACTTGCCGCAACATTCAATGGGTTGCCCTTTAATGCTTGTAACTCTCTAAGCAATATGTAAATGATGCCTATTTCACTTTTCATAATTTTATATCTCTATCTCTATCTCTATCTCTATCTCTATCTCTATCTCTATCTCTATCTCTATCTCTATCTCTATCTCTATCTCTATCTCTATCTCTATCTCTATCTCTATCTCTATCTCTATCTCTATCTCTATCTCTATCTCTATCTCTATCTCTATCTCTATCTCTATCTCTATCTCTATCTCTATCTCTATCTCTATCTCTATCTCTATCTCTATCTCTATCTCTATCTCTATCTCTATCTCTATCTCTATATCTATCTCTATCTCTATCTCTATCTCTATCTCTATCTCTATCTCTATCTCTCTATATCTATATATATCTATATCTATATCTATATCTATATCTATATCTATATCTATATCTATATCTATATCTATATCTATATCTATATCTATATCTATATCTATATCTATATCTATATCTATATCTATATCTATATCTATATCTATATCTATATCTATATCTATATCTATATCTATATCTATATCTATATCTATATCTATATCTATATCTATATCTATATCTATATCTATATCTATATCTATATCTATATCTATATCTATATCTATATCTATATCTATATCTATATCTCTATCTCTATCTCTATCTCTATCTCTATCTCTATATCTATATATATATCTACATATATCTTTTTCGGTATTTGTATTTTTGCATAGTATAATCGATTATGGATAATATCGTGAAAGGCTCCCCAGCTTTTCTTATTTTGGCACAGTATAATCGACTATGGATAATATCGTAAGAGGTTCCCCAGTTTTCCTAAAGTTTCCTGAAGGGTGATTATTACACTTGTCGGACTCTATTGTGTTTGGCATCCTGATGGAACGTCATGGTTAAGCTTGTATTATGCCCACATAGAGCTGAAAGCGAAAGGTCATTGAACAATCTGCACTTTAATGTTATATTCGTTAACTTTTGTGGGGCTTCGTAAGTTTAATGCACACTCTGCTAGCGCTCAGCTTACAGTATCTGACACTTTAACGAGGATGCCAGCTCTGAAAAAATATTGCAGTCAATCTTCTAAGCATAATCAGCTTAAATGTCCATAATGACAGTTTTTCTTCTTAGCTGCCACCGCACTAAATCGATCGAAATAAAAAAATAATAAGTAAGAAAGCTCTAGTCGAAGTGCTCGACTACGAGATCCCCTGAACCCCTCGAGTAACTGATAATTCAATATTTATTCGTACATGCACACACACACACGCACACACACAGCCATACGCACGCACGGATAAACACGCATTGGCTGCAGTGCACTGCAGTGGTTGCCTACTATGCCATAGCTATGGGAACTTAATTGTTTAATAACTCTTGTGGATGGACCATATTCATGAAACATTCATATTATAAATATAACATAGATATGCATGTATTTGCCAAGGCACAAAGCTCTAGTATTTTAAAAACGCCTTTTACAAATTTTATGGTGAGGGGGTGAATTAGGGGTGGGGGTAAGTTTTGACAAAAATCGAAATTCCATAAAGTACAAATAAATCTACATTAAAAAATTAGCTTTAAAGATGTAGGAGATATAAATTTATTACTGGTTTTCGATTATGTTTTTAATCGATAACAAAATAACGGGACAAGTTATCGATATTTACAGCAAAACTTGATATGCGCGTGGGATACACGGATGCTAGGAAAAAAATTTCAGCTCTAGCTTTTATATCGTCTGAGATCGACGTGTTCAAACATACGGACATACGGACAGACAGACGGACAGGGCCAAATCGACTCAGCTCATCGCCCTGACCAAGAATATATATACTTTGTGGGGTCTGCCAAGGCTCCTCCTGCCTGTTAAATACTTTTAACAGAACCAATACATCCTGATTTCCCATTTTCAATGGGTTCAGGGTATAAAACTCATGAGTGGAATCTCTGAGAATCATTTTCTGAGTATGCGAAGGCGAATTTTGAAATCAGTCTATAAAATTAAAACTTAAATTAAATTGTGAACTGTGGAAAATCTAGTCAAGATCGTTATGTGGCTTGTCTTATATTAAAATAGTAAACTACGTGCCGAATCACGTCTCAAATAGAAGCTCTTACATTGTATTTTCGAATTACGGCTTACCTATGTATAATTTAGATATGTGAGTCTGGGTGTGTGTGTGTGTTTGCAATACATTTTATATGAACATTATTATCGCGTAACGATTGCCACAGAAGGGATCGTCTTTTTATCGTTCTTGAATTACATTTGAAATGCGACCACTTGACCAATCAATGAATATTATATGTTGTCCTCTGTATGCTGTTAAATGTTGAATATCGCCACCCTTGACTGCAACCCTGCCAACAGCCAAATGACCAAATTGATACCCCCAAATCGCTTACCAAACCAAGTAAAAGTACTCTGCTCTCGAGTCTGGGAGTAGCCGACCAAGAAGATTCTCATCTTATATCTTATATTAATAAGGTCATGATAATGCCACACCTCCTCCTATAAAATGTGCGCATTGTCCAACATACATGGATTCATATTTGAGCACAAAACACTATGGGCGATTTTCCATGATAGCTGGTTATAAATTTGATGGTGGAATATTAGGAGAATTTTTTATTCCTTAGTTGTTAACACTCTAGTTGTATGGAAAAATATTTTGATTGCACCGGGGACTTAAGGTATATAAATTGGCACGAAAAATATTCTGTTGTTGCTCAAATTATTATTTTTTTCTTTGAAAAATAATTATAATAATTTGAAATAATAAGACCAATATGAGAAACAAAGCTGAAGGTATCTGTAATCTATTTTAAACAATACATGTATATAGTATATACATATATATATATATATACATATATACTATATATATATATATATACGTATTTATTTTATTATTTTTATACCCTGAACCCATTGAAAATGGGAAATCAGGGTGTGATGGTTTTGTTGAAATGCAAATACTTGTATATCCATGTTCTGATTATAATCTGAAAGTTTCATTCAGATCGTTTGTCCATGTTCTGATTATAATCTGAAAGTTTCATTCAGATCGTTTGTCCAAAAAAAGTTATTAAACAATTAAGTTTTCATAGTAAGCGCACACTGCAGCCCATGCGTGTTTATGCTTGTGTGTGTATGTGTTTGTGTATGTAAATATTTGTGTATGTGTATGTGTGTGTGTGTGTGTATGAGTGTTTTTTTTTTTTTTTTTATATTCATTTATTAACAAAATTATATAGCAAATTACAAGTTGCGTGGTGGCTAGGATAGCGCGCGGTGCTTGCGGGACGGCCGTAAAGCATTGCTTCGCAAGCACTGTGCGTTACCTTAGCCTGCGTGCGTGTTTCTTGTGTATGAGTGTGTGTGTGTATGTGTGCCTTTGTGTGTGTGCGTGCGTGTGTGTGTGTGTGTGTGTGTGTGTGTGTGTGTGTGTGTGTGTGTGTGTGTGCGTGTTTCTTGTGTAAGCTGAAAGACGCGAAAAATGTGTCTAGTTTACAGCAAGGAAACCTTTTCATTCTCGTTTTTGCTCGTTTAAAAAAAAAAGGCACCTCTGCGCTCATCAGCTACAAGATTCTTGATATTTGGAACAACAACTACCGCAGCCGACCAACCTTTACTATATATTAGTAGCAATATCGTATGAGTTCTCAATCAACCCAGAAAAGTATCAAAGTTTTTGCAAAGACCTTTTTTATCTCTTCGAAAAAAAAGCCTTGGATTTACACGTACTTAAAAAGGTGACGAAAAAAAAAGTTGCACAATTGAAGAGAAAAAAATCCGAAATTCAAGTAAAATATAAGTAATATAATAAACAAAATTAGGTTTCTATCTTTATTTGTAGACTTTATACCGCCAAAATCGACAAATCGCCCATAGTGCAGCGAACAGACGCTGTAAAATGAAATTTGAATTGAAGCATAATACGCAATTATAGCGATGGCAATGTATAGCGGGTATAAGAATTATGTTCCCAATGCGTCTGCAGATATCTCTGTCTCTTCATAAACTGTTCTACTCGACTGAGTCGCCAGCATAAGGGATTTGAGCTTCAGTATTAAATTTGGGTACATCCATTCGATATGTATTGTCTTGCTGTATCGCCAGAATGACAACTAAGAGGCCGACCCGATTTTATACCCTGAACCCATTGAAAATGTGAAATCCGGATATAATGGTTTTGTGAAAAGTATGTCGCAGGCGGAAGGAAGCATCCCAGACCCCAGAAAGTATATATATTCTTAATCAGGGCGACGAGCTGAGTCGATATAGCCTTTTCCACCTGTCCGTATGTGCGTATGAGTGCAGAGATTTCAGAAATTAATACAATTAAGCTAGAGACTTTTGCATGCATACTCGTGTATACCATACGCACAACGAGTTTATCATATTTTTTCCATAACATATCCGATTTCTATTTTATCAAAATAATCGAAATTTCAAGTGCGAGAGACTTGTGCAGACACACACATTAAAACATTATGATCACGATCTGAAAGTTTCATGAAGATAGCCCTACTGTTTACAAAATAAATGATTCAACAAATAAATTATATTGCTTACTTAGTGATGCATGTGTATGTATGTGTGCATAAGTTTTTGTATGTGTGATTAAAAGAAGTGCAGAATTATTGGAATATCATTTCATTGCAGGGTTCAAGGTATCTCCTAGTCGAGCAGTCTCGACTAGTCCACTCTTACTTGCTATTATGTCTGCTAGCTCCATTTGTTTCTATATGATATATTCATACTTCATCGCGTCACTGACTGATGGAAAATAAACTCTTCAAACAGTTTGCCAATGTTTGCATGAGTAAGGCAAGTAGCTCACAGAATACAAGGCATAAAATAACACAAAACAAAAGACAAAAGATCACAAAATCTTTGACAATGAGATTATGACACAAGGAAACATGTGAGCCACATCTGGCCAACACGTGGAGTACAAAAGAACAGAGCTCCAATCCGGTTTTCCATTTCGAATATTTAGTGAGCATAACACTATCTGTATCTGTATCTGTATCTGTATCTGTATCTGTATCTGTATCTGTATCTGTATCTGTATCTGTATCTGTATCTGTATCTGTATCTGTATCTGTATCTGTATCTGTATCTGTATCTGTATCTGTATCTGTATCTGTATCTGTATCTGTATCTGTATCTGTATCTGTATCTGTATCTGTATCTGTATCTGTATCTGTATCTGTATCTGTATCTGTATTTATATCTGTATTTGTATCTGTATCTCCTGAATCTCCTGAATGTCCTGCGAAGAGATGATATCCACAGCATTTTAGGCTTCCTTTATGCACAACACATGCATTCGCAAGCACGCATAAGTATCCGTATCTGAAACGCCCCGACAGCGCTTGGGTTGCAATGTGAGCTATACTATGGGAACTTTTTTGTGAATGAAGTTCTCTTTGGATAGACCAGTTTATCAAAATCAGGGCGAAAACCTGTAGGCAATAACTTGAAGAAGGCTTATTAGAGATTGCTTGACTACGCGATTCCCTGAACCCTTCCAGGAATAGATATTTTTGCGCACTTTTTCTGATCTATCTTTCAGATCGTTATAATAACATTAAAATGCAAATATTTATTAAAGTACAAGTCTCTTGTATTTGAAATACGCCTCTTACAAATTTTTGGGAATGAGTGAATTTGGGGGTGGAGGGTGGATTTTAACGAAAATCGAAATTTTATAAAATACATTTACATATATATTTCTCCAGAAAAGTCTACTTTTTCTTTGGGTTTTTTAAATTACTAATTATCTTGAAAACGCATGATACATGTCTGAAATCTACGCGGACACACAGATGGACAGGGTTAAATAGATTTAGTTCGTCGCCCTGATCTAGAATATATATACTTTGTGGGATCTACCACGCCTGCTCTTGCCTGTTATACATTTCAACATCAATGAGTTCAGGGTGTAAAATAACAACAAATATTGTTTTTAGTTATCAATGACCACCCTGAGCCTGAGGCTGGGAACTTAGGAAGTGGCCAATAATTCTGATCGAAAATCAGTTGCAGCTTCAGCTTGCAATTGACACTGTTTGCCCTCTACTCGGCTACTCTGCTCTGCTCTGTTGCAGTTCGGTTTGAGATTGGTCAAATTTGATGGGCACAAACAAACAAACACTTCGTCTGTTTGGTCAAACAGCACTCGCTCAATTCTTTCTGTTCAAACAATGAAGGTATTGTTCAACTCATGGGTCGATCTTTCGTTCTGTTTGCGCACCGTACGCTTCAAAATTGAAGTACCACTGAATATGTTAAGAAATGGTGTATTCTGTTAAGTGAAGACCTGTTAGTATACATCGAATAAAGTAAAGATACTTATATGTATATGGAAATATAAATAGATATGTAATTGCAATTGTCTATATATATGTAATATTTTTTTAAATGCAGATCGACGCTAGTCGAGCACTTACGACGTAACCTTTCTTATTGGATTTTAAGATGGATATGGATAAATCGAATCACTAGTCTGAATGGAAAAGAAATGAGGATTTGTGGTTTTTAAGTCATTAACCCATTAACATTGTTCTGTAATTGCTCTACAGTCTGGGGTTTTGCCACGGCTTGCAGCACTGACAACCGAACTCTAATAAGAAGACCAGACGCAGGCGAAGGGCGTTGGACAGTGGGCCGTGTGGAATAAAGTCCAGAAAATAAACACGCAAGTGCGTTGCGAGCCAACCGAGCAGGAAGGACCGATAAGACGAGCGGGAAGAAACCTTAGGGCCGAAGAGATCGACTTAGTGGCTCGTATGCGAGGTATGCCTCACAAATGATAAACACAGACAGACAAACACAGGCACATTCACACACCTTCCTCTGCTGCAGTGCGGAGCCTTCACTTTTAGCTGGAGCTCCAGGTTTTGGTCAAAAGAAACAGGAAACAACAATGTTGTACGAGAAATTTGATTTCTTGTATTCGCGTTCGTTTGCGTTTGCGTTTGAATTCGCATTCACCTGTTGTTATTTTCAGTGTGTTTATTTTTGCGACGACAGCGACTTCAGAAACGGGTACAACGAACAGAAGACCAACAACAACAACGCGACACCACAACTAGTTTTCCATGTTTCGCATCGCGCGCATTCGCATTCCGACGAAGTCTTCGTCTTGGCTTTCGCCTTCATCTCCTCTCCCGAAACCGATGTTAGCTTTGCGCAGGGGACTACTCGCAGGCACTGTCGTTTCTTCGACCAGAGGGTCGGCGTCGCGATTCATATTCGGCTTTATCTATCTACTCCAAAACATGTTTTCGAAGCATTTTCTCAATAGACGAGTACACGCAAGTAGTCACACTCATAGAAAACACACACAGATAGAGTCGCATTCGCACATTTCATCTTTATACGAAATGCGTAACAATCGTAACTTTAGGCCCTGCTCATCGATTCTGAATCTCCCCACGTTTGCCTTATTAATAGCTTGATACGAATTGACGTTGTCAAAACTAAAGTATCAGTACCCAAAAAATATATATAAAATATTAAAATTCATAAGTTGGTGACTCGAGCTGCAAAGTGATATGAGAGATGCAGTTGACTATCTGAAGCTCGAGAGCGATTCTAATCAGTTCTTGACCCTGATCAAGATATACACTTCATAAGATCGATTCGCTTCCTTTTTGCCTGTTACATACATTTAAACCTATTTATCCAGAGCTCGAATATTCAATGTTCTGTGTAAAATATTATAAATTCATATTTTATATTATATTGATATATTTTTATAATAATATAGAAAACGAAGAAGAGTCCTGCAAGAAATTAATTTTCATAATAGAATAGCAGTTTACCGTAGAAATTCCTGATTGATCAGAGATTGAATCAGTTAAAAACAAACACAGATTCATTTGCAAAGAAAACGCTATTCTTATTTTGTTTTATTTTCTTTCCGTAGTAGCCGTTGTCCAGTTTAACCAGCTCCTCAGAACTGGATAAAAACCTGTCGCTATTTCCCTAGCCCCCTCCCACCCCTTCCCACTTATCACCACCCCTCCCCCAATGGCTGACGCAGTTCTGTTTAGCTTAATGAGCATGCGTGCAATGCACTGACTGTATGAATATATATATATATATATATATATATATATGTGTGTGTGTGCGAGTGCAAGCGTCTGTGTGTTTGTCGCTGTAGTTTGGAACAGATATTGGTGTAGCACCATAGACTATGCACGATGTGGCCATCTAATGTTGATACCCTGAACTCATGGAAAATAGGAAATCAGGGTATAATGGTTTTATGAAAATTAGGTAACAGGCAGGAAATCATCGCAGACCCCATTCTTGGTCAGGGCGACGAACTAAGTCGATATAGTACTGTCGTATGAATGCCTAGATCTCAGAAGTTATAGGAGCTATAGACTTAAAGTGCAGAAGAAGAAGTGCAGAATGTTTAGAATATCGGCTGGTAGGGTTCAGGGTATCTCCTAGTCGAGCAGTCGCGACTAGAGTACTCATACTTGTTATTAAAAAACATGTAGTCAAACTTGATCTATAGATTGCTTTGCACAGTTTGTCATTGGTTAACAATTTACTGAGATTTTGGTAAAATTGCGAAAAGCGTTAACATAAATTTTAAGTATTGGCTTGTATTAGAGCTGGACCTGATTCAAAGATGGATTATTGGTCCACAACGCGCTTAAAGCTATGAAAGTATCTACCCAGGTAAAAACACAATCAGATGCAACAACCAGTAGTGTTGCTTCTAGTGCTCAGATTCGTGAAACACTGAAGGGGTCAGCACTTCCGAAAGCGTTATTTCTCGTATGGGAAGAAGACTCAGTTCTCGGTGCATCTAAGTACTATTTATTTTCAGTAGCGATTTGTAAAGTTAAATATTTTCGGAATGGACGTACTTTTCGTTTTCCTATGTGGCCGAAATATAATGATGGTTATTATAAATGCGGAATGTACCAATGTACCAAATCGATATATATAAAAATAAATAGTAATTGCAGTTATTACAATTGCAGTTATATAATTGCAAGTATTACTGAACCGGTTAGATCAGACTTTTTATTTGTTTTCTATGTTTGTATGCTGTTTTTTGAATATGTCGCTCCCTTGTGTTCTTGTTGTCATCGTCGAGCACTTATCGGACATTTGCAAAGCCGCCTCCATATTCTGCTACACACATATATATATTTTTATACGTATATACATATGAATATGTATGTAAGTGAGTAGATATCTATTTCCATTTTGTTACAGTCGCTGTCGCAGTCTGTCATTGTTTTCCGCATATATGCCTCTTTGGCAATATGCCGCCTTTGGCGCTCTTTACTCCTTACAACGGCGTACACTAGAACATTTAATTCATGGAGCTTACGTCTGTCTACATCTCCCAAGTAGAGATGAGCAGAAAATGCTTGAAGACAGCGCTACTGTATTTGATAGTATGTGTGCACTCCGTTCATTGTTTCGCCTTGATTGTCTCTTTGATGTGGCCCGTGGCCCTTATTACAAGCAAATACAAGGTCCGAGAACACAATTTATGGCGTTCCTCGATGACACTCTTCTTCGAACAATCGACCACGAGCAGTCCACCGAATAACAAATAGTAACAAATGCAAGCGTACTTGACAGATGTATAGAGCTAATATCATTAGGAAGCCTATGACTTTATATCAACTGAATGCATGATGCCGTCATGCGTTGGTCAATTCCAATACACCCTGTACGACAGCAACTGTAGACACACTGATTCAGAGTCTTGTCTTTATTCATACTCTTTATATGACACCCTGAATATATATATATATACGAATACATAATGTATGTAGGGGGCGTATCAGACTAACTAAACGGTATAGTCATATGTTAAAGCTCGGGCCATTCGCTTTAGATCAGAAGCCCAAGAACCAACCTTCCACTGAAAGGACTGTAGGGAAGAGCAATCGCAGTCGCTGGAAAGACTGCACCCAGTTTTTCGCTGATCGCAGAGTATTTCGTAGTCGGCCACACCTACGAGCACTCTAGCTTGATCACAACGAAGAGATCGTATGATCGCATGAATATGCTACCATTTTAGTGCGTCTGCCAATCTGTTTCGAACGCATAAAATCGAGTAATGCATATACACATTAGACAGTGCTATAAAGGATTCCAACCGGTCAAACTAACTGCATCACCAACAACAACAGCAACAACACAAATCAAAATACGAACCAACTCAAATAAAACAGAGTCAACCGCATACCGCCCCGGTTACAGTTATGTAGTTATCTTACGAGTCGAAACGATGTGAGTCGCAATAAGTCGGAGTCACTGTCTTCGCCTTCCTCTTCTTCTTCGTCTTTGTCTTCGTGCTACCGTCGAACGGGCGGGCGAGTTTACAATTTCAGCAAAAAGATTAAAAGACAACAAAATATAAATAAAAAAAAAAAACAGCAGACACCGTCTTCCCATCGAGCGCACGATCGACGTTAGGAGCTGAACTTCGGCTGAGGCTTTTCCCATGCAAAGAGATGGCTGCGTGGCAAATGCACCTGTCGCACTCAATGCTTGTGCGCGAGGCCAGTGGCTAGAGCTGCTGAGTGCAAAACTGGTCCGTGGCTCAAATTTTTCGAATCGCACTACCCAAAAGTTTCTAAACAGAAATCTATATGAATTATGTTTAATCACCTCTCAACCACCGTCTGTTAAAGCATTGAAGATCAGGTGGAAAATATCTTGAATATTGCGATTAGATTTTTGTTTTCAAAGAAGATTCATTTCCTTCGAAATTCATCTTGCGATGAAATTTATCACCATCTCTCTCTATCTCTTGCCCTCTCTCTTAGATAAAAGCTTTAACGATAAGTTCCACTCACCTTTCCTTTTACAGCTATGTATAAATCTGTATTGTAATTCCATATATGAACATTATTGGTTCAAAGATCTGTCTATTATTCCATTGTTTTACTTTGACTAGGTTCACTTATTTGATGTCGATTGTTGATATTTTTTATATGGCACTATTTGTAGAACTGTTCATTGAAACACACTTGATCACATTCACATTTTGGTGGCTCAGAGAATGCTGTAGACATAAGAGAAAATAATTATTTTACATTGTCGATCAATGCCAAAAGATCTCTAAGAGATCTCTGTCATCTCTTCCTTATACTCTGTCGTCATAATTAACAACATAAAATTTCTGTCGATTTGCCGATTCTCCAGCCGGGGACACAGAAATACATTTTAGTTTTTTGTGATAAGTGATTGACCTTTCGTAGTCAGTTCAAATTTAGTTTTGTGGACCGAGTGTGTCTCTTTCTCTCAAACACACATACTCTATCTCTATCTTTATCTCTTTCTCTCTCTATACCTCTCTCAATCACTCACTCCCACGGCTTTCTCCTCCGCTCGTGCTAATTTTGATCACCGCCACTTGTACATGCACATTTACACACACAAGTTTGCATATGCGTAAAACGGCATTCTTCTTGCTCGGTTTATTTTCATTACTATATTTACTATAATTGCGAGCTTAAAGTTAGATTTCGATTTCGCTTTGGACTTCAATTTTAATTTGGGTATCGATATCGATATCGCCGTACACGCGCGAAATGTGAAACGGATAAGCGGCAAAACGGTTTAACGACAACTGCAGTAACAGCGACAGCAGCAGCAGCGTCAACGATAACGACAGAAACCGTAACAGCGGCGCGACAGCCTAACCTCCACTACCATCACCACCGCGTGGCAACGTTCAATTGTCACTGATTTCAATTGGATTCCACTTCCACTTCCACCTTCAGCCGTTCCAACGGCCTGCAATGCAATGCGACTGCAAGAGGGCTGCTCTTCGGCTCTCCAGCTCTTCGGCTTTGTGGTTCTTCGGCTCCATATCTGATTTAAGAGATGCTGGGTCGTTCGGGTTTCAATTTTCGTTTCGGTTTTGCTTTTGCTTCGTATTGCTATTCGTATTCGTAACTCGGGATGTTATTCTTGCTTTTTGTTATTTTTTCAAAAGCATCTCTTTGGCTTTTGTCTCTTTTAGCTGAAGAGCGCATATTGCATAATCAATGCTGGCGCGCCAACAAGAGAGAGAGAGAGAGAGAGAGAGGGCGAACCAAAGAGACACAAGGAGGCAGTCTAACCAATAAGAGCTGACACTGGCCATTGACAACCAATGGTTAGATTATCGGATTCACTTGGCCACGCCCAAGCAGCGGACTGTCATATAGGGTATGTATGGAGTCTCACAACCGGTTTTTGACCTTTTGCAAAAGCGAGAATAGCGAATACTAAAATTATACAAACGCTGGGATACGTGCAAATACCTATTGCTAAGTTCTGTAAATTAAAATATTTCAAATATATCATTGAGAAATCATATCAAATCATATTTGCAATTAAAATTTCGTTTCAAAAGTGGCCAGCCAAAATTAAAATGAATGGGCGTTAATCTTTAGTAGCCCATGTAATTTCCGACTGCCAGGACTTTTAAATTCAGTGAACCCAGTATTTTGTCTGCCAGCCGCTACCATTCAGATATATCTAGTGTCAACAAGTTTTTCGATTCAATTTCAGGACGTCTTCGTAACAGTCTCATACGCAACACTCATACGTGGACTTGGCAGAATGCCGAAATATGCTTACATAGCATTAAATGTTTTAAATATCTTCAAACTCTTACTGTTATTATACTTTATATAATTTTTTTCGGTTATAGCTTTTTTTGTAATGTATTTTATTTCCCTTTCAAACAAAATTTGTAACGTAAAGCGACATCTATCGAAAGAATTATCTGTGCCACAAACCTTAAAGCTTGATAATGATAGATTTCCTCATTATATTAACATAATAGCAATAGGTTTGAATTTATGATGAAGTAGAAAACTTTCTATTTTCAATCATATCTGGTTACACACCCCACCAGAGACTGAACCCAAACGTAAAGCGACATCTATCGGAAGAATTATCTGTGCCACAAACCCCATGCCTTAAAACTTGATAATGGTAGATTTCCTCAATATATTAACATAATAGCAATAGGTTTGAGTTTATGATGAAGTAGAAGACTTTCTATTTTCAATCATATCTGGTTACACACCCCACCAGAGACTGAACACAAACTTTTCTATCGTATTCACAAACCCACAAAGGCTGTGGATAATCAAGTTTGTAAGACCTCTAACTTCAAATAAGGTATCAAAGCACAGACAGCAACTGAACATTATGTTTATAACATTAGCTACTACACAAACCTTACACTTACATACAGATACAGTGCAGTGTATATATACAGTGCTTATCATAATTATAGCCCACTTTTAATCCACTTAAACGAATCGGCTGAACATTTTTCCCAAATGGCATATTTCCTCAAAATCTTCAAAAATGAGTAGTTCAATATTTCAATTATGAATGGCAAAAAACTTTTTCACATAACATTTACAATTTAATAGCGGTTTCTTAAAAAGAGGTAAAAAAAAAAAAAAAAAAAAAAAAAAAAAAAACAAACAAAGAAAAACAATACCCATTTGCTGTATCAATGTTTTGGTAAAAAAAAAAGAAATCGTTGAGGAATGATGAAAAACTAGAGTTAATATTTTGTCCGGCCTCCATTTGTTTTAGTTAACTCAAAAATTCTCTTCCTTATTTAAACCACTAAATTTAATAAAAAGTCCTTTTCGAAACTTTGTCATTCATTTAGAATTTGCGTTTTAAGATACACCCGTCTTGCAAGATTACCCAAGACATTTTCTTTTGGGTTGAGATCTGAAGAACATGCTGGCCAGCCAAGGACATCATAATGACGTTCCCCCAAATACTCCTTTGTACGTCTGCTCACATGGATTCTGGCATTATCCTGTTGAAAAAACATTGGTTTCACACAAAATTCCCTTAAATATGGAATGAGACTACTATCTGAACATACTCTTCACTGTTCATTCGGCTTGTTACAAACTTCAATTCTAAGGTACTAAATGAACAAAATGTACCCAAAATCATGACAGAGCCACCTCCAAAGTCTGTCCTTGAAAAAAACATAGGATTCTTTTTGAAATCATGCTAATAAGCATCATGCCAACACCCATCAGAACCATCCAGGTTAAACTTCTTCCCATCAGAAAATATGACCTGTTAGGGTAAAAATTATTAAATATACTGTAAGCCAAAAGACGATGAATAAAACGCGCGACGATGAATAAACGGTCGCAGTATGTCTTTCGGCAAAATCAAATCGAGCAACCTTGTAGCGACTTAGCAACATGGGTGCTTTAGTCAGTTTGGTCCTCTTTTTAATTCCTGATCTCTCCGTACTCGAAAAGTGAGAAAATGCGGCCCTTTTCATAATAAGATAATTGATTTCCAAGCGGCATCTCTTAAAAACTATCTAAATTTACTTAAATACAATGTCTGTGCCGCACTTAATAAACTCAAATTTGCGACAGTGGGCTATAATTATGATACGTACAATGGGTAAATTGTTCAATAAAGCTGGACTTCGATAGGGTCCTAAAGGTCCGCTACTTTAGCGTTATAAAACAAGTAAGAACGTTGCAGTCGGGCGATACCGATTACAGAATACTCAGTCACATCCCAAACGCTGTCAACCAGAGTATATAGTGCAATTTTCAATTCTAGTGCGCAACGAAAAACAGGGCATGATCCCATTAAAATTGGAAACTCATCGATAGCTATTGCTATGATCATTGCATCATTGCATTCAAATTACATACATATGTATATAATTTATATAATTTTGATTTTTATTATATATTTATATCCATATATTGGATACCGGCTTCAAGCTAGCAGCAGATCAACGTGATTTTCCTATACATGTGCACACATTTATCGTCTATTCTATGCGTACAGTCAGAAGCGCGCCTTTTCTTACATTCTTAGAATTTCGATTGATTTCTGGACTTTCTAGCCGTTACTGTAGTTTTTTCCGATGACGTTATGTTATTAAGCCCTTCTATTTTAGCTACTAGCTGACCGAGCAAAGCAGTGGAGCGGGAGGTTCGAAACCTCTTCGATGACATTTTTTTTATACCCTGAACTAGAGGTGGGCACGGGCCGAATTTTTTGCACCCGGCCCGATCCGCCCACGGTCAGAATTTCAAAATTTTATCCGTACCCGAAAGCAAAAAAAACAAGTAAGAAAGCTCTAGTCGAGACTGCTCGACTACGAGATCCCCTGAACCCTTGGAGCAATAGATATTTCAATAATTTTTCGCGTCTTTCAGCTTACACAAGAAACACGCACACACACACACACAGGCACGTACGCACACACAGGCATACATACACACACACGCATACAGACACACACACACACGCATACATACACAAACGCATACACACACACATACACATACACACACACATACACAAACACATACACACACATACACAAACACATACACACACAAGCTCCCACGCATAAACACGCATGGGCTGCAGTGTGCGCTTACTATGAGAACCTAATTGTTTAATAACTTTTTTTATGGACGTACGATCTTCATGAAACTTTCAGATTATGATTATAACATGGATATGCATGTAATTGCCAAAGCACAAGTCTCTAGTATTTGAAATACGCTTTTTACAAAAGTGATGGTCAGGGGGTGAATTTAAGGGTGGGGGGTAAATTTAAACAAAAACCGAAATTGTATAAATTGCATGTAAGCATACATTAAAAATTTGGAGACTCTAGCAATAAAGGTGTAGAAGATATAATTTTATAACTGGTTTTCGATAAGGTTTTTTATCGATAAAAAAGATCGGGATGAGTTATCGAATTTTAATGATAAACTTGATATGCGCGCTGTAATTACGGACATTTTAAAAAAATTTGAAGTCTCTAGCTCTTATATCTTCTGAAATCGACGCGTTCATACATACGGACAGACGGACAGACGGACGGACGGACAGACGGACAGACAGACGGACAGGGCCAAATCAACTCAGCTCGTCACCCTGATCAAGAATATATATACTTTGTGGGGTCTGCCACGCCTCCTTCTCCCTGTTACATACATTTCAACAAAACCATTATACCCTGATTTCCCATTGAAAATGGGTTCAGGGTTGAATCACATCAGCTGTTAGTTTCATTTAGTTTTGGTAGATGGCGCAGCAGCAGTGAATCTTTTTGAGTTTTGCCAGCGCCACTAGCAGGAGTAGGGTGGCCTAGAGTGTTAGCTGCATGACGCTCGATCGAGAAGTCGCGGTTCGAATCCCGATCGACGATGCAACTGATGTTAATTTTTTTTAATTGTTTCAAAATATTTTTATATTTTCATAAATGAGTTTTCTATTTAATTTATATTTTTAAATACACCGAATTTGAAATTTTAACTATACTTTATGTGCGTTTTTAATAGTTTGGTTATTCTAGCAGATTCTATGAACCATATCAGCAGCTAGTTTCGTTTAGTTTTGGTAGATGGCGCTGCAGCAGTGAATCTATTTGAGTTTTGCCAGCGCCACTAGCAGGAGTGAGGTGGCCTAGTGTGTTAGCTGCATGACGCTCGATCGAGAAGTCGCGGTTCGAATCCCGATCGATGCAACTGATGTTAACTTTTTTAATTGTTTCAAAATATTTTTATATTTTATTAAATGAGTTTGGTATTTGATTTATATTTTTAAATACATCGAAATTGAAATTTCAGCCATACAAAATGAGCATTTTTATTTGTTGGGTTCAGGGTAGTATCTAGTCGAGCACTCTCGACTAGAATTTTTTTACTTGTTTTTTGGTTAATTTTTGTCCAAAAACTCCTGAAATTCATGATTCAAATTTGGCGGAGAGTTTTCAGTTTTCGCGTCTTTAATTGAATCATTTTGCATATCATAAATTTCTGACATCATGCTTTTAACGGTTTCTAACACATGATTTTTTTTTTCAGCTGACAAAAAACTTAATTCTTTGAATGGGGGATTTAAAAATAATCCAACCAAATGAACGGAAGTTGGCTGAAAACGCTTCTCTAAAGAGTTCAAGGTCTTTTCTTTTACATGTTCCATAACATTGGAGTCATACATTTCAATTTAACAATTTTTTTTAGTTTCTCGTACCATAATGCATGGTTGGCTCTGTTTCAGATGACAATTTGTCAGAACAATCTTTGAATGGTTTTAAAAATGAAATTAAACATTCCATTAAAGTGAAATCAATATCTGCTATACGTTGTAGTTGATTTTTTGTTAAAAGTAACATTTTAATCTCCTCCTGAACTTCCCAAATGCTTTCAAGCATAATGAAAACTGAATTCCAACGCGTTTTAATATCTTGTTTTAGTGATTTGCTCAGTTTTTTGTTAAGCTCTGAATGCTTAAAATATTTAACAAGATTTTTTGATTTTTCCAATAAGGTCTTAATTTCTTCAACGGGATTCTTTTCTATAACGTCATCCATGACTAAGTTCAAGTTATGACAGGCGCAAGAAAGTCTCTTATAAGTGTTGAAGGCGGCAACCACGTTGGCTCCATTGTCAGTAACAATAACACTACTCCTTAAACTACTTTCTAAATTATACTCAAGCAATATATACTTCACTTGCTCTAAAATGTTAACGCCAGTTTTTTTTTCCTCTACAAATTCTTTTACTCCTAATATTGACGTTTTTAAACAAAAGGATTCATCAATGTAATGTGCACTTAAGCAAAGAAAGCTTCTCTGGGTAAACTAGTCGGTCCACATGTCGGTAGTGAATGCCATGCGTTTGACAAGTTAGTAGTGAGCAGATCCTTTAACTTTCACTTTTTTCGGGACAGAATCAGATCATGGGAGTCGCGCGTTCCGTACTGGGCGCCTATGTTCAATATAGCTTGAACATAATTACGAAAACCAGTTCCTATAAATTTAGCAAAGATTAACATTGATGAATATAACAAAATATTAACTTTTACCTACCCTCAGTTACGTTTAATGGCAAGAAGTCTTTGGCTACAAAAGCTAATTGTTTTTTAGCTAAATCATCAAGAACATTCTTCGGAACAGCCTTCGATGCAAAGTTTAACAATGGTTGATTGGGTGGAGGCATGAAAGCGCATTTGTGCCGATCAAGTGTTGTGGTGCCATTTTTGGCGCTCAAAGCCAAAACAAGCTTGCATTTGCAGCAGCACACAAAATCAAGAGGCTTTCCATCGAATTCGACAATCTTGAAAGTTTTCCAAACATCACTCTTTCCAGAAGAATTTTCTATCAATTTGTACATATTGTGATTGGCACTAATTGCTCTTTGCACTTCACATTTTGTTTTAGCACACTCATTATTATTAGCGTTCATTTTCTTGTACAATGCTTATTATGCTTTTAATCGTAATGACAATTTTATAGAGATCATCGATACAAAAATTAATCGTATTGTATTTCCGTCAGCGGACAGTTTTATTCAAATTTAAATGCATAATAATTGCTTAATTTGCAAGCGCACACAAAATTAGCGATGTCGAAAGCAACCCTGTTTTTGCAGGCAAGTACAGAGCATCTGCAAATTACACAATTTATTATACATTTTAAATTTTAATAAAACAGTAAAAATTTGATCGGGTAAATCGGATTTAAGCAGTCTAACCCGTAACCGCCCACACCCAGCCCGAAATTAGATTTTTCAGCCCCACGGGTAACCGCGGGTGCCCACGGGTACCCGATAAAAGCCCGGCCCGTGCCCACCTCTAAATGGGGACCAACCAAGACATCGAATTTTCGTCGACATAACCGGTTGGACGCTTTAACCGGATTCTACTGTATATTCTTGATCAGGGCGACGAGCTGAGTCGATTTGGCTCTGTCCGTCTGTCTGTCCGTCAGTACGCGTCGATCTCAGAAGATATAAAAGCTAGAGACTAGGTCCTAGGTCCGTGTATATCACGCCCATAACGAGCTTTTCTCTAAATATCGATAACTACTCCCAATATTTTATTATCGATGAAAAACCTTATCGTAAACTAGTTATTTAATTATATCTTCTACAGTCTCCAAATTTTAAATGTGGACTTATATGTATTTTAAATAATTTCGGTTTTTGTTGTAATCTATCCCCCACCCCTATATCCACCCCCTCCTTTGTAAAAGGCGAATTTCAAATACTAGAGCCTTATGCTTTATCAAATGCATACATATCCATGTTATAATCATAACCTTCATGAAGAAAGTACATCCACAAGAAAAGTTATTGAACAATTAAGTTCCTATAGTAAGCCCCAATGCGTGCTTATGCTTGTGGGTGTAAATGTTTGTTTATGTCTGTGTGTGTGTGTGTGTGTGTATGCGTCTATGTGTGTATCTGTGCCTGTGCGTGTGTGTGTGTGTGTGTGTGTGTGTGTGTGTGTGTGTGTGTGTGTGTGTGTGTGTGTGTGTGTGTGTGTGTGCGTGTTTCTTGTGTAAGCTGAAAAACGCGAAAAATTATTGAAATAGCTAATGCTCCAAGGGATAGGGGATCTCGTAGTCGAGCAGGCTCGACTAGAGCTTTCTTACTTGTTCACTTATAACATATTTAGAAAATTAACATCAATAATATTAATATTTTTCACCTTTTCTAGATCATGTTTATCTTCGTCTTCCTTTTAAATTTCTGGTTTCGCTTATATCGTCCTATCTTTACTGAGGCGCGATTGATGGACACTTAATCATAGCAATCAATCGCTTCACTTGAAAATTTCATTGTTTTGAAGAGTTTTGTCTTTTTTGAAGACAAAAACAACAAGAGTTGTTGTTTAATCTGCTGCTCTTTCGGACATGAAAACTTTTTAAAGTTGTATAAATTTTGCTCCGAGCTTCTGATGTGTTTTCTTCAAGAATACTAGCAGCTAGCAGCGCAGAACGCTCTCAATTAATCACTATTTATATAAAGCTCAGAAAAGATCTTGCAAGATCAGAAGCAAATTTTATCTGCACTTGAGTGCCAGCTTCTTAATGGAGCTTCCTTATGGGGAATTTAATTTCGCCTTGAGAGAGAGAGATAGACTTGAAATTTTTCCTAGGTCCGTGTATGTCACGCGTATATCGAGTTTTTCTCTATATATCGATAAATACTCCCGATATTTTATCATCGATTAAAAACCTTATCGAAAGCTAGTTATTTAATTATATCTCCTACACCTTTCGAGCTAGAGCTTCCAAATTTAAATGTAGACTTATGTGTATTTTATATAATTTCGATTTTTGTTGTAATTTACACCCCACCCTTATATCCACTCCCTCACCCTCACCTTTGTAAAAGGCGTATTTCAAGTACTAGACACTTGTGCTTTGGAATGTACATACATTTAAACATTATGATTATGTTCTCAAAGCTTCATTGAGATTGTACGTCTATAAATTAAATTATTCAAAAAATAAATTCTTATAATGTTGCCCACACTGCAGCTCAGCCCCCAAACCCAGTCGCTGCTTGCTGCGCAGTTAGCAGATCGCGTTCTAATACGTGTGCCGAAAAGAAGTGCAGTGATTAGAATATTAGATTAGAAGGTTCAGGGTATCTCCTAGTCGAGCAGTCAGTCGACTCAGCTCGTCGCCCTGATCAAGAATATACTATAACTTTATGGAGCCTGCCACGCCTCCTTCTGCCTGTTACAAACTTTTAACAAAACCATTATACTCTGATTTCCCATTTCAATGGGTTCAGGCACTAACCAGGGTATACAAATTTGTGTACTCTTTGTATGCTATTTAATTATTGACTCTCAGACTCGCAGAAAAGTATTTGGAACTCGCTAAAAAATATTTTGGTTGCTGCAGAACACTTGACGGATCACTGATTATGCGCCCGCCAAACTTCCAATCGGATACCAGAGCATACACTGAAAATGTGACGTCACAACAGAGGTGTTACCATGAAAATATCATAATCTTTAATAGTGACTATTGAGCAAATCAAATCTAGGGTTTATTTATACTTTTCATTGTTATCTTTTTATTGAATAAGTCATTTTTGAATGACCTATGAAGGGGTGAGTGTGTTTGCCTGCATTTATACATATCGAACTAATATAACAAATTAATTATATATGTAATTAAATACTACAATTTTACATATGTATTTTTTTTTCTTGAGTGACATTTATATCACCCAGTGAAAACGCCGGGTGGGCTCAGTGACTAATTTTCTGAATGTATGTTTGGCGAATTTTATGATTTATTGGGTAACAGTTCAATGGGCGGGTGTTGGGGCGTAGGCGCGGCCATATTTTTCAATTGGACTCTGGACGATGCCTCGAGCGTAACTTGCCTAGCTGCTGCTGCCATATAGCTGCCATAATATCTTCTTAAGATCTGTGGATCGACGCTATTAAGCGACATGGACATGGTGGACATGGTCGATAGCTCTGGACTAGCTGTGGTTCCAGGTGGGCACTCCTCCAAGGAATTGGAATCATGCTGGCTGCTGCTTGCCCTGGAGCTGCCCAAAGGCGGTGAAACGGAAACGGAAAAGTGGAGAGGGTCCTGCTGTTCGGGTTCCGGTTGCTGGCCCTGTTCCGCAATGCCCGCATCTAACAGCGACTGTCTGGTATCGCTAAGGTACGAATTATTGTCATCAGTCGAGAGCAAGCGCTGCCCTCCTTCAGACTGTCGCCCATCTCCATCTCCCTCTACATCTCCATCACCATCCCCATCCACATCAATGTCTGCATCAACATCCGCATCAACTGCACCTGCACCTGCACATGTACCTAAAGCTGGATTTGTATTTAGACTCAGATTCAGATTCGAATTCGGATTTGGTTGCTCAGCAACCAACTCTCGATGGAATAGTTGCTGTTTCTTTACTTGCACTTTTGTTATAACCGTGTGTTGCGTTGAAGAATCCTCTCCCTCCACTATATCCACAATGTGAACATCAGGTGCCAATAGCGATGCAACGTCGAACTGACGTTTCCGCGTCTGCGAATACAAGTTTGCAATTGTCGTAGTCGTCGTCGAATTGATATACGCAATATGCTGATGCTGATGCTGATTTAAATGCGGATGGTGATGCGGTAGAGAATGTGTATGTGAATTTGGATTTTGATTTGGATGCTGATGATGCTGATGGTTGGCTAGCTGATAGCCAGGCTCCAGCCTTTGCTCACTTGCAGCCTGGCTGGAGTAGGGGCTACGTCCAAAGAATTGGCCAATGTATTGCTGATGATAGGGGTAATTCAAAGCAGCCAACTGCATGGACGCTTGCGCTGCAGGGGGCGGAGTGGTCAGGTCCAATGGCGGAGGACTAGGAGAGTCTGTGCTGGCATCGTCAATAGATAAGCCCATGTGCCGACGCACTTTGCGTTGCGCCTTGCGACGTCGAAAGTCACCTTTGCGAAAGTCATCCATGTTAGCGGGATGGATAGCCCAGTAGTGGCCCTTGCCATTTGCACTCCGACCCGACTTGATGAAGCAATCGTTTAGCGATAGATTATGCCGTATGGAGTTGCGCCAGCCGGGACCCCGTGTCCGGAAGTACGGATAGTTATCCAATATATATTGATAAATGTCTGATAGCACTAGCTTCATCTCTGCCGAACTGAGGATAGCCATTGCAATCAATCCAATGTAGCTATGCTGCGGCTTCGGCTCCTCTGGATGGAATATGCGTTGTGACTGCGGGAAAAGTGAAATTGTCGAGAGCGTGGCTAGTCTATCACCAGCGCTCCCCGCGACACCATGACTGCTATACGGATGTAGCCACGAGGACAGCCCGGCCGTGCTTCCGGCTGTCGCGTACGGCGGACACCTCAGCCGCTCAATGTTCAAGGCATAGTTGTAAAGTTGCAGTCGATATTGCTCCAATGCCATGGACGTCGCTTGTGGAGCCGTTTGTCGTGTAGGAGTCACAAAATGCGACTTGAGACTCGAATCTTGTGGCACGGCGCAGGGCGAAGAAGAGCGCGAATGAGCCAGCTCTTCGTTTGACATCTGTTCTGGGGGAAACTATTTTAGAACTTCTTTTGTTCAGTTTGGCAACATTTTCCAGGTGTGTTTTCCTCCTGATAAGACAGAAAAAAAAGTTAATCAAGTAAAAAAGCTCTAGTCGAGACTGCTCGACTACGAGATCACCTGAACTCGAGCAACTTGTATTTCAATAATTGTTCGCTTCATATTTGCTTATACAAGCAATGTGGGCTTAGTATGGAAACTTAATTTGTTAATAACTTTTCTTGAGGATGGACTTTCTTCATGAAACTTTTATATTGTTTTGTTGCATTAAATGTGCATTTGCCAAGCACAAGTCCCTAAAATTTGCCATACCGCCTTTAAAAATATATAAGGGGGTAAATATTGGGGTGCGGGTAAATTATAACAAAACCGAAATTCTATAAAATACAAATTTGGCGACACTAGCTCTAAAGATGTAGGAGATAAAATTAGATGACAGATTTTCGATAAAGTTTTTGATCGAAAACAAAATTACGTGAGTACTGACTTTAAAAAAAAAACTTTATATTATATTTATATTATATTTTCAATGGGTTCAGGGTATAACGAGTAAGAGTGCTTGAATAAACAGATACAAAAACACATGTACATATACATATATACATACACATGCATCGATATGACAAACTCGTACTGCGAATGGTATACACAAGTATGCATGTAAAATTTCAAGTATATAGCTCCTATAACTTGTGAGATCTAGGCGTTCACACGGACGGACGACCGACAGACTGGAAAGATTATATCGATTCAGCTCGTCGCTCTGATCAAGAATATATCTACTTTCTGGGCTCTGCGATGCTTCCTGCTGCCTGTTACATACATTTCATTAAAACCATCATACCCTGATATTCCATTTTCAATGAGGATGGATATAACAAGTAAGAAAGCTGTAGTCGAGACTGCACACAAGCATAAACACACATGGGCTGCAGTGTGCGCTTACTATGAGAACTTAATTGTTTAATAACTTTTTTTGTGGACATACGATCTTGAAACTGTTAGATATGCATGTATTTGCCAAAGCACAAGTCTCTAGTATTTGAAATACGTTTTTTACAAACATGGTGGTGAGGGGGTGGATATAGGGGTGGGGGGTAATATTTAACAAAAAACCAAATTGTAGAAATTGCATATAAGCATACATAAAAAATTTGGAGACTCTAGCTTTAAAGATGTAGGAGATATAATTTTATAACTGGTTTTCGATAAGGTTTTTTATCGATAAAAAAGATCGGGATGAGTTATCGATTTTTAAGGATAAACTTGATATCTGCACTGTAATTACGGACATTAAAAAAAAAAAATTTGAAGTCTCTAGCTCTTATATCTTCTAAAATCGACGCGTTCATACATACGGACAGACGGACAGACGAACGGACAGACAGACGGACAGAGCTAAATCGACTCAGCTCGTCACCCTGATCAAGAATATATACACTTTATGGAGTCCGCCACGCCTCCTTCTGCCTGTTACATACATTTAACAAAACCACTATACACTGATTTCCCATTGAAAATGGGTTCAGGGTATAAAAAGACACAGAGGTAGAGGTAGACGTAGAGTCCTCAAATTTTAAATGTAGATTCATATGCACTTTATAGAATATCGATTTTTGTTATAATTCATACCCACCCTTATAACCACCCCCTCATCATAATTTGTAAAAGGCGTACTTCAATTACTATAGACATGAGCACTCATTTTAATGTTATAATCACGATCTAAAATATTCATGAAGATAGTCTATCCAGAAAAAAAGTTATGAAACCATTATGTTCTGATAGTACGCCCATAGTAGCACTGCAGCCAATGAGTGTTTATGCGTGTGTGCGTATGCCTGTTTAGGGGCATGTGATGTTTCTCGTGTAAAGAAGCGAATAATTATTGAAATATCAGTTGCTCGAAGGGTTTAGGGCTGAAATGATAACCTTCAGATGATAGCTTAAAAAATAATGTTTATTCCTCTTTTTCGGCGTGGCATTCGGAAAATACCCCATAATTTTATCTTTTTCGGAGCGTAAGCATCTTTTCTTAGACTACTTCTAAAAGCTTATAAAAAACAAGTAAGAAAGCTCTAGCCGAGTGTGATTGATTACGAGGTCCCCTGAACCCTTCGAGCAATAGCTACATATTTCAATAATTTTTCGCGTCTTTTTGCTTACACACACACATACACACAAGCATACACAGACACATACACACACATATACACAAACAAGCACCCACGCATAAACATGCATGGGCTGCACTGTGGGCTTACTATGAGAACTTGATTCTCGATATTCGCGCTGTAAATACGGATATCGAGTCCAACTACAAAATTCATATGAGTGCCAGACTGCAACGAATTTACTTGTTATAGAGCTAAGCATTTTTCTTTCAGAATGATCAATTTTACTTTGGTCGGTCAGTCGCAGCTGTATGGGGGGTCAATGGGTTCGAGATTCAAATGATTAATCTATGTACAGTGATCTTCGGTTTATTTATGTTAATGAGAGGTCCACTTGATGTCACTTGCAAAGTGATGGCCGTGTTTTTCGTTTTCACGCTTGATATAATAAAAACACACTTCAAGTTTCTCATGATGAATATACACGGACGTCTTTCCTAAGTATTTCATAAGCATGTTCATCCGAATATGTATTTGTATATGTATATGTATATGTATATGTATATGTATATGTATATGTATATGTATATGTATATGTATATGTATATGTATATGTATATGTATATGTATATGTATATGTATATGTATATGTATATGTATATGTATATGTATATGTATATGTATATGTATATGTATATGTATATATGTATATGTATATGTATATGTATATGTATATGTATATGTATATGTATATGTATATGTATATGTATATGTATATGTATATGCATATGTATATATATATATGTATATGTATATGTATATGTATATGTATATGTATATGTATATGTACATGTACATGTACATGTACCTTATTCCCGCTCAACCAGTAAAGATATACAAAAAATTTAAATGAGGTCTTATTTATTGGTTATGCATAATGTATTAACGCACTGCATTATTTTTCTATTATAATTAATAATAAAAAGATAATAATAATAAAAAGATAATAATATTTAACTAAAGAAAACTAAAATAACTGGCCTTTCCCATGTAACAGCTTATTTCGTTCACTTCACTTTCAATGACTTCATTGCCCAAAAATTCTTAAATTTAGGTTTTTTTTCTTGTACCTGTTTATAATCACCTCTTTTAAGCGTGATTCCATTGAGTTTAACAATTTTCAGGTGACTTCTCTGGAGATTTTTGGCCATTCCTCCAATAGGGCCGTTTTGAAGTCATTTTGATTGGATATTTATCTTTTCCGAATGGCCACGCCCAATATTGCCCACAAATGTTCTATAAAGTTTAGGTATGACCACTGGGCTAGTGGATTGACCTCATTTGGACAGTTCCAGATCAACCAGGACTCGACAATACCCGATTTATGGTAATGGTCATTAGCCTGATAAAATCGGGATCGCCCTTCTACCCCAGGTTATCGGCATTTTGGAGCAAATTCTCTTTTAACAAGTAAGAAAGCTCTAGTCGAGACTGCTCGACTACGAGATCCCCTGAACCCTTGGAGCAATAGATATTTCAATAATTTTTCGCGTCTTTCAGCTTACACAAGAAACACGCACACACACACACACAGGCACGTACGCACACACAGGCATACACACACACACACGCATACATACACAAACGCATACACACACACACATACACATACACATACACAAACACATACATACACAAACACAAACACATACACACACATACACAAACACATACACACACAAGCACCCACGCATAAACACGCATGGGCGCAGTGTGCGCTTACTATGAGAACTTAATTGTTTAATAACTTTTTTTATGGACGTACGATCTTCATGAAACTTTCAGATTATGATTATAGCATGAATATGCATGTAATTGTCAAAGCACAAGTCTCTAGTATTTGAAATACGCTTTTTACAAAAGTGAGGGTGAGGGGGTGCATTTAGAAGTGGGGATAAATTTTAACAAAAACCGAAATTGTATAAATTACATATGAGCATACATTAAAAATTTGGAGACTCTAGCAATAAAGGTATAGAAGATATAATTTTATAACTGGTTTTCGATAAGGTTTTTTATCGATAAAAAAGATCGGGATGAGTTATCGATTTTTAATGATAAACTTGATATGCGCGCTGTAATTACGGACATTAAAAAAAAATTGAAGTCTCTATCTCTTATATCTTCTGAAATCGACGCGTTCATACATACGGATAGACGGACAGACGGACGGACGGACAGACGGACAGACGGACAGACAGACGGACAGGGCCAAATCAACTCAGCTCGTCGCCCTGATCAAGAATATATATACTTTGTGGGGTCTGCCACGCCTCCTTCTGCCTGTTACATACATTTCAACAAAACCATTATACCCTGATTTCCCATTGAAAATGGGTTCAGGGTATAAAAAGGATAAGCACATATTATGAAAACTAAGTTTCCAACTCCCGTACCTGACTTACAGGTTCAACCATGCAACTGCCACCGCCATAGTTGGTTTTAGGTGCTGATTGTGGAGCTTGGTATTTGGTTGGCGCTAAAAATATTGCATCCCATCTGACGCATTCCTGCATATATATGAGTCGGCGATTTTATCATGTTAATGACCAGAAACATAAATCGGGTATTGTCGAGTCCTCTTTGACCTGGAACTGTTCAGATGTGGTCAATCCACTAGACCAGTGGTCATACCTAAACGTTATAGAAATCGGACATGGCTATACGAAAAAGATCAATATCCAATAAAAATTACCTCTATTGTAGCAAAGTCACCCGGAAATTCTTCAATCGATGGAATCACGCTTAAAAAAGATATTAAACATAAAGGAAAAAAAATTCTAGCTTTAATATACGTACATACATGCTAAATTAACCTTTCAAACCTGCTTGAAAAGGCTAGATCAAATTCAAGAATAGCCAGAAATATAGCCATTTCCGTTTTCATACCCTGAGCCCATTGAAAATGCCAAATCAGGGTATAAAAGTATATATATTCTTGATCAGGGTCCGTCTGTCTGTCCGTATGTATGAAGATATAAGAGCTAGAGACTTGATTTTTTTTGAATGTCCATAAAAAAAAGTCCAAGAAAAGTTATTAAACAGTTAAGTTCCCATAGTAGGCACACACTGCAGCAAGCGTCTTTATCCGTGCGTGCATTTGTGTGAATGTGTTATTTCTTGTGTAAGGGGAAAGACGGGAAGAATTATTGAAATATCAGTTGGTCGAAGGCTTCAGTGGATCTCGTACTCGAGTAGTCTCGACTAGAGATTTCTTACTTGTTATGAATTATAGTTTTATTCGAAAATTGACACACGATAAAATCAATTTTCCCCTCGGCAGTGTACGAATTGTTTGTGCCAATAATATTCAAGTACTTTAGAGGCACTTTAAATAATGCTGATTTGATTGTTTAAAATGCCAAATTTCCCGCCAGCAGCTAGATTACAATTTTTCCTGCAATTGGCAGTTGAAAAAGGCCAGATCTGGCCGGTAAAAGGCTAAGTTGGCAGCCCTGCTCTCAACTGACTAGCCATGTTAATTAACAAAAGTGAAGACACGATAATAAACGAAAAAGTGAATGAGTGCGTGATAGGCGTAAAGCGTCTTGAGTGAGTTCACATTAGAGCGAGCTCAAGACGTCATAGGTTCAATAAAATGGGCGAGAATAAATGAAGCCTTAAAACGGAATGAAAAAGATGCCAAAGCGTAATGGCATCGAATCATTCGAGTTTTTGCATGTGTTTTCTACTTCGTATTTGCTCGTCTCGACAAAATCAGTGCGCTGCGAGAGGTCAAACATACATACATATGTATGTATGTACATGATTACATTTTCATATGCTATGCGCTATTTTTGCGTTACTCTCTCTTACTTACTCTTTCTGTCTCCCTATGATCCCACCCCTTATGTATGCAGAAACAATTGCGAACTGTTAATTCGAGCACTGTTTTTCTGGAATCAGTCTAGTACATACATACATACATATGTACATATATACATATTCTATTGAATATTTGACATTTAAAAACAAGAGCAAAATCATTCACAATTAGCTTATATTGGCAGCTGACCTTCACTGAGGATTCTTTAAAGATGTATGAGATATAATTTTAGAACTAATTTTCGATAAGGTTTTTAATCGATAAAAAATAACGGGAAGAGCTATCGATTTTTGGAGATAAACTCGAGGTCCGCGGTTTATATACGGACATATAAAAATTTGAAGTCTCTAGCTCTTACATCTTTTGAAATCGACGCGTTCAAACATGCGGACAAACGGACAAACAGGCAGACATTTAAATATTTTGGATATCTTTACTGGTTTAGCGGAAATACAGCTTTAAAATTTCACATTGCCGCTGCACGCAATAAGCTGTAAGCTATAAGTATATACATACATATATGTAATTTATTTAGCTATAGCTCTGCAATTCATTAACGCACCCGTATATATATATATATATTTGTATGTTTGTGTATTATCACTGTATTCAGTATTGTATCGCGAATTTTATCAATCGATTAAAATGAGCTTGAAACAGTCCGCGATGCAGGAGGCAAATAATGGATAAACAACTCCGACAAATAACTTGTATTCAGCTGTAAATTGTGCGTGTGGTCGACGCTGAGTTTCAACTGAGTCTGGGTGAGTAAGCGAAAATTACCTTGCGCCTCTGCGTTTGAAAATGGATGACAGGCCGCACGCTTTTATCGGGGTAGCTTGGTACATATGGTTGCAAATGCTCCGCCCTTTTTCGTATTCATGCTGTTTGATTGGTTCCAGCATTGCCTTCTCTAAGCACTGCTGGTTTTTGCAGCCAATCACGATTCTCCACAGTTCATTTCTCCGTTATTCCTCATGCAACCGCAAACACATACATACACACACATACACTTACAAAACACACATAGCTGAACAGTTTCAGCGATACACAAATTACATACAGCTGAACACTCGCTTTCCTACACCCTCAGTGTCGTTGCTTACATATTGTCTTTTGCCCGTGTTGTTGTCCCACTCACTCGACAGCGCAATATTGTGGGGAACAGGTTTCAAAGCGTCGAAACACTTTAGGGTAATATATTGTGAGCATTTTTATCAATTACACATTCACAGTCTAAAATAAGCAAGCTTGCTCTGGCCGAAAGTGTCGGACTAAGGAATACCTGTCCATCTATGTATTATATAATCATATAATTTTTTTGTGTTACTTTATATATACATATGTATACAAATAGGTATCTTATCCTTATTAAAAGTAGAAGTCGAGAAGTAAAAGTCGATAGAATTAATACAATTTAATGAAACTTTCAGCATATGATCTACATATTCTATTGAATATTTATTAATTTTAAAAAATGCCAAATCATTAACAATTAGCTATACTGCCATTTGACATAATTCTTAATGTTTTTAATCTATAAAAACATACCGCAATGATTTACCGATTTTTTAAAGGTAAACTCGACATACGCGCTATAAATACGGTCATTCAAAAAATTCAAATCGACAGCCAGCATACGGACAGACAAGAATATAAATACTTGGTGGGGTCTGCCCCACCTCCTTCTGCCTGTTAGATACGTACATTTCAACAAAACCATTATACCCTGATTTCCCATATTCATATACTGAGACGAGAGTCCACTTGGCAGTACAGTAAGTTTAAGTGAAAACATAAAGAGGATTATTTTAGTCAAAATCTTAATCCTATATGTCTGTTTGCAAAACATTTCCATTTCTCAATGCAGGATGACCAGAACAAAATACAAATTTGAATGGTTTTCGCTCGACCAAAGGAGAGACAATGAGATTAGGAGATTCCCATTTCCGATTTTCGAGCTCATCCGTTTGGCTTTGAGCTGCCATCGGGTCTGCCCTGATCTTCACACAATTCCTATAAACGCTAATATTTTTGAGGAAAACCTCAAAACACATACATACATATATATCTTATCATTGTTATTTTTTGGTTTCCTCACTTAAGGGTCTTAAGTGTTTTCATTCGCAAATTTCTTTGAAAAATCGTAAGCAGCTATCTAAATAACAGAATTATATGAGCAAGCAAAATTTCTAAAGTGCAAACCTAACTGCTGAAATATTATGAAAAATGCCGTAAACTTGATAGGCTCGCGACAATTATAGAATGCGGAATCGAATATATAAAATCTTATCTATTTACGATTTGTTTTGTATTTTTATACTCATTCCGAATGAGCGCAGTTTATTTCAGCGTTATTGAGCATAGAGACTTGAAATTTGGAACATATACCTATGTATATGTATTTGAAAAGACGTATTTCAAATACTTGAGACTTGTGCTTTGGCAAATGCATGCATATCTATGCTATAATCATAATCTGAAAGTTCCATGAAGATCGTATTTCTTATTGTAAGCCACCACTGCAGCCAAGGCGTGTTTATGCGTGCGTGTGTATGGCTGTGTGGGTGCGTGTGTGTGTGCATGTGCGAATAATTATTAAAATATCAGCTGCTCGAAGGTTTCAGTGGATCTCGTAGTCGAGCAGTCTCGACTAGAGCTTTCTTACTTGTTTCCTATAGTGCATTTGCCAAAACACATGTCTCTAGTATTTGATGTACGCTTTAAACAAATTTAGTGGTGAGGGGATGGATATATATAATTTTAAAAAAATGGAAATTTTATAAAGTGCAGATGAATCTACATTTAAAATTGATCGACTCTAGCTCTAAAGATGTAGAAGATAATATTTTTAATCGATATGAAAATAAAGGGACAAGTTATCGATTTTTGGAGAAATTTCGATATGAACGTGATATAGACAGCCCTAGGAAAAAAAATTTCAATATTTCTCTAGCTCTTATATTTTCTGAGATCAACGCGTTACAACATATGGGCAAGCGGAGAAACAGGCAGACAGACGGACAGGGCTAAATCGACTCAGCTCGTCGCCTTGATTAAATGACTCAATAAAACCAATATACCCTGATTTCCCATTTTCAATAAGTACTACGATTTAATACTACAGTGGACGTCGATATATAATTGTTGGATGTATCTTTATAGGATTGTAACATTAAATTAAATTAAATCATTAAAATTACTCGATTTTCCACGACCCCGTTGGTCGTAGATATATCCGCCATATCTTCTTAAGCAATTGTTGATAATGCGAGTATACATTTCGAATTTCAACGTCCTAGCGCTCGAACTAACCATGGAGTATCTAGGAGATACTAGAAAAATGTTTTTTTCCGATCTGTTACGCCTGGAGGAGTCAGGAACAGACGGCTAGACAGACAGCAAGGCAGATATGGCTTGGTTTATGCTAACAGAGAAAAGTAGAAGCTTTAAAAAAAATACCCATCAACTATTCATAATTTATTGGCCTACGTGAAGATCATGTCAACAGAAAACTGCAATATTTTCTTATCTTCCCCGTAGCCAGTAACTTATAAGGAAATTTTCAGATTCTATCAATAAAATTATAAATCTATTTCAATAATGACTGATTGACAAAATTTTATTGGATTATATTTTATTATTATATTATATATTTTATAATAATATTTTTATGTATATTTCAAAATAAAAGTCTGTAGCTCCCAAAGAAGAGAAGAAGATGAAAAATCCCAGATCCAGCGGCAATACTAAATAGTTTATGTGCTTATTGACGAAGGAAAAGAGTTTATTTTTTTGTGCAGTGACTTAATAATGTTTCTCGTATGAGAGCCATTTTGGCGATTTGAAGCATTTGATATATGGTATATCCTCGTGGGTGCATTCGTTTTCTGCTGGATGAATATTTAAGATGTAGTTCATTAATATCTAATACGGATTGTACATTTTGAAATTAAAACATGTGATTTCCACTTTATCTTCGAATTCTTTCCTGCAGTACTTGCAGTAAACTCAAAATTCTTCGTATTCATCAAATGTATATATACAATAAAGCTGAAGTCTGCAGGTCTAAGAGTATTAATATTAGGCTAAAAGAAAACGAAATCAATTTATCGATTATTCTCGATAAAACGAAATCGGATGAGTTATTGAAAAAATATGATAAACACGAGTATACATGCAAAGGTCTATAGCTCTTATATCTTCTGAGATCTCGATGCTCTTACGGGTGAACGGATGGACAGACGGACATGGCTATATCAATCCAGCTCGTCTCCGCGATCAAAATTATATATATGTATGTACTTTACCTTCTGCCTAATACATACATTTTCACAAATAACATAATAGCCTGATTTTTAATTTTTATGAGTTCAGAGTGTACAAAATACAAGTAAGAGTGCTCTAGTTGAGACTGCTCAACTACGAGATTCCCCGAACCCTTCGAGGAAGTGATATTTCAATAACTTTTCGCATCTTTTTTGCTTGCAAAAGAAACAGCACATGCACATACACACACAAGCACAGGCCTACGCGTGGGCTTACTATGGGAACTTAATTGTTTAATAGATGTAGTATATGGAGTATCTTCTTGAAACTTTCAGACAAAAAAGCATTTAATTTTCCATATATTGCATGTTTGAAACACCTATTAAATACATACATATATATGTTGCCTGGATTCTGTAAACTGTTGTGGAACCAATTGCTAAGCACACCTGCATCAAATATCCTGATTCGAATCTTAAAGATTTTGGCTGATTACATTTTCCCTATTCACACTTTTCAAAAATAGTCGAATTCAATTGTGAAACGAAAAAACATTGATCGAAGAGGACTGATAGTAAATAAAATTTGAGAAGTCATCTTCTCTATATTCATAGCAGCTTGTATGTTTGTGTGTGTTCGAGTTTGTATGCTTTAGCCTACAATTGAAACGATTGAGCATAGCAATCAATGACCCACAACCAATAACGCTCGCAACACCTTTGTAATGATCATCCCCTACCCAACATTTCGCTCTCATCGCCAAAGTTGTTCTTGTCTGTACTTTTATGTCAGTATGTGTGTCAGTGTACTTTTGCATGTGCGTGTCTGGGTGCGTTTTTATACCCTGAATCCATTTGAACTGGCATTAGGGTATTATGGTTTTGTAAAAATGTTTGTAGCAGGCAGAAGGAAGCATGGCTGGTAGTCTTAAATGTCTTAAACTATAAATACTAGCGACTTGAAATTTTAAATAAATACTCATTTATACTTACGGTTACCATCTGGGCCGGATGCCATTTCGGGACAGTCGACGACGAATAATATAAATATCACATTTACTTCACTTTCTTCATTTTTAGCATCATTAACTTACATTGGGACTTATTTCACTAGAAGTACAATGTACATTCTTATATTTCATTATAATTACATTCATGATTGACTTCCTAATAAGTCTCCACACTGCTTATTTTTCCCGACACACTAACATTGTATCCATCAATTCTTTATAAAACTTTACAACTCATTTCAACAAAATTAAATAGAACAAGTAAGAAGGCTCTAGTCGAGACTGCTCGACTAGGAGATACCCTGAACCCTCCAAGCTGATATTCTACTCATTCTGCACTTCTTCTATGCACACATGCATACACACGCATCCACGTCACACGCACGTATAGTCACGCGTTCTGCTGACTACGTAGTTAGTCACTGCACTGCAGTTTGGGCAATATTATGAGAATTTACTAGTTGAATAATTTATCTTGTAGTAGGACTATCTTTATGAAACTTTCAGAACGTGATCATAATGCTAAAATGTACATATATACATTCCGAAGCCCAAGTCTCTAGTACTTGAAATATTTTTTCACAAATTGTTGACAAGGGGGGCGTGGTATCCAAAATCTGTAAATTACAAAGTCTTCTTATTCATGAAGTGTGTGTACATATTAATCTGCAGTCTCTACATTTAATAGTATTCAAACTATGCCTAAAAATGACTTAAATTTATCGATTATTATCGATAAAAAAGAATTCGGATGAGTTATCGAAAAAATATGATATGGTATACACGAGTATGCATGCATTCCAGCTCTGTAGCTGTTATATCTTCTGAGATCACGCGTTCACACATACGGACAGACGGACAGGGCTATATCATATCGACTCGTCGTGCTGATCAAGAATATATATACTTTATGGGGTCTGCGATGATTCCTTCCCCCATCCCAATTTTTTCCTAGGTCCGTGTATAGCACGCGCATATCGAGTTTTGCTTGAAATATCGATAACTTGCCCCGTTGTTTTGTTATCGATTAAAGATAACAGTAATATGTTTATATCTCCTAAATCTGTAAAGTTAGAATCTCCAAAGTTCATATGTATATTTATGTGCATTTTATACAATTTCGGTATTTTTTAAAATTAATTAACTTCCCATAGTAAGCCAACACTGCAGTCAATGCGAGTTTATGCGCGCGGGCGTACATATGTCTGTGTGTGTGCGTGTATGTGTGCATATGCGAATAATTATTGAAATATCAGTTGCTCGAAGGGTTCAGGGGATCTCGTAGTCGTGCAGTCTCGACTAGAGTTTTCTTACTTGTTATATAAGAATGTGCCTAAACAGCGAAGAATATCAGCTCTCTTGCAGGGTCAGGTGTATTTGTTTGCTTGGCCTTGCCTCTTCTCCTTCGCGCAATTCTATGAAGCTCTACCATGCCTGTAGCCGCAAAGGAGCTTATTAACGTCCAAACTGCATTCCACACCAGCTGGAAATAATGAAGTTATCCCGCCTGATGGAGCCAACTACTTCTATGAAACAGCTCTCCTCTCTTCGTATGGCTCCGGAAACATACACATTCAGAAAGAATATGCGAAAGGTAAAAATTAATGTCGACATGCATACGATTAATCCTGTCGCCCTTTCCACCTGTTCCAACTTCATTGCCTTCGCACAATGTTGTTCGGCCTGATGGAATTGGGTAGCACGGACTTATTTATAATCCGCTGCGCTGGCTCGGCGTACAGTGGAATCGTATCTACTATGCCGAGCGTCGCGTCAAACCGCAACTGACTCGTATTGCACTCAATATATAGATGACCCAAATTAACACTCATCAGGAGCAGGCGTCATCCTTGTCTTAGTTCCTGCATGCTCATCGAAATCTTGTCAGCCGTTTTTGTCTCGCGGAAAGTCAATTTTGTGGCGATTGTTGATGACGCTCCAAATCTTGGGCCGATTCTACTCTCTTGCGACTGCGGACTAGCGCGAAATACATATATATGTATACTCAATAGTGTCTGTCTTATGAAAGAGAGGAGGAGAAATAAAGTCAGACAGACAGAGAGAATACATTAATAAGCGAGACAGAAAGAGTTAGAAAGAGTAACAAAAAGAGAGAGGAATGTAACACAAAGCAGTAAACTAAAACTTTGAATGGGGGTCTTTATTAATGTCTAGCTTAACAGGCTTCTGTGGCTTCAATTCCCAATGGTCTTTGTTATTTTTGATAAACGGATTACGTTCGCCAGTTGCCAGTCAACCTAAATACATCAGCCCATCATATTAGGTGCATCAAAAATACGAATAATATATGTATATATATGTATATATATATATATATATATACAAAATCGACCATTTTCATTCAACTAATATCGAGTACGCAGATAGAGGGCTTTTTGCTTGCAACAATAACCATATTTGTCGATTAATTTTTATTCTCTCCTTTCTTTCGATTCTCTACCCACTATTCCCCGTTTCCGAGTCACACAGCTCGTGTTCTATTTATTTAATTACAATTCCCATTCTCAATGTCGCGTTGATCCGCCTTATTGTTGGGGTTATCCTTACATGGCTGCTGTTGCTCTTGAAATAACAAATTTTTGTGGTTGCTTCCTGTTGTGTGCGTGCGCCCTGGGATTAGCTGTCCTACTCCCACTCCCAGTCTCACTCCGAGTATCACTCCCAGTCCTAGTCCCACTCCTCGTCTTGGTTGTTATGTTTAAATACCGTTTAACAATTTCCCGTCGGCAAGTTTTGTGCATTTTTTCCTGTTGTTGGGTCAAAGAAAATGAACAAGAAAACTTAAAGCCAACAACTACCCTTGTTCGCAGAGCTGTTTTCTACGTATACATTTTTTGTTCTTCTATATTTATATGTACACACTGACGTATATGTATATGTTTGTGTTTAGCTTAAGCTCGTTATGAAAGGCAATTCCCTAGAGTTGATGATTTTCAAGCAATTTGCGCGCATTACGGCTACTTAGTACATGAGCATCAGTATATGTACATAGAGATACATACATATGTACGTATTTCTGCCTGTATTTTTATAAGTATGGACAAATCTGAATTACACAAGTGCATAATTAAGATGTCGGAAAATCTTTGAGCTATAGTTTTACGAAAATCACTTTGGAACAAGTATGATGACCATGCATAGAGAGTTCAGATTTTCTGTTTATATACATTTGTATACATAGATTTAATTTACTGATTTTGGATACCACGCCCCCCTTACCACCAATTTGTAAAAAACGTATTTCAAGTACTAGAAACTAGCGCTTTGGCAAATATATATATAAAAAAATAAATAAATAAAAATAAAAACAAAAAACAATAATAAAAAAGAAAAAATTAAATAAACAAGTATGAAGACTCTAATCGAGACTGCTCGACTAGGAGATACCCTAAACCCTCTAATCTGATATTCTAATCAGTCTACACTTCTTTTCGACACACATACATGCACACGCACGTATTAGAACGCGCTCTGCTAACTGCGCAGCAAGCAGCGACTGCGCTTGGGCTGCGCTGTAGTGTGGGCAACATTATAAAAATTTATTTGTTGAATAATTTAATTTCTAGATGTACAATCTTAATGAAACTAATCATATGGTGAAAATATATGTACATTCCAAAGCACACGTCTCTAGTACTTGAAATACGCCTTTTACAAATGTGAGGGGGAGGGGGTGGATATAGGGGTGGGTGGTAAATTTTGAAAAAAAAAACCGAAATTATATAAAATACATATAAGTCTACATTAACAATTTTTTTTTTAGTTATCGATTTATAAAGAAAAACTTGATATGCGCGTGATATATACGGACCTAGGAAAAAAATGTCAAGTCTCTTATCTTCTGAGATCGACGCGTTCATACATACGGACGGACGGACAGGGCCAAATCGACTCAGCTCGTCGTCCTGATCAAGAATATATATAGTTTGTGGGGTCCGCCACGCCTCCTTCTGCCTGTTACATACATACTTTTAACAAAACCATTATACCCTGATTTCCCATTTTCAATGGGTTCAGGATATAAAAAGATTTAGTATAGAACAAGTAAGAAAGCTCTAGTCGAGACTACTCGACTACGAGATCCCCTGAGCCCTTGGAGTAATAGCTATTTCAATAATTTTTCGCGTCTTTCACACACACACACACATACAAACACACATACACGCACACACACACACAATCAATTACATACATACACACACACACACACACACATACACAAACAATTACATACATACATATACACACACAAGCATAAACACGCATGAGAACTTTGTGGACATACGATCTTTATGAAACTTTCAGATTATGATTTTGTAATATTAATATTATGTAATTGCCAAAGCACAAGTCTCTACTATTTGAAATACGCTTTTTACAAAAGTGAGGGTGAGGGGGTGAATTTAAGGGTGGGGGGTAAATTTAAACAAAACCCGAAATTGTATAAATTACATATAAGCATATATTAAAAATTTGGAGACTCTAGCAATAAAGGTGTAGAAGATATAATTTTATAACTGGTTTTCGATAAGGTTTGTATCGATAAAAAAAGATTGGGATGAGTTATCGATTTTTAATGATAAACTTGATATTCGCGCTGTAATTACGGACATTTAAAAAAAAAATTTGAAGTCTCTAGCTGTTATATCTTCTGAAATCGACGCGTTCATACATACGGACAGACGGACGGACGGACGGACGGACAGACGGACAAGGCCAAATCAACTCAGCTCGTCGCCCTGATCAAGAATATATATACTTTGTGGGGTCTGCCACGCCTCCTTCTGCCTGTTACATACATTTCAACAAAACCATTATACCCTGATTTCCCATTGAAAATGGGTTCAGGGTATAAAAGAAAAGGAAGGTATTAAAAGAAGTTCCAAGAAAAGTTAATACAAAGAATAAGAAATAATAACAAGTAAGAAAGCTCTAGTCGAGACTACTCGACTACGAGATCCCCTGAACCCTTGGAGTAATAGCTATTTCAATAATTTTTCGCATCTATCAGCTTACACAAGAAACACGCACACACACACACACACACACACACACACACACACACACACACACACACACACACACACACGCACGCACACACAGGCATACATACACACACATACATACACACACATACACACACACACACACACACACACACACACACACACATACACAAACAATTACATACATATACACACACAAGCATAAACACGCATGGGCGCAGTGTGCGCTTACTATGAGAACTTTATTGTTTAATAACTTTTTTTTTGACATACGATCTTCATGCACCTTTCAGATTATGATTATAACATGGATATGCATGTATTTGCCAGAGCACAAGTCTCTACTATTTGAAATACGCTTTTTACAAAAGTGAGGGTTAGGGGGTGAATATAGAGGTGGGGGGGTAAATTTTAACAAAAACCGAAATTGTATAAAATGCATATAAGTATCCATTAAAATTTTGGAGAGTCTAGCTTTAAAGATGTAGGAGATATAATTTTATGACTGCTTTTCGATAAGGGTTTTTATCGATAAAAAAAGATCGGGATGAGTTATCGATTTTTAATGATAAACTCAATATCCGACAGGGCCAAATCAACTCAGCTCGTCGCCCTGATCAAGAATATATATACTTTGTGGGGTCTGCCACGCCTCCTTCTGTCTGTTACATACATTTCAACAAAACCATTATACCCTGATTTCCCATTGAAAATGGGTTCAGGGTATAAGAAAGGGGAATGAGCAATAGACCCAAATGGCTACCCTGAGGTACACTAGACGAAACAAAGATGAGTTTAGACATAGCTGTTCTCAGCAAGACTCTTTGGGTTCTACCCATTAAGTAGGATGAAATCCAAGACACAAGTCTAGGTGAAAATCCTAAGCGTTCAAGCTTAAGAATTAGCATGATGATGAGTCAAATGTTTTACTGAAATCAGTATAATAACATCAGTTTGCAATTTTTTTAGAAAAACTTCGCTTGTTAATAAGCGAAGTAAACTCAAGTAAATTAGAGGACGTTCGATCGATTTTGAACAATCGATTTGCAATCGGAAATCATGTTGTAGCTAGAAAGTTGAAATTTTGTATGTAGATGCGCGTCGACCACCCAAGATCACGAGCTATGGCGGATATATCTCCGCCCATTGGAAGCGTGACAAATCGGACGAAACTGTATCTCCTAAAGTTATAAACCTAGAATGCAGAAATTTAGCTGATGTTTTAATTCTTTAAAGATGGGTGAAAAAATGATATATCTACGCCTTCTAGGGGCGTGACAAAACGGACCTGAAGATATAGTGATTTTTCGAATTCGGCTATATTTTGGACACTATTGATGCTAGAGACCTGAAACTTTGTATACATATATACGCGGGTTGACCAGCCAAGTCCAACAAGCTATGGTAGATATATGTCCGCCCATAGGGGGCATGGAAAACCGCTAAAGTTTATATCTCCTACAGTTTAAGAGCTAGGAGCTTCAAATTTGGATAGTTGAGTTACTGGTAGCCTCCTCTATCGATGCCCCCAAAAATAATTTTTAAGCCTCTTTAGGGGCGTGGCATATCGAAAAATACCCTGTAATTTTTACATTTTTTGAGCGTAAGAATTCAAATTTTGCATTTAGGTTACCGGTTGCTCGTTCTGGCAGAACTGGCCAAAAATGAGGAGTCTACGGCCACTAGGGGCGTGGCAATCGGCATTTATAGTGCCCATATTGCGGCATTTATATGCGTCAGTCATCTATTTATGTATTTGTAAACATAAATAGGCTTAATAGGCATTGATATCACGGAAGGAAACATTTTTATAAAATTAATTAAATTTTACATTGCATTTTACAAAAACGAGTTTTCCGCGGGATTTGAACTCGCACCCAAGCCGAATAGCATGTTCATGTCAAAATATCTAAAATAAAGATCGCCGGCGTTTTAACCTACAGCACGATCGCGTCGTTTCGAGCAGCAATAGTTAAAACAAAATCACATTATTGTTATGACGCCATATAGCAAAGAAAAGCCATTGTAGCGGCTGGAAATTCAAAAATACAAATCAATCGCAACGAAATTCTTAGAATATACTAGAGCACGCATTTATGTGTGCATACATACACACATACAAATGAGCGCGTGTATAAGGCTAAAATGCTTGATGCTATGCGTGCAGACTTACATATATACATATGTATGTATTTGCGTATATGTTTTTGAGGGCTATTTAAGAAGAAACAAATTTAAATTTATAAAATTATTCGACTAAGAAATATATCTATTTTATAACAAGTAAGAAGACTCTAGTCGAGACTGCTCGACTAGGAGATACCCTGATCCCTCTAATCTGATATTATAATCACTCTGCACTTCTTTTCGGCACACATACATACACACGCACGTATTAGAACGCGCTCTGCTAACTGCGCAGTAGGCAGCGACTGCGCTTGGGCTGCGCTGCAGTGTGGGCAACATTATAAGAATTTATTTGTTGAATAATTTCTCTTGTAGACAAATTTTAACACTATATAAATCGGAGATATACCCGAGATGGATGGACAACAAGACATTGCACAAAAGCAATATACTCATTTCACTTTCGTTAATGAGTATAAAAATAAACATGAACACTGAATTAAGAAACATTCTTGTCAATTTTTAAGTAGAATTTTTAGTACTCCTGTTGTTTTTCCTTATCTTTTGCTCTCTTTATCTGCTATCCAAAAGCAAAATATTAAAGAACGTGCTACTGTGTGAAAATAAAACCATTGATTGAATCAGAGTGTTATTTAAGGACGAACGAAACAATAAAGCAGAAAAAGCCAAGTGTTGCGTTTGCCTTAGAGCTTGACAAATTACACAAATCAAAAAATGAGAAATGAAGGACGGTCTGCAATACTGGTAACTACCACCAGTTACCCGTGCAAACTGCTTGGGCGAGAATAACCAGCTCAATCAGATAATTTGCAGGTATCTGGTTACATGGGATGTAGCTTGGAGGGCTGCACCAACATCTGTCGATTCGAAGTACATTTAACTCAATTATATAATTTAATAATAATAAAATCGTTTTGTCGTGACAACGATACGGAGTATATATACAAAGGGCACTAAACCTAAATATATAATAGTATATAGTATATGTCTTTAACACTTTACAGGTGCTTTTATGTCGAGATATTATTGCTTAGATACCCCGTTTTCAATTAAAAGCGCTAATGCCACCTTCAGCAGTTATGGGTACTGAGTCATTCAATGATAGCTTATTTTCTATATCCCATAAATTGTCACTGCTTATAGTTTTTTGTAATACATAAGTTTTATTGGTTTCTTTTGATTTCTTTGATGAAACCAAATCAGCATGTAGCAATATGAGCTTTGAATTATTGCTCTCTGAGGCAAGTTCAGAAGCTAATTTCCTCTTTAATCGGGGTCCTGCTTCGTTATAGCTTAAGGTCTTCCGACCCCCCATATTCATATTGTTGCCGTGGCAGTGTATCGTAGGCTTTACACTAGATGCTAGCCCAGGCGTATGTTTTTGCTTAAATCAATTCAGATGACGATTACATTTGCGCAAATTATATTTAATAAATAATCTAAAATTTTAGACTTTTTGCATAATAATGTCCAGTTGCACATAAGATATATTTTCGCTGTTTACATTTTCCAATATAAAATTTCTGACAGCGCTTTCTTGCCTATTGTAGCTGTTCCAAACTCACGTATGACGCACGTAATTGGAGCAAAAAAGAGCAAAAACCCTTTATAGTATTTGATTAAGAAACGTTTAGTAAATACCTTGCCACTTAAACATTTCACAACGGACTCTAACATTATAAGTTATCTTCCACGAAACAGAAATATTTTTAAGGTTACGGCTGAAAATTCAATTAGCAACACATTGGAGTATTTCACACTAAATCAAGAGGCACAGAAAATCTTTTGAAACATATAATTTAGCATACTTTTGGACAAACTTTCCGTAATTAAACTTTTTCGTAAATATCAATTGCAATGGTCTTTTTTTACGCCGAAAGATGTGAATTATTTCTCACACTTTTTGCAATTCACAATGCAATCCTGAATCAGCTGACTTCGACAAAGCTGAAAACATTACAGGCAGTCTCCAAAATATTATAATTTTTTTTTACGTGTATTGGAATCTCTTAAATGAGATTAAAAAAAAAAAATGCGGATTTGAGATTTAAAAAAATTAGGTTTATGCCGCACTATCAGTATTTTTGCCCATAGTTCAGTGGCTCACAGCTTATTTCGTGCAGCGGTATAGTACAATTTTAAAGCCGTAAGAGCTAGAGACTTGATTTCTTAAATGCCTGGATATACAGCGTGAATATCGAGTTTTTCTTCATAAATCGATAAGTACTCCCGTAATTTTTTTATCGATTAAAAATTAAAAATCAGTTATATAATTACATCTCCTACATCTTTAAAGCCAGAGTCTCCCAATTTAATACTATGTAGATTCCATGTGTATTTTATAGAATTTCGATATTGTATAGTTATAAAATATAGTTAGTTATAATTTACCTCCCACCCCAATATGAACCCCCTCATTCCAATATTCATAAAAGGCGAATTTCAAACTCTAAACATTGTGCTTTGGCAAATGCACGCGTGTCATTGGTATAATCACTGTCTGAAAGTTTCATGAAGATAGTCTATCCAGGGCCAAACGACTCAGCTCGTCACCCTGATCAAGAATATATATGTATATACTTTGTGGGGTTAGCCACGCCTCCTTCTGCCTAATACATACATTTCAAACATACGTTGCAGTCGGGCGTTACCGACTGCGGAATACTCATTCACACCCCATTAGCAATTTAGTACCTAAGTTTCACTCTAATACTGTAGAAAATGCCGTTTTTTCCCGATTTGCCACGCTCCTACTGGGCGTAGAACCCTCATTTTTGGTCAGTTCTTAGAACTAGATAACGGTACCCTACCTGCAAAGTTTGAATGCTTACCCCCAAAAAATGTTAAAATTGCAGGATATTTTTCGATATGCCACGCCCCTAAAGAGGCGTAAAAACTATTTTTAGGTGATCGATAGGGGAGGTTACTGGTAACTTAACTATCTAAATCTGAAGCTTCTAGCTATTATACTTTAGGAGATATAAACTTTTGCAGTTTGCCACGCCCCTGTGGGCGGACATATATTTGACAAAGCTTTTTGGTCTTGGGTGAACAGCCCGAGTATATATAGGTCTCTAGCATCAATAGTGTCCAAAATATTGCCATGCCTCTAATGGCCGTAGACTTATAATTTTGTCTTTTAACTTAATAGAATCATAACATTAACTGACGTGCAAAATTTTCGGCGCTCTAGCTGTACAACTCTTGGAGATACAGTTTTATCCGATTTGCTCGTGATCTTGGGTGGTCGATTCGGATCTATATTCCAAATTTCAGCTTTCTAGCTCTTCAATAATATGATTTCTGGCATATCGGAAAATGCATTTTCCGATTTGCCACACCCCTAGTGGGCGGATCGGGAACACTTAACACTTTATAAATCCAAGATATACACGAGTATGTGTTCCAAATTTCAAGTCTCTAGGTTCAATAGCGCCGAAATAGATTGCGTTCATACGGACAGACGGACGGACTTTGCACAAAACCAATATACTAATTTACTTTCGTGATTCACAATAATGTCATTCTCACATTCTGATAATTAGGGCACGAAAACGAAGTAAAATTATCGATTATTCTAGATAATAAGTAAATTTCCATTGGTTCATGGTTAATAAGCTGTAACCTGATAAATTCATTTAATTGTTTTTATACCCTGAACCCATTTTCAATCGGAAATCAGGGTATAATGGTTTTGTTGATATGTATGTAACAGGCAGAAGGAGGCGTGGCAGACCCCACAAAGTATATATATTCTTGATCAGGGCGACGAGCTGAGTTGATTTGGCCCTGTCCGTCTGTCTGTCCGTATGTATGAACGCGTCGATTTCAGAAGATATAAGAGCTAGAGACTTCAAATTTTTTTTAAATGTCCGTAATTACAGCGCGAATATCAAGTTTATCATTAAAAATCGATAACTCATCCCGATCTTTTTTTATCGATAAAAAACCTTATCGAAACCCAGTTATAAAATTATATCTTCTACACCTTTATTGCTAGAGTCTCCAAATTTTTTATGTATGCTTACATGCAATTTATACAACTTCGGTTTTTGTTAAAATTTACCCCCCACCCTTAAATTCACCGCTTCACCCTCACTTTTGTAAAAAGCGTATTTCAAATACTAGAGACTTGTGCTTTGGCAATTACATGCATATCCATGTTATAATCATAATCTGAAAGTTTCATGAAGATCGTATGTCCAAAAAAAAAGTTATTAAGCAATTAAGTTCTCATAGTAAGCGCTCACTGCCGCCCATGCGTGTTTATGCTTGTGTGTGTTATGTATGTAAATGTTTGTGTATGTGTATGTGTGTGTGTGTGTGTGTGTGTGTGTGTGTGTGTGTGTGTGTGTGTGTGTGTGTGTGTGTGTGTGTGTGTGTGTGTGTGTATGTATGCCTGTGTATGCGTGCGTGCGTTTTTTTTTTTTTTTTTTTTTTTCTTACTTGTTAAACTATGAATTAGTATTATCTACTGCAAAATGTTTATTACATTAAATAATGTAATAATAATATTAAAGAGTATGCTGTCTTCGGACATGTCCCGTGCTGTGTCTCAATTTAAAGTTAATGCTGTGTTATATTATGTGACACTCCAGTGGAAAAGAACAAAAGTTGTTAATTTGTTTATTGGATTGCACAATGTATACAGTTTGGGTTTACAAATGCACTCGAGAAAGACCAAATAATAACAGTCGCAACAAAGGCGCGAACATGTCACAAGCCAACAGAACAAAACGACAATCCATTGTTCATTTTTAACCTCCCATCTCCCTACATCCCCTCTTCCTTCTTCTCATTCGCACACGCAGCGTTTATTGCCGAAGGACGGGTCTATGCGTTACCCACCCCATGTAAGTCCCGCAATCATTCGGCTGGAAAGTTGCGACTCGCTTTTCAATTCGCCAATGTTATTGCTTACAAAGACGCATTTATACAGTGACTCTTTCTCTTTCCCTCTCCCTCCCACTCTCACACTCTCTCTCCATGCATATATCGAAAATCCTTTATCTATATATGAACATATATACATACTTTATGTGTCTGATATGAATAAGCCTTGCATTTGAATCGTCTATTAACTAAAATTTAATTGAATCGTTAATTTAACAGATTTTCTACTTCATCTTAGTATCGCTTGCTCAAACCAAATACGTATACAAGTTGGCTATATAAGTATATGTATGTGTACACAGAACTATGTTACTTCTACTATACATATGTACATACATTTAGCAACAAGCGCAGACCGCAGCAAAAGTATCTGGAATGAAGTTCCGACCCAAAGCATGGCCCGACGGACTCTAAGACTTTACAAGAGTAGCACGGCAACGTAAAACGTTTAGCAACAAAAAAAAAAAAATAGTGGAAAAAGTACTGGAAAGCAGCCCAGCTACTCGTTCACGCTTTGAAATGAACACGTTTAGATATGCATGTATGTACGTATGTATAAAGAAATATTGTGCTTCGATTTTTTTTAGGACTTTTCAGTACGCGTGCCATTAACATTCAAAGTAAATCTGTAATATTTAAAATTTTTAACTAAATAAAATAAGTAAGATTGATCTAGTAGAGACTGCTCGACTAGGAGGCGCCCTGAACCCTGCAAAGGGTTATACACACATACAAAAACATGCACATACATATGTCCAAATGTATCCACAAGCCCGTATAAGCACGCGATCTATTAATTTCGCAGTCACCTGCGACTTCGCATTGGCTATACTATGAGCACATATTTGTTGGGAGACTACCTTCATCAAACTTTCTAAATCGGAAATCAGGGTATATTGTTTTTATGAAAGTGTATGTAAAAGGCAGAAGAAAGCATAGCAGACCGCACCGTCTGTCCGTATCAGCGCCGAGATATCAGAAGCTATGAGTTAGAGACATACATTTTTGCAAAACAATTATGCCTTAATATTCCATTTTCAATGGGCTCAGGACCTTAAAATGTTATAAAGTTAATAGAATCAATTAATAGAATCAATTAAAAAAAAAATTTATACAACAGTATAATCATATTTATAGATATGAGCTATATGCATGTGTATTGACAGCTTGGATCTGTTGATAAATATATAAAATGCGCTTTTATTTATAACAGATTTATTAGCACATCCAATTGTGACCTGTTTTCAATTTCAATTCTATATCTAATAACTGTTCTTTTTGATATAAACAGTTTTTCTCAAGGTTACGGCCCGTCAACATAATCGCGACCTCCAACATTAATGCGACCTTCAGCAGCTGTTACCGAGAAGCCCAGAATACGAGCATCCATTTTAGTCATCTTATTTTTCTTAACTTTTCTTTGTTTGTTCTGCAAATAGACACATAATAAATACTTTTTAAAAATGTATATCAATTTTTAAAACACATCGTATTACCTTGTTGTCTCCATTATCATTACACGATGGCGTTATAGCCGGAGCAGGCTTACACATATCATCATTATGTGCGTTTTGAGCACGCTGCAAGCTCTTATATTTGCTACGTCGCTCCAAAAATTGCTTTGCAAATTCTGACGATTCTTTGCCTTCGCCTGAACAAAATATATAAATATATCTCCGAATTATAAAGTGTTAAAATTTTCCCGATCCGCCCACTAGGGGCGTGGCAAATCGGAAAATGCATTTTCCGATATACCAGAAATCATATTAGTTGAAGAGCTAGAAAGCTGAAATTTGGATTGTAGATCCAAGTCGACCACCCAAGATCACGAGCTATGGCGGATATATCTACGTGGAAAATCTGATAAAACTGTATCTCCAAGAGTTTTACAGCTAAAACGCTGATTTTGCACGTAAGCTAATGTTATGATTCCACAAAGTCTAGTGACAAAATTATATGTCTACGCCCATTAGGGGCGTGGCAAATCGGACCTGAAGATATAGAGATTTTTTTAATTCTGCTATATTTTGGACACTATTGCTGCTATATTTTGGACACTATTGATGCTAGAGACCTCAAATTTTGTATATATAATTTGTATATATAATACCAAAAAGCTTTGTCGGATTTATGTCGGCCCACAGCGGGCGTGGCAAGCCGCAAAAATTTGTCAAATTGTCAAATTTGTATACTTACTACGTTACTAATAACCTCTATCTATGAGCCAAAAATAATTTTTACGCCTCTTTAGAGGCGTGGCACATCGAAATATATCCTGTAATTTTTACATTTTTTAACGTAAGCATTCAAATTTTGCAGTTAGTGTACCGTTAACTCGTTTTAAGAACTGACCAAAAATGAGGTGTCTACGCCCAGCAGAGGCGTGGCAAATCGGGAAAACCAGATTATTCTACAGTATTAGAGGGAAACTTAACTATAAAATTGCTGGTGGGATGTGAATAAGTATTCCGCATTCGGTAACGCCCGACTGCAACGTTCTTACTTGTTTTTCATTCGATTGAAATCGACTTTATTTGTGGAACAAGCGGACTCTGCCTTTCTTGTAGAAATTAATAAAATAAGAAGAGTGATCTATTCGAGACTGCGCGACTAAGAGATATCCTGAACCCAGCAATGACTTGATATTATACATACATACAAAAGCATATGCACGCGCTTTGTTAACTGCGCAGTAAGCAGTGATTGCGCCTAGGCTGCAATTTGGGTAATATTGGGAGAACATAATTGTTGAATAAATTGTCTTATAGTGAGACTATCTTCATAAAGATTTCAGAACGTGATACAAACATTCAAAGGTATCAATTTTCTAAAGCAGAAGTCTCTAGCACTTGAAACTCGTTTCATACAAATTGAGCGCGAAGGGCATCCAAGATTTGTAAATTACAAAATCTTTGTATTTGTCAAATATATATATATATATATATATATATATATATATATATATGTATATATATATATATATATATATATGTATTTGTCAAATATATGTATATATTGTTTACATGTACAGTTTGGCAAGAAAGTGTTTACACATAGGTAAAAAATTTTTACTTTGAAGCGAAATAAAAGCATTAAGAATATGCATATTCAATTTTTTAAAAATGAAAATTGGTAAATTAGACTATAAACTATATTAGTAAGTAAAAAAATTACAATATGTTTCCATTAACAAAAGAAAATAACAAAAAACAAAAGAAGTAACAACAAGTAAGAAAGCTCCAGTCGAGACTGCTCGACTAGGAGATACCCTGAACCCTCCAAGCTGATATTCTAATTATACTGCACCTCTTTTATGCACACATACATACACATGCATCCACACGCACGCATAAGCCTGCGCTCTGCTGACTGCGCAGTAAGCAGCGACTGCGCTTGGGCTGCGCTGCAGTGTGGGCAATATTATGAGAATTTATTTGCCGAATAATTTCTTTTGTAGACATACGATCTTAATGAAACTTTCAGAGCGTAATCATATGTGTGTACATTTCAAAGCACAAGTCTCTAGTACTTGAAATGCGTTTTTTACAAATTGGGGGAGAAAGGGGCGTGGTATCCAAAATCTGTAAATTACAAAATCTTTGTATCGATTTGTTTTATACACAACGCAAATTTGAAGACCCCAGGTCTAAAAATGTTCAAATTAGGCTAAAAAAACAAAATCAATTTTTCGATTATTCTCGATAAAAAAAGTTATCGGACGATTTATCGAAAAAATAAAGCAAACTCGTACTGCGTATGGTACACACGAGTATGCTTGCCAAATTTCAGCTCTCTAGCTCTTATAACTTATGAGATCGACGCACTCATACGGACGGACGGACGGACGGACGGACAGACGGACAGGGCTATATCGACTCAGCTCGTCACGCTGATCAAGAATATATATACTTTGTGGGGTCTGACACGCCTCCTTCTGCCCGTTACATACTTTTTCACAAAACCATTATACCCTGATTTCCCATTTTCAATGGGTTCAGGGTATAAAAATCAGCTGACAAGAAAGTGTTTACACAACTAAAACAATTAATTCATTATAGTGTTTTAACTACTTTTTAGTTAAAACTAATAATTTTTTTGGCCACCTTTGGCATCTATGACTGCTCCCAAGCGTCTATTCCTCGATTGGACCAAGTTTCTTACATATTCCACTGGGATATTTTGCCATTCCTCCAAAACATTGGTTTTCAGTTCAGTTTTATTCTTTGGATGCCTCTTAGCGGGTAAAACTGCCACAGAGATTGGCCAAATGTTTTTGATTTCTTGGAAAACGGTATATAATATACTAAGCCGTGCAAAAAAAAGAGGATAGGCTTGAGTTAGAGGTTAAAGGTTAAAATTAAAGGACGGCCTCTTCTATTATCACCCAGGGTAGAGCGAATTACGCTCAGAAAAATGGACGAGAAACCAACTATTTTGATCAGGATGCTTGCCAGTGAGCTGAAGGAGGAGTGTAGCATAACCATTTCCCGGGAAAGTGTCAGAAGAGCACTAAAAAGTAACGATCTGTCGTCCCGACTAGCCCGGAAAAAAAACACTGATGTCGGCAGATCACGCTCAAAAGCGTCTAATGTTTGCTAAAATGCACGAAAATCTGCCAGATTCATATCGGGATGATGTAATATTTTGCGATGAATCCAAAATGATGGTATATTATAACAATGGTCCAACTAGAGAGTGGCGCAAGCCCCCAAAAGCCCTCGAGAAGAAAAATAGAATACCGACTGTTGATTTTGGAAAGCGTTCGGTAATGGTCTGGGGGTGCATCTCAAGCAAAGCAGTTGGATATCTCTGTTTCATTGAGAACACCATGGATGTTGGACAGTATTTTCACATTTTGCGCACACATTTAGTAACCAGTGCCAACAAATTTGGATTCTTTGTCAATGGCAAACCAACTTTTAGGTTTTATCAAGACAATGATTCAAACATAAGGCGCATATTGTGAGGTGCTGGCTTCTTTATAACTGGAAAAATGTGATGGATACGCAAGCTAAAGGCCTGGACTTAAGCGTCATTGAGAATTTGCGGGCTTATCTGAAGAAGAGGACCGCAAAGAGGTAACCGAAGAATAAAACTGAGCTGAAAACCATTGTTTTGGAGGAATCGATGAATAGACGCTTGGGAGCAGTCATAGATCCCAAAGGTGGCCAACAAAATTATTAGTTTTAACTAAAAAGTAGTTAAAACACTATAATGAATTAATTGTTTTAGTTGTGTAAACACTTTCTTGTCAGCTGATTTTTGTTACTTCTTTTGTTTTTTGTTATTTTCTTTTGTTAATGGAAACATATTGTAATTTTTTTTACTTACTAATATAGTTTATAGTCTAATTTACCTATTTTCATTTTTAAAAAAATTGAATATGCATATTCTTAATGCGTTTATTTCGCTTCAAAGTAAAAAATTAAAATTTTTTCCCTATGTGTAAACACTTTCTTGCCAAACTGTATGTATATTTCACTGATCATATGTTTGTCAGCTTTGCATGCATGCATCCACTGACCAGATGCTTGGTAAATGGAGCACATATCAATAAAGACAAATATGTAATCAACTATCGAATAAGATCGGCTGTCGAATAAGAGCATTCTAACAGGAGAGTTAGAGGTGAAAGTTAAATTAGGAATTGAGTAATTATCAGTTTATATTACTTTTCGAACATAACAAGTAAGAAAGCTCTAGTCGGGACTGCCCGACTACGAGATCCCCTGAACCCTTCGAGCAACTGATATTTCAATAATTATTTACACATGCACATACACGCACACACACAGCCATGCGCACGCACGCACAAACACGCATTGGCTGCAGTGGTAGCTTACTATGGGAAATTAATTATTTAATACCTTTTCTTGTGGATGGACTATCTTCATGAAACTTTCAGAATATGAATATAATATAAATATGCACAAGTCTCTAGTATTTGAAATACTCATTTTAAACATATGTGGGTGAGGGGATGAATTAGGGGTAGAGGGTAATTTTGAAGAAAAAAAATCGAAATTCCATAAATTACATATAAATCTACTTTAAAAATTTGGTGACTCTAGCTTTAAACATGTAAGAGATATAAATTTATTACTGGTTTTCGATAATGATTTTAATCTATAACAAAATAATGGGGAAAATGATCGATTTTCAAAGCAAAACTCGATATGCGTGTGGTATACATGGACATAGGAAAAAGAATTTCAAGTCTCTAGCTCTTACATCTGAGATCGACGCGTTCAAACATACGCACAGACGGACGGACCTAGAATATATATATGTACTGTATGGGGACTGCCACGCCTCCTTCTGCCTGTTACATACTTTTAACAAAACCATTATACTCTGATTTCCCATTGAAAATGGGTTCAGGGCATAAAAACATTGTGTTTTGGCAAATGCATGCATATCCATGTTATAATCATAATCTGAAAGTTTCATGAGGATAGTCCATCCACAGGAAAAGTTATTAAACAGTTAATTTCCCACACCAAGCCACCACTGCAGCCAATGCGTGTTTATGCAAGCGTGGGTATACATATGTGTGTGTGTGTATATGGGAATAATTATTAAAATATAGGTTGCTCGAACGGTTCAGGGGATCTCGTAGTCGAGCTTTCTTACTTGTTATAAAGTATGTTTTGTTATTACCCATGCGAATAATTGTTAAAATATAGGTTGCTCGAAGGGTTCAGGGGATCCCGTAGTCGGGCAGTCTCGACTAGAGCTTTCTTACTAATTATAAAGTATGTTTTGTTATTACCTATGTATCGTACCCAATAACTTATCTTACTCGTAGGCCAAGAAAACACCTTTGATTACGCTTCTTAAAAAAGGAAACGTTTGCAATGGTTTCGGGAAAGAATCTCTTGGACACAAAGGTAGTGGTATACCATTATATTTATATTATTGTTGTTGGCAATAGAGCAAAACTTTTTTTTTCATCGTTGCTAACTGATCACTGCTCTTGACTATTGGTCAAACTAATTTTTTAATAACTTTACTTTAATAAGTGACACTTAATGAACAACTTATTCAATTATATACATAATAGTATAAAATACACATAAAACAAGTAAGAAGGCTCCAGTTGAGCAGATACCCTGAACCCTCTAAAGCCCAAGCCTATAGTACTTGAAATGCGTTTTTTACAAATTGTGGTATCCAAAATCTGTTAATTACAAAATCTTGGTATCCATTAACTTAATATACAACGCATATTTTAAGTCTCCGGGTCCAAACTGTTCAAATTAGGCTGAAAAAAGATTGTCGATTTTCGATTACTCTCGATAAAAAAAATTTTGGATGAGTTATCGAAAAAATAAGATAAACTTGTACTGCCTATGGTTTACACAAGTATGCATGCCAAATTTCAGCGCTTATATCTTCTGAGATCGGTTTGCTTATACGGACGAACGGACAGACGGACTATATCGACTCAACTCGTCGTCCTGATCAAGAATATATATACTTTATAGGGTCTGCGATGATTCCTTCTGCATGTTAAATACTTTTCACAAAACCATTATACCCTGCTTTCCCATTTTCAATGGGTTCAGGGTATAAATATATGCAAAGGCCATATGTTTCAAATAGCAATAGCCATATCAAATACAAGGGACAATCAGGCAGGCGATATTGCATAAAATGATTACTCTATTCACATCGTGAACTTGTATAGAAATGGGAACATACCTAGATATATGCGAACATAATCTTTAACTTCATAGGGCGCTTCCAGGTCTTTCAAAAAGGAAACAAATGTTGGTACTGTGAATGGAATATTTAGAGTAATATTTAGATATTAATTATGATAACTATATAGATAGAAGGTTCTTCTTACCATCTACTTTAGCAGACATATTTTCTAAGCTCTTCATACACCAGGAGGTAAACTCACTCTCATACTCATTTACTTTGCTGTTTGAGGCATCGCCGCTCAACTGCTGCGAAGTGGACTTGACAGCGGACTTTCTCTCCTCACTGATTGATAACTTGATAGCTGATTTACTTGAAACCGTTTTATTATTTTTATCCGTCTGCTGTGAGCTCTGCCCAGTTGCAGCTTTGACATTTTTTGATATTACATTCTGCATTGTCGGCAATGTTTGGCTCTTACGTAAATTTCGAGGCGATGGCACTGCTATGCCACCGGCCGTTGACTTCAGCTGTGTTTGCGACTGCGGTTTGCTGGTTGATGCTACAGCCACTGGCAAACCGGCGGCAAGCACAGAGGCGGCAGTTGGTGGCACGTACTTAGTGTTGGTGGCCCCTGATTGAACGAGCGTTGCCTCGTCCCACAGGCCGGGGCCAATCGGAGCTGGACTACCAGTAGCACTCCATGCCTTGTTGACACTGCCCCAAATATTTGATAGTCCACTACTACCAGAAACGATCAGATTGGCAGATAACATCACTTGATGTTGCTGCTTCTGCTGCTGTTCATGATCACGACGACGCTGTTGCTCCAGCAGCTCATTGGTCAGACGCTTAGCTTCCTCGGCTTGTATGTCCACCAAGCTCATAACTGGCGTAGGTGCTGGCGATGCCTGCCATTTGAGCAACGCATCATTAGCTTCGGCTGCTGCTGCAGCTGTAGCGCGCATTTGCTTGTCCAGCTGCTCCTGTTGCCGTTGTTGATCCGCTCGCCGTTCCCGACGCTCAGCTTTCTGAATTTCGGCTAGTCCTGGTGCGGTATTGTTCACGTTTGGCGTCTGCAAAGACCATGGGGCGATGGAAGTAGCATGCGCTGAACAATTAACTTGCTCTATCTTTAAGCCGCTTGCCTTATTTCCGGTCACAGCTGTTGTTGTAGTTAAAATATATGTGTTAATTCTAAATGTTTTTATTTAAGTTCTCCAAATTCGACGAATGCGTATACAAGAATATATTATTTCATTTATACGCACATATAAATATAAGCATGTGTTGGAATATTGGAATATTAACTCATTTTTGCTCAACAAACTACTAAATTGATGTTTTTGATGTATCAAACGGATCGAGTAAAGCTTGAACTATTATTTATTTATTTCTTACCTGAAGGGCTTGTGGAAGCTTGAGGGTTATTGCTAAACAAAGCCTTGCGGCGTTGAGCTTGTATTTGCTGTTGGCGTTCCCTTTCCTCTTGCTGTTGTCTATTCTTTTCCTCTTCGGCTATCACGGCACGTCTCTTTTCTTCCTCTTGCTGTTGACGCTTACGCTCTTCCTTGATGCGCCGCTTTTCTTCGACCTGCTCTCGACGACGATCCTCATCGCTTATTTTATGCTCTGGCTGTTTTCCTTGCTTTTGACTAGCCGTCTGTTGCTGCTGTTTGTTGACTTGTTGCTTGCCAACAATTGTTTGGGCTGACAATTGATCTTTATTGTGTGTAGGGATGCTGTCCAGTGCTATTGGCTGCTCTTGCAGCTCTGTTTGCTGCGCAATCTTTGGATTGCATTGATTGTCCTTGCATTGCTGCTGCTCCTGTTGCAGTTGCTGCGCTGGATCGAAATCCAAGTGCGCAGTTGCTGTGCTGCTGTTGTTGCCAGCTTGCCTAGGAAGATGTCGCTTTTGTTGCTGCTGCTCCAGTAATAGTTTCTGGCTTTGTTCCTCCTCCAAGGTAGCAACGTCCCACAATTTTGCATTTTCCATCGTAGGCCACGACGATTGCGCAGGCTGCTGTTGCTGCTGTGGCCATATGGGCATCATAATATTTTGAGCCAAGATCTGCGACTCAGTTATAAAATCCACAGTGGAGCTTGGCTTGATCAACGGAGATGACTGTTGCTGCTGTTGACTGATAGAAGATGCTGTTGGCGGTCCTCGCAACAACATTCGCAAATTGTATTCGTTTAAAATGTCCAGATCATTGGCGTGCACTTCATTCAATTTGCTCGCGTCTGAATCAGATCCAAATTGATGCTGCACTTGTTCGAGATTAGTTGGCTGTGGATTCTGTCCCTGGGTCTGTTGATGCATCAACTGCGCATTCAATATAAAATCATCAGCATCCAAGAAGTTGCGCTCCGAACGCTGCTCAGCGTTGACCGGATAAATATGCTGTTGATCCTTTTTAGCCTGCTGGGCGATAATATCATACAATTGGTTGCCGGCAATGGGGTTTAAGGCTGCTAGCGAATTGCTTAAGCCACTAAAACTACTCAAATATTCTGGGAGCACCAGCATCTGAACCTTGCTACGGACAACGGCTTCACGCTGAGCAGGATCCAGACGCTGAAAACAATCGCTTTTCGATAGATCAGTTAGTATTTGATATTCCTGGTGCTGCAAGTATTGATCTTGCAACATTTGGAAACGCATGGTTAGCATGTGGGATGTGTCCATTGTGTGTGCGCTCATATGTCCTTTTACTGCCGCACTCAAAGAATCTGCAGCTGCCGTAACATTAGCTTTCAATTGCTCGTCATTGTCAGGGCGAAGATGATGCTGCTGCTGTTGATGATGCTCGTTATGTGTTAAGGGCAATGCAAGCATCGCAGGCTTACGGGTTGTCAGATTAATTTGTAAATTATCCAACTCAATGGGTGTGGGTAAAAGATGGTTGTGCGTAAACGGCATATTGCCATGACATAGCTTAATCAGGTCACCAAGTGGCCTAAAACGAGTGTCCGAAATGCGGCGTACATAGAGATTCTCATTAAAGTATCCGGCACGATACCATTCGGTCATCTCAATGGCACTAAACGGACCCTGTACATTCGACTGTGGATCGCGATAGAACCATAATTCGTTCGGACTTGCACTCATCACATGCGGGAGCACGGGTATATGGTGTGGTTGCAGATGATTCTGTTGTAAATGATGCTGTTGTTGTTGTTGCTGTATGGAAAGCTGCTCGTTGAACGGTTTATGGGACAATTCAGTGGCAATGATTGTAGTCGATGCTGAGTCTGAAGCAACGAGTTGGTGATGAAGTTGACCGGGCTCAACAATTGATCCCACCATTCCATACCTATTGCTATCACCTACAATATTTGTTTTACTGCTATTTATGTCATCAACTTGACCACTATCATCGTCCATTATTAGTTTCTCAACCTCATCGGCTACCTCTTTGAAGCGTTCCGAAATATCACCGTGACCAATTGCCTCTGTTTGGTGTGTGGGCGTTGATTCAGCTGTGTCCGATCTTACGTCTAATTCGTTACTACTGCTGTTGTTGGTGATAGCGGATTCGTTTGTATTAGTGGCATTGCTTAGGGTGGTATTCGTTGTTGATACAGATTGCGCTTCAATAACCGCTGCCCTTCCCTGCTCAGTACGATTATCGGTTTGAATTAATTGCCCACTTTCTATCGAGGTAGCTTCTGCAAAGATATTGGAATCACTTTCATCCATGTCCTTTTTATGTGTCGAGTCGCTACAATTTTTCTTGTCTGATTCTGTACCTATCGATTCGCCATGGAAAGCACCACTAGAATCGAATGTGCCACCCATTTCCGAAGGATTCTCCATTGCCCATTCCGGCAAATTATCCTCACCATCGGGATTTGTTAAGCAACCGCTTTCAGGCCACGGCTGGTTTGCTTTGGAGCCAATCAGACGATTAGAGCTTAGTCCGCCTGGCCCAGCTGATGCAATCTGTGATTTAACGGCGCTCGTCCGCTCATTAGATACTGTTCCAATTACCGAAATGGATCGTTGTACATTAGCTATGCCCGGATTGCCAACGAAGGAATTGCCATCCATATTCCCAGATTGTATTGGTTCCTCTTCACGCCAGCTGGTTGAACGTCCTTAAATTTAAAATAGTTTAATGTGAGGATGAAAATGTTTATTGGCTATTAATTTATTTAGGCTTACCCCACCGATGGGCGCCTGCACTGCGCCACCCAGCTACTTCCGTGCCAACTGTTCCGCCTGAATTTGGTCCGTCGCCAGAGCCGTCTTCGTTTCGGCTTCTGCGCCAATTTTCCATGTTTCGGCATTGACTTGAGAAGTCCTTCCGTGGACTAGAGCTCGGTGTACCATTCCAGTCCACTCCGGGGCCCCCACCAACGCCAACGCTGCCACCACTAGCTCCAGTGGCGGCACCGATAGCCGCTGAATCCCCAGTACCATTCCGCTCGCTCCAGTTTCGATCTGGCTGCAAGTATCGCATACAATATACGGTTAGAAAATCAGTAGTCACAGCAGCTGGTAAATTATTGCGCTTTACCTTCATTGATATAGCCGAGATGCTGTCATCGTAAATGGTGCTTGGTCTCTGGTATATTGAGTGATAAACAGATTTCCCTCGCATACGGCCACGATCTACCATTCCACCTCGACCTGAGCCTCGAGATGCTACACCAAACGCTCCCGGTGAACGCTGTAACCAGGCGGGGCGTGACTGTGGAACATTATTTTTCATTTAATACTTCAACTGGACAACGCACATTTATTTCCTTTACACTTACGCTACTGCTCAACTGGCTTTGGCTATTTAATTCCTCTTCAGAGCTCGGCGTTAGAGCAAGCGGATACTGAACTTTTTCAATAAACAGCTTTTTGAACGATGGCAGAATCTGAGGCAGAAGGCAATTTCGATCAAATAACGATAACATCTCCTCCCGACCGTAGCGGTACTCCGGAAACATATTACGATTGGCAGCTGTATGGCTTGGATTGGCCAGCATATTGACTCCACCGCTAACGCCAGCTCCTCCGCCACTACCACCACCGAGGCTGTGTAATGATAGACCACTGTTTGGCCCGCCGCCCGTAGTGGCTCCAATGTTCGAGGGCTCCGCCGACATATTGCGCAACCACTCCGGTCCGAATTTCATTGAGTCTGTCATTTTCGGCAACTCTTGAGTTTTGATTCCTTTAAAAGTCTGTCGCTGAAATGTTAAATACATTTGAGCCATCAGCATTGGCTAGGAAACACACGCGCTATCGTTTTGACTAGTTCGATTGCGATTTTGAATCTTTGTATACTAAATCGAATTATAAACTTCCAAAATTTTAGCTTCCACTACTTCGTACATATACATACATATATATATATATATATGTATATATTTATATGTATATTTACGAAGTAGTGAAAGTTAAAAATTTGTTATACAAAGATTCCAAATTATACGTATTATTACATATTATTTTTTTTTAATAAACGTGTGCATGTGTGCGAAAAAATGGAATAACAAGCGGAATAAGAACAAGGAAACATAACCTATAAAGAGCGGGGTGCATATTATATTATTGCACACGAAATTTACAAGGTAAGGAGACCTCATTTAATCTACAAAACTTTGCTTAGCCATCTTACAACTACTATTATATATCAATGTCTATTTTTTTCACCTATTTGAAATATAATGACTTTATATTCAGAACTAATCTTGCACTTGGTAACTATGTGTACATATAGTCCAAAATTTTTATGTTGACCAAATATAGTACTTTTCTTGCACTTTATGTCGTTATTTAGGTCTTTGTTTAGTTCTAACGAGTTGGCAGTCCTTTCCAAAGACTACAATTAGCACCGTGGCACACATCTATACACGACTATACAAATACATACACCCTCCCATATAAAAATGTACTTATCCCACATGTCTATTTGTCTGTTTAATTCCTTAAAGCTCATTTCAATAAACGGTATTTAAATTAGCTTTCAAAGCTTAAATAAACTCCACAACTCGAAATTAAGCCCTTATGACTTTTAAGAATTTTAAAATATTAATAGTTGTGTTGGCACTCACATATAGTGTATGAATGCAAGTGATGTGTATGTAAACCTGAGATGAGCGTTACCCAAATACGGGTTACATGTGAAGAGTATATTAGTCTTTAATTAGCAACGAAGCTCTATATATATCGATAAATTATCGTTAATATAACACGATATCACCGTGCTTCCATTTACATTAGGCGTATACACATCGGAAATAGCGTAGCATCAGAATTCTCTATCAAAATAACTTGTATAATTTTAATTTACAGGGCTGATGGATATGATGACGATGTGTTTATGTTAATATTTGATTTTGATGTATATATATATTTGTATATATTTTCCTAACACTATATAAACTGCTATTTAATAATACAACCAGTGATGTCAATTTTATTTTGGAAAAAAAAAAAATGTTCGTAAAATACGGAAACAAAGGCAGAAAATTAAAACAGGTAAGAAGCCTCTAATCACGACTACTCCATTAGGACCAGTGATGTCATTTCCGCTTTTTCCCCGTCAGATTTGGCTTTTTTGGCAGTAAGATTGCGGGAAGAATTCAAAAACAGCGGGCATCGGAAATTCTAGCTTTTTTAGTAAATTCGAACTGTTTTTTTTGCATTGTCTCATTTACGTCGTGTTTGATGATTAAAGTGTTGAAAATAAATTTCTATCGATATTTACTTTTATCGAGTAATTCCCCTTAAAAAATTCCCACCTAATCTTCCATCGATAAGCGAATCTTCCATCTCTTGCATAGTGCTTAAATAAGTCTGCAAACGACAAAGAGCAAGATGCCGAAAGAAGCTTATAAGCAAAAAGTTAGAGATGTCTGGCTGCAAAGCAGCGAATTTAAAGAGTGGTTGAGAAAATATCCCACAGACACAACTCGGGCGTATTGCAGCTATTGTAAGTGCAACATTACGGCAAAGTTGAGCGATTTACGTGCACACGGTGCAATAAAAAAGCGCGCGAGTTCAATGGAGGGCTTTGTGCAAAAAAATAAAATTCCTTTTGTGCAATTGCCAGTCAAAACTGTTGAACAGGATGCAGCGCTTTGCCTATTTGCGGCTCACCATAGCGCAATCGCTCCTCTTGACCATCTAAGTGACCTTTCTCAAAAAAAATTTGATGACAGCAGCACCACGTCAAAAATAAAGCTGCACCGCAGTATGCATTGGCTCCCCATTTTAACGAAGATTTGTACAAGGACTTAGAGCTGGAAAACCATAAAAGTCGTACTTTTCATAATAGAAATAAATGTAAATAATGCTCTTGTAATTTCATACTTTTCCTTGTACATATTTACAGAATAATAATAAAGAATATAGACAAATATAGAGAAAATATAAAAGTGCCAGTGAATTATCAAGACATGCTTTTTTCGCCGAGCTGGGGACGTATGTTTCGCTACGTGAAAGATATTGACCAGTTGTTTCAACGTGGTCTCTTACCAGGGTCTCTGAAGGGATGTACACGTCTTAAGTGTTCCATCATATTGGAAGTGTTGCCGCTCGTGCGGTACTCTTTTCCGCAATGAAGGCATTTGGCAAGCATGTTCATCAGTTTCTCAAAATGTGACCAAACTTCTGATGTGTTTTTTTTTTTCGTTTCGTGCAAGGCTCATTGGATTCAGTCAATGCATTTGAAGATGCAATTGTAGTGGAGGCATTGCAGGTTTTATCTAAAATGTGAAAAATACGTTCAGGCTAGAAAATATCACTTTTTTTTTTTAACGTAATGTACCCTCCACAGGGTATAAAATACTTACTTGAAACTTGTCCATGTTGAAAAGGAACTACCAATGTTTAACAATGTCCGTATGCTATGCTTGTCAACTATTTATTTTATTTATTATTATTTTAAATTTCCAAAAAATAGATTAAGCACACAAAAAATAAATATTATTTTGATACAGAAAAAAATTTCACCACTTACATGTGTTTGAAACAAATCAAGCGGCGATATATCGATATCGACAAAAGTCCATCGATATATCATAAAAATTTAAGTCCATCGATATAATCGATGGTTGCATCGATGGTTTCCCAGCTCTACATTGAAGAGTCTAAAAGGACATTGGTGGCGCCAAGCTTAGTTTACTTTTGGAAGAGTCAACCGATGTCAGCGTCACAAAATTACTTGTGCTTTGGCAAATACATGCATATCCACGTTATAATCATAATCTGAAGTTTCATGAAGATCGTATGTCCACAAAAAAAGTTATTAAACAATTGAGTTCTCATAGTAAGCGCACACTGCAGCCCATGCGTGTTTATGCTTGTGTGTGTGTGTATGTATATATATATATATATATATATATATATATATATATACATACACACACACACAAGCATAAACACGCATATATATATATATATATGTGTGTGTGTGTGTGTGTGTGTGTAAATGTGTATGTGTGTGTGCATGTATGTATGTATGTATGCCTGTGTGTGCGTGTGTATGTGTGCGTGTTTCTTGTGTAAGCTGAAAGACGCTTTCTTGTTTTTAAAGATGTTTTCCTCAAATATGTTATTTTAACTTACTGTTTTAAAAAGTTCATAGCACTCAGCCCAATTATGACCAGTTAAGTACCCAAGGCTTGCTGCCCTTTGAATAGCTGCAAAAGAGCCTTGTTGCCATCTTAACCTTTCTGCTCTAGTAACAGTTAAACTTTTGTGGCTTATTTTATGGGTGATGAACAAGTCACCCGCAGTTATATTTAAAAGCTCCGATATGATAGCTGCATTAACGGATTTCCCATTAATTATAAATCCGGAATCTATAAAATGATTTCTAATCAATTTAATTAGATGCGGCACATCGGCAAAGACGTAAACTCTTCTGCCATCAAAGAAAAACCTAAGTGAAAATGTATTTTAATAAAAATATTTAAAGTGTAAAAAATATTTCTTACCATGGCTGCGTATAAGTCACTTGTAGAGACGATAAGAGTGACCGGTTTGTTCCACCCAAGTCACATACCATTGCCACTATAGTGTATCCCATATTTTGAGTGGTTTTAAAATTTCTTTAATTTTCAAATCCGTCATTGGGCAATCAAATTCATAAAAAATTGGCTGCTTCCAGTGTGCCACTAAACCTGCTGCAAAGTTCTTATTGCAAGAAGTGGAAAATATATTACCGCCGTCAGGGTCGGCTTTAATTGTTGGCACGGCGCCTAGCTTGAGGAGCAGCTTTCTTGAGAAGCCTGCAAAAGTAATTTGTAGTCATACTATTATTAAATTAACTCTTATAGATTTACTTACCAAGACCACATTGAACTTTGCCTATCAAGCATTCTGGTTCAAAATGTGCCTCGCACACTTTCCAATTTGGGCAGTTATTTTGTCTTGGCCACTTTCCACAGAACTCCAGCCATTTCCTCTTCAGCTTAATATCTAAAGGAAACGAAAAAAAAAGAAATATCATTCTTCCCATAATGGTTCTTACAATTTAGCACCGAACACTTCATTTTTGGTTTTTGATTATAATTATTTATTAATTGTAAACAACAAAATCTCTGATTATGCTTTAATTTGGCGCGGACTCAATTAAAGCATAATCTGAAAATGTGACGTCACAAGGGAGCTGTTAGTTAACATTAAAAGTAACGGGGCTGCCCTTTGCCACTGACCAGAGCAGCGGCTCACAAAAATTGAAATTTCTTCGTAGCGAGAACCCACTGTTAAAAGACACAGTAGGTTGCGTCACTGTTAAAGACACAGTAGTTGCGCAAAGGCACTGACCAGAGAACACATAGACCGGACAAGTAGTGTAAAGCGTTTTGCACACTTTTTTTCGGGAGTTATCTCCCAGACACTTCGTATTTGCTCGGCTCCTCACTTTTTGGGTTCGGGCTACGAAAAAATACGAAAGCACAATCATTTCGCTTCATGCGCTCGACCGAGATGGTCGACTGTTGAACAAAAGATCCCTCTGCGCTGAATGTTTCCCTTGCTCTCTCTCTCTCACGATGCTCTCTGCTCTCTCAAATATGTATATGTATGTATGCATGTGAGCACAAGCAGCGCTCACAAATTGAAATTTCTTCGCAGCGAGAGCCCATGCCTACCCTTATGTGTGAAGAGTATACCGAACTTTTCAAACCGTTTGCCATGCGTTTTCGTTATTATTTGTGGGAAGGGTATGAAAGCGTTGGTGCGCATAATGAAAATGTTTTCACGACGAGCATGCACACACACACTTACAGTATGCTGCATGTACTATGAACATTTGTATGCCTGTGTGCGAAGCTCTTGCTGCCTGTAGCATTTTAACTCCCAGCATTTGCATTTGGTCGATCTTATGAAGTGCTCACATACATATGTATGTATGTATGTATGTATGTATATACATTTGATTGTGTGTACGCATGGGAGGCGCTGCTCACAATTTTGGGATATAACTTGTAGAAGCATTTGTATGCCTGTGTGTGCCTTTACATGTGCGTGTGTATGCCTGGGAGATGAACATTGGCGTGTGCCTCCCTCAACTTAGAATGGTGTGAACGATTTTGGGTTTTATTTGAAGAGGCGCGCTTATGTTTAAGTACCTGATTTCACTCAATGATCGTGGGTTTGCCTATCAGAATGAATGTTTTTTAAAAATGTGGTACCTGATTAATCCCAGTGGGCAAAATGGGATGTGTTTTTTGAACCCTTGCACTTGTGCATACATATGCAGGTCAATTTGGCACCTTTTTAAAGATATGAATACAGGTAAACAGGTCAAATAGACCCTTTTTACAAAAATTGCATACCAAAATTGCCCAAATTGACCCTTTTTTAAAAAGAGACATCCGTTAGATGTCGTAACCGTAAACAATAAATAAATAACAAAATGTACTATATGTTTATGTTTTATATTTATTTATTCAAATGTATTATTGTCGAATAATTTTTAATTTGTTTTTACTTAGATTACTAGTTTTACTAACAAGGGTGGCTATCATTTTTATGAGTTAATAAAACTTCATTTTGAAATATTTAAGAAAATTTTCGAAAAGAAGCCATTCATAGCAAAACTTAAAGAAAAAATTGTTTTGCACTGCATGCACGCTACAGCTAAGTCAATCTCTCATAATGAATGGTTTTCCCCTAGCCACCCTTGCTTTAACCATCGAAAATTCTTGCTTAATCAATTTGTGTTAATTTTAATAAGAAAAAATTGTAAATGGTTAACAGATAGCATAGTTAGTAAAACTAGTAATCTAAGTAAAAACAAATTAAAAATTATTCGACAATAATACATTTGAATAAATAAATATAAAACATAAACATATAGTACATTTTGTTATTTATTTATTGTTTACGGTTACGACATCTAACGGATGTCTCTTTTTAAAAAAGGGTCAATTTGGGCAATTTTGGTATGCAATTTTTGTAAAAAGGGTCTATTTGACCTGTTTACCTGTATTCATATCTTTAAAAAGGTGCCAAATTGACCTGCATATGTATGCACAAGTGCAAGGGTTCAAAAAACACATCCCATTTTGCCCACTGGGATTAATCAGGTACCACATTTTTAAAAAACATTCATTCTGATAGGCAAACCCACGATCATTGAGTGAAATCAGGTACTTAAACATAAGCGCGCCTCTTCAAATAAAACCCAAAATCGTTCACACCATTCTAAGTTGAGGGAGGCACACGCCAATGTTCATCTCCCAGGCATACACACGCACATGTAAAGGCACACACAGGCATACAAATGCTTCTACAAGTTATATCCCAAAATTGTGAGCAGCGCCTCCCATGCGTACACACAATCAAATGTATATACATACATACATACATACATACATATGTATGTGAGCACTTCATAAGATCGACCAAATGCAAATGCTGGGAGTTAAAATGCTACAGGCAGCAAGAGCTTCGCACACAGGCATACAAATGTTCATAGTACATGCAGCATACTGTAAGTGTGTGTGTGCATGCTCGTCGTGAAAACATTTTCATTATGCGCACCAACGCTTTCATACCCTTCCCACAAATAATAACGAAAACGCATGGCAAACGGTTTGAAAAGTTCGGTATACTCTTCACACATAAGGGTAGGCATGGGCTCTCGCTGCGAAGAAATTTCAATTTGTGAGCGCTGCTTGTGCTCACATGCATACATACATATACATATTTGAGAGAGCAGAGAGCATCGTGAGAGAGAGAGAGCAAGGGAAACATTCAGCGCAGAGGGATCTTTTGTTCAACAGTCGACCATCTCGGTCGAGCGCATGAAGCGAAATGATTGTGCTTTCGTATTTTTTCGTAGCCCGAACCCAAAAAGTGAGGAGCCGAGCAAATACGAAGTGTCTGGGAGATAACTCCCGAAAAAAAGTGTGCAAAACGCTTTACACTACTTGTCCGGTCTATGTGTTCTCTGGTTAGTGGTTTTGCATAAGATGATCAACAATTTTTAAAGTCGTATAAACATAAAAATCATCGATGATAGAACCATTTCGCTCGGAATTTATTTATCGATGATACGTCACTGTTTTTTCCTGCTCTAATAGTAATGCATTGATTACTGCTGCAAATCCATCGATGAGCCATCGATTCCCCGATGTCCGATGGTTTCAAATATAGCAATATATTAACTTGTTTGGGTAAAATGGATTTAAATAGTATTAATAATTTTCTTGAAACGTAGGAATATACATGTGATTTGGCGACTATAATTCATTGTTCGATTATTTAATCATATGATTTATTTTAGGTGCTTTAAAGATTAATTGCAATTAATCGCGGAAAAATGGAAAATAGGTTAATCAAATGATTTTGAATGCGCCTAATTTATTTGCTTGATATTGTTAAATTTAAGTATTTTTATTATTATATACAACTGGAAACTCACCTTGAGGGACGCGAACTCTTTCGTATGTTTGAGTTTGTTTTTGGCAGAATTGGCAATTCACATCCGTGTGATATAATTTGGAAAAAAATCTCCACACTTTAATCAAATGATTTTGAATGCGCCTAATTTATTTGCTTGATATTGTTAAATTTAAGTATTTTTATTATTATATACAACTGGAAACTCACCTTGAGGGACGCGAACTCTTTCGTATGTTTGAGTTTGTTTTTGGCAGAATTGGCAATTCACATCCGTGTGATATAATTTGGAAAAAAATCTCTACACTTTACTAATTGTTGGTGCCATAATTACGCTTCGCTTTCCAACTTTAGCGCGCCAATGTTGCTTATAGCGATGCGATTTTTTGAGCAAATCATCTCGATTATTCAAAACCCATTTTGCAATACAATTAAATCGTGAATTGAAACAAAATAATCGATTATTGTGTATCAAATGATTAATCGTGCCATCACTAGCTTTTGCACATCTCCACTGTAAAAAATGGCGAATTGTGTTGAAAATTTTTAAAAAAAAGTTTATGGTTTTACTGACACGGTTCCTATAAATACAAAAGGCAACAGGTGTGTTAAATTAATATAATATTTAAATAAATATTAATGTTGTTTTTGAAAAGGTGAACATATACACTATTTTACGTGTATGCGTGTACACGAATAAAGTCGTTGTGTGTTTGTGTGCGTTTTGATTCGTAGTCACTAAAAATTTGTTTTTTTTTTGTTAGTGAAGTATTTTAGATGACACTAAAACTATATGTTACATTGTTGCAATGTTACATATGACACAAATATTGGACTTTAAAATTTATTTTGTCTCAATTCTCAATCCTACGAACATATATATGTATATGTATATATTCGCATACATCTATGTTATTTATGTGTGTATAAATACATATATAAATGTGTGAGAATTTGGGATAGCATGTAATTTACTAGTGTATGTCTACATTTTATATAGTAGACATATTTATATTTGTTAGGCCTTATTAAGCATTTATAAAATGTTAAAATGTTACATATAAATTAATTGATTTTAGATATATATTCGCTTTGAATCTTTGCAGCTGATGAAAGTTTGGGCCGTGCGAAACATCTAAGTTATATTTGCCTCCCTTGGATCAGGCAAGCTTGGTTATCTGGCATAAATGAACCAAAACCAAATTCAGCAATTGACCTCACACTTATCGCAGGCACTTGATCAAAATTATGATGTAAGTGAAATTATTTATTGCATTCAAGGACATAAATTACTTTTTAAACAATTATATGCATATGTACTTATAATTGCAATTAACAAATAAATAATTTAAGGTCGTTAATATGGAGGCAGTTCTCTCTGTCATTTGTGCATTGGAAGGTACAACGATTACGAAAGAGCAATTGGAAGCCACCAGATTGGCAAAATATATAAATCAACTTCGACGTAGAACTAAAAATGATCAGTTAGCCCGTCGGGCAAAATCGCTTTTAAAGAAATGGCGTGAAATGGTGGGAATACATCAACAGACAACAATTGATTCTCAGTCGAAACACATGGATCAATCAACATTTAAACCGATGGTTGAAACAAATCTAACGGAATCCGAATCGAACGCAACAGAAGCAGACCTCAACCCGATTCAATATAATTCCCAGCCTTTTTCCCCGACCCTACAGAGTGTTATCTCTAATTTGCACACAAATATTGATTCCTCTGAGCCAAAACTTCATCATCAAACCAACTTCTCAAGCTTGATAAACAATAATATTAACATTGACAATAGGGACGAATCGTTGACAATCGTTGACAAACAAATACAATACCAAACTAAAAATTCATCAACGATTACAAATGAACACTCGTCAAATTCCGTATCAAGTGCTTTTGTGGCAAACGATAATTTTAATCAGGCTTCTATTGTAATTGATATTGTCTCAGACTCTGATGAGAACGATACAGTCAACAGTCAAAAAAAGCTTGAAACAGATTCATCTTTGTTAGCAACTCCCAGCCATTACTTCAGGCCAAAGAAGCTAAAAAAGGATAAAAAGTACAAGGATAGGGATAGCCGAGATAAACCTTTGTTCAATTTGAAAGGCGAAACTTCACAACAGTCTAAAAATTCAAAAAAGTCAAAAACGCCAAAAGTATATTCAACGGATCCTGGTAAAAAATTAAGTCTTTTAACATATTTAAAACGAAATAATTATCTTTGTAATTATTTGCAGAAATTTTGTCATTGTCAAATAGCTCGATGAGCTCACTCCTATCTGGAGATGCCGTTTCCGGAAACTTCCAAACACGACTGCACCCTCCGGCAGCAGATTTGACATTTGCGGGCAGATTTAAATCTGTCGGTCGACTAGAGACTTTCAGTAATGTGATTACCGTGCAAGCGAATGGTCAGAAGTCTACTACTAGTGTTATTGACACAAGCATAGAGGTCCCAACGCGTCCCATCTATGAAGATAATAATGATTCAAATACCTCATGTAGTCGATTATCGCCGTATGATGAGCTTGAGCCGAAGCTCGATCAAAGTCGCTTAAAGTCATGTGAAGAAACAAGTAAGCAGTATTTTGTAATACTTGTACTCTTTAATGAATATAATTTAAATTGCATAAAAATATTTTGTCTTAAGTTCCAAAAAAACGTGGCCGCAAAAAGGGCTCCAAAGGTGTAGATTCACTAATTGCGAAAGAATCAAGTCTATCGCAGCAAATATTCTTCGGATCTGGTGTTAAAAAAGTAAAAACTACAAAGGAACTGTTTAATGAGATACAAAGTAGGAAGTTAAGTACTTCATTCAACTGCGGTGAGAACACAACAGCGCCCTCAGTAACGAATAGAATATTAAGTACCAGTTCAACTAATGTTCGAAATTTGGAATCTTTGCATACGAGACCGGCGTCATCTTGTTCAGGTTTGATACATCCAGATTATTTTTTTTATATTATCTCAATACATTTAATTAATTAATATAATAAAACCGTCTAAAATTTTTAGAAACATCAATTCACTCTCCGCATGCTTTGGAACCTTTCTCATCAAATGTTTCTCTAGCAGGAACCGAGAAACATTCAAATACACTTGAAGGTAAGTTGCAGATTATTATAAGAAGTTAACAGATTAATAATTAATTATATCTTTATACGAACTTTTTTGGAAATTATTATAATAGCGTTTAGAAAGTATTATAATAGGTTTAGACCTAGGAAGTATGTATATATTTATCACTATTGAGTGTTGCAAAATTTTGTATATTGCTATATGACTTCATGATTCAAAGTTGATTGAGTACTACAATCGAATGGGTGATAATTAGTCAATTAGGTATTAGTGTTTCTAAAACTTTCTGAAGGAGGCTTTAGGCAATTTTCATCTAGTAATGGTGAATATTTATACGATATACGACCAGTTTTTCTCAATAAAAAACTGTTTATCATTATCATTGTAATTGCTTATGTGTGTCATATTTGGAACTATATATGTCTATCCCTAAAATTTTATTAATATTAAAAAACTCGTAAACATTAACTTAGAAAAAGAATGATATTTCTCTCGCTAAAAACATTTAATTCTATTTGATTTGTAGACCCTGGAAATACAGATAGTGATACGGTTACATCAGAGCTTTCACGACACAGCAAACCGCGAAATATGAGAATACATTCTTTGGATAGTAACAGCAATTCCCATCAGCAGTCATCATCGGCCAAAAGCGCGGAAGATGTAGTATTGAAAACGGATTATAATGATGTTAGAACACAATTAATGCATATTGTACGCAGTTTAAATAGCCCGCTTACTGTTGACGAGACTGAAAAGCGATATCAGGCTGAAATCGTGCCATGCACTTGCCTAATTTTTGAAGATATGCCAAAGGAATCATTTGAACATAATAAGCTCAGTCAAATCGGTAAAGAATTAGATTTGGTAAATAAAGGTTCATCTGATATTGATATTTCTCGCGATAAACGGCACAATGAGCAAACAGCTATAAAAACAGAAAAATGTGTGGTTGACGCTGCTGAGCAGACTATTGCTCAAAAGCCAATGAAGTCGATTTTCGATTTAGACTTTGATGATGATGACGATCCATTGCATACGATTATTAAACATGTTTCACCAACAGAGTCGAACGTGAAAACGAAACTTGATATTGAATTTGATTCCACAGACTCTAAAGTAGTTAGCTTAGTTGAAGAAGATATCAATAAAGACTCGAAAGCAGAAATTACGGATAGTTTTCCAGCATATCAGGAGTCCAGCAATATAATAGCAGATCCTATATCTATTTATACTGTTCGCGAAGATCCCAAATGCATTGCAAAGCAACGGTTTGATATTCAAACGAATGATGTCACCAATTTTCATATAAATGCTTTACATAACTATTACATACCAAATATTAATGGAAACTGGAGCAGCATTGACTCCTCATTAGTGTTCAAGCCATCGTCAATAATGGAATTATTGCAGACTTTGGAGTCCTATACAGTTACCGATGGCTCTGATGTGGTGCCTAAATATGGATCCCTAACATATGAGCAACGGATACGTAAGGACCTGAGCTATCTAAGATTCGTTCAAAATTATAAATCAAAAAGTTTTAAGTCGTTTATACCGCCGTTTTTGGGTGTCGCAAAGTGTTTACCAACGTGTCGTCTGGCAGCTAAAAGGCTGAAGGATAAAACGAAATCTCTACCAACAATAAACAGTGCTAATATGTTAAAACAGGAGAAGTCTGAAATGTATTGTAACTATTTTGCAAATAATAGTAGTGGTCCAAGTCCGCTAAGAGTTGAAGTCACTATAAATGATACACAAAAAAACAATGAAAGTCAAGTTCGTTATTCTGATGATAATCAAATGAAACATAACGCTGCACTTAGTTACAATCTGTTGAAAGTGGTTAACAATGAAAATCATGCAAATTTCAAAAAATCAGATGATTTAAATTTTGGATATACAAATATGAAGTACAGGCGCTATAGAAGCAATAGTACTTGCAGCAGTTCTAATTTACAATTGACACAAGACTCAATAAATGAAAAACTAAGAGATCAAAGGGCAGAATATACAGAGATATCGGTGCAGTCCGAAAGTAATGTCGAACGAAATAGGAAAAAACGTAGAAAAAGAAATAATAGCACACCCTACGATAAACACAATATAAATAATTTAACGATAGAAGAAAAACCACGTATTAAGCGCATCAAAATTGCAATCAACGGAAATGTTTCCACTCATAGACAGATATCGGTGATCAGTAGTGGTGATATTAGCTGCGGCGATGAGGAAGAAGCTCATATCGAGATGAGCGACATGGAAGTCGGTTCCGATAATATTGGATACTCTCATTGTACTTCGGGAGCAAGTGACGATGATCATGAGTCGAATAGAAGTCATTCAACAACCGTTGATAGCATATTAGCAGACGATGACCATATGGAGAATGATAATGATAATAATAGTGATGACGATGAATATGCAATTGTTCAAAGGCCGTTGGCTCATGGCGGTGGAAGTAATAATCACATTGTGTTGACAATAAAGAAAACACCGAGTAAAATTAACTCACCGGCTAACTCTATCTCAGCAATTTCTCCAATTGTTGGTGTTGCCACCGAAGTTGAGATGTCAACTGGCAAACAGCAGGACGCTGATATAGTCACACCAAATCTTTCTGTGGAGCCAAAGTGTGAAGCACATGGATCGGAATCAATTCCTATGCCAGACACCTGCTGCAATAATTTAGAAAAATGTTATAGGTATAGCCATCGTCGTCGTGCTCCACATCGAAAACAGATTTGCCAGAAAGAAACAATAGACATAGAACTAAATCATTTGTTCAATAATGTTCGCCGCAGTGCGCAGCCTTTGGTAAAGACACATCAAAAATTATTTTTCACAAATGAATTATGCAGAAAGGACAAATCGGGACGAAATGAGCGCATTGTTAATTACAGTAGTAGTAGTAGTAGTAGCAGTAGCTGTGGCAGCAGTAGTTCGAATGAGGATGATAGTGAAAGCGAGGAAAGCAATCATACCTCTAGGCAAACTGATCAATGTTCAGTTGATTCATCAAATAATTATAAATTAAAGAATGAGACTGGCCCGATAACGTCTGTAAAATGCATTGTCGCAAAACACGATGCTGACCGTCGAGATGACTTGTACTTTTATTCTAGTGATGAATCCTGGACTGATGTTGAACATAATGATAATGAAGAAGTACTGAATGATATTAAGTTGAATACGCTTAGTGAATTACCATCAGAGAACAATGGTATGCTGCCGTCGTTCAACTCTATTGGTGCCACAGATCATCATCAGCCAAAGGTCTTAGCAGTAGCAGATCTGAATTGTAATGATGCTAATATATGCTATACTAACGATAACTTAAACGTTATGCAATCACATGACTTAGATTCTGTGAGCGATGCAAGTAAGATGAAGTATGTCATTAATAACCAAAATTCAAATGTAATGTTGAATAGTATCGATAATTTTAATCAAATAATATCGCAGCCAACTATGGAATATAGAAGTGGTATTCGTGTTGTCGACGATTCTAGCAAAAATAAGTGTAGTAATCGAGTCCAACAATTCAAGGAATGGCACCAAGTTCTTCAGCTTCAGTCCTATAATAATGAACCATTGATAGTTTTGCCATATGTTGTTCTTGAATAAACCTTTTGGAATACGACACTATGGGTCTGGATCACTTGATTAGTTTAATAATTATTTGATAAGTATGTAGTAGCAAAAGCTATCAGAGCATATAAAATTTACATGTGTGATAGAAAGTTGTAATGCCCCGTGCCCTCCCTCCCCATACAAATATTGAATCCCATACTTAAACATGGCAAACTGAAAAAATAATTGTAATAAGTATCCTACCATTTAATATTATAAATATGTGTATGAACATCAAAATCTATTAATTTAAGCGCGAGTCACTATTATAAGGAACTTTTTCCTTTGACTCGGTTGATATTCAAATATATTTATAATAAAAAAATGTAAAATGAAAAAAAAAAAATAAATAAATAAAATAAAATAAATAAATAATTAAATAAATAAAACCCATAAATTAAACGTTTTGCTACCAATTAGTTACACATTTTTTTCATATTTAAGTGAATATCAAATATAATTTGTTACATTCTATCGTTATTTTGTTCGCATCTTTACAATATATACACAAATATATTTTTTAATGTACATATGCTCATGTGTATGTAATAGAAATGAAATGTACATGCAATGTAAATAAATTAATTTTACTTTGATGTTATGCTGTCTCATTCATAGTGTACTATATACATTAATGTATTACAATGACGAGCAAAACTGTAACACGAATGCAATGTTGCAACTTTAAGGGTCTGTATTTTTGCTTCTACTCTATGGATGTTTAAGGTGTTGATTTTATTTTGTTAGTACGATATTTAGCTGTCTGATCTGAAAATCATTCGGTTGGCTGGAATAATTATAAGAATATAACAAGTAAGAAAGCTATAGTCTGCTGTAGAGACTTCTCGACTACGAAACCCCTGAACCCTTCTGATATTTGAATAATTATTCGCATATGCCTACATACACGCACACACAATCAGCCATACGCACGCACGCATAAACAGGCATTGGCTGCAATGGTGGCTTACTATGAGAACTTAATATGTCAATAGCTTTTCTTGTGGATGTACTTTCTTCATGAAACTTTCAGATTATGATTATAACATGGATATGCATGCATTTGCAAAGCACAAGTCTCTAGTATTTTAAATACGTCTTTTACAAATATGTTGGTGAACGGGTAGATATAGGGGTGGAGGTAAATTTGGACAAGAATCGAAATTCTATAAAATATATGAATCTACATTTAAATTTGGTCACCTCTAGTTTTAAAGACGTAGCAGATATAAATTTATTATTAATAGGAAAAAAATTTAGTCTCTAGCTTTTATATCTTCTGAGATCAACTCGATCAAGCATACGCCCAGACGGACGGACAGGGCTGAATCGACTCAGCTGGTTGCCCTGACCAAGAATATATTGGGTAGTCGAAAATCAAATATGCACCATTTTGGTCGACCACCTTTGGCCATTTTTCTACTAGATATAATTCGATTCGTGTAAAACTTTTGTGGTTTCTCTTTGAAAAACTGCTCCAAGTAATTTACACAGGCTTCTCTTGAAGCCAACTTTACTCCATTAAGGGAGTTCTGCATTGACCGAAATAAATGGTAGTCCGAAGGTGCAAGGTCAAGGCTATAAGGTGGATGCATCAAAACTTCCCAGCCAAACTCTCCCAGTGTTTGTCATCAAAGATGTGTGTGGTCTGGCGTTGTCCTGATGGAACACGATGCCCTTTCTGTTGATCAGTTCTGGCCGTTATTATACTCATTCACGAAAGTGAATCAGTATATTGGTTTTGTGCAATGTCCGTCTTGCTGTCCATCCGTCTGTCCGTCCGTCCGTATGAACGCAATCTATTTCGGCGCTATTGAAGCTAGAGACTTTTATAAAGTGTTAAAATATATATATATATCTCCGCCCATTGGGGGCGTGGAAAATCGGATAAAACTGAATCTGCAAGAGTTTTATAGCTAGAGCGCTGAAATTTTGAACATCAGCTAATGTTATGATTCTATAAAGTCTAAAGACAAAATTATATGTCTACGCCCATTAGGGGCGTGGCAAATCGGACCTGAAGATGTGATTTATTAAATTCTGCTATATTTTGTGTTGAAGGTTTTTCTTAAATGAAACACGGTATATGTAGGCGCAACGCAAAAAGTTTATTTAACACAATATTCAGTAACAAGTACACTTCTTCACGTACCGCGACGATTTGAACTTAACTAACCGAGCCGACACACTGACATTGATCTTACACAATGAACTTACTGAATGAACTTTGGCTCGACTTACAGCACGCTTATATACCTACTTCTACTGCATATCGAATGTTCTGGATGTCTCCTTATGCTTCTATGTTTGCGTCTATTTCATAATCCAGAACATTCGGTTTCTTATTCTAGAGACAAATGTGCGATCAGCCGACGACTGTGTTTACCGTTAGCTCAAATGCCCACTTGATGATGAGTTTTTCGAGATCAATCCTCAACACCCTCCCTAAAACTCAACATCTCTATAACAAATTTGTCCCTTATTCCTCATTCCCAATTTCTCTCTTAGATACAAAAATCTGGGCTTTGGCAAAGCTTTAGTAAAAATGTCAGCGATCTGCTCTTCACTCTTTACATACCTTACATCTATCTCACCTTTCTCAAATAAATCGCGTACAAAATGATATTTAACATCTATATGTTTGCTTCGTTGATGAAATTCAGGATTTTTGATTAGCTTAATCGCACTTATATTATCTATAAACAAGATGTAGTTACTTAAATTAATGTTACAATCAAAAAACAATTTCTTTAGCCATATCATTTCCTTACTTGCTAGAGCTGCACTTACATATTCGGCTTCTGTTGTTGATAAAGATACACACTGTTGTTTTTTACTTTGCCACGTTATTGCAGCATTCGCATATTTACAAAAAATTCCAGATGTAGATTTCCGAGTCTTATCACCTGCATAATCAGCATCACTATATGTCTCAAAAATATTATTATTTTTACTGTATAAAATTCCCAAATCCATCGTTCCTTTCAAATAACGAAATATTCTCTTAACTAACGTCCAGTGATGCTGCTTCGGGTTTTCTAGCTCTCGGGAAACTACATTAACAGAAAAACTTATATCTGGCCTTGAAACAACTTGTAAAAACATTAAATTTCCTATTGCTTCGCGGTAAGGTGCATTACAATTATTTTGTTCAGATACATTTTCATCATAATTACATTCAACTGGCGTGGAGACAATGTTCGCATTTATCATATTAAATTTTTCTAAAATTTTCTTTATATAATTTTCTTGATATATGAAGATAGAACCATTTGGCTGCTTCAGTATTTCTATTCCTAAGAAGCATGTTACATTTTTTGTACTTGTTATTTTAAATTCCTTGCTCAAATTCTCAAATAGATTATCAATTAAAAATTCATTGGATGCAGCAATTAACCCGTCATCTACATAAATCGTTAAAAAAAATTCTGTCATTATTTTTAGAGTATATATAAAAACATGGATCTGCAATACTTTGTGTAAATCCCAGATTTTTAATAACATTTGCAAAATGCTCTGTCCAGCACCTCGGAGCTTGTTTTAACCCATACAAACTCTTCAACAATTTGCAAACAGAAGAGGTACCATCTTCGAAACCTTCTGGCTGATGCATATAAATATTTTCCTTAAGAGTACCATATAAAAAGGCTGTTTTTACATCAAACTGACCAAGAAATAGATTTTCTTGAGCAGCTACACTTAACAGGAATCTCACGGTATCAAATCTAACTACAGGGCTAAAAGTCTCTTTATAATCGATCCCTTCCTTTTGTGAATAACCCTTAATAACTAAACGCGCTTTATACCTTTCCGAGCCGTCTGGATTGAGCTTCTTTGTAAAAACCCATCTACTATTGATAACCTTTTTATTTTCAGGTTTTGGAACAAGAACCCAAGTTCTATTTTCATGTAAAGAATTAATTTCTTCTTGCATCGCAGTTTGCCAGTACTCTTTATCATCAGACTTCAACGCTTCATTATAATTTAAAGGCAAGCTTTGTGTAATAAATGTAACAGGGCAACCATAAAAATCTGGCATACGAATCTGTGATCTATCTCGCAATCGCCGACCCATTTCACTATTATTATGTTCAGTTGATTCATCTTCAATTTTATTATTTTCGTATTCACTTTCATTAGTCTCACTTTCAGAATTGTCAACTAAAATTTCAGGTTTTTTAAACTGAGCTGTAAAGTTTTCTGGTTTAAAACATACATCTCTACTTATAATTACATCTCTCATATTTGGAACATATACACGATATCCTTTGCAATTTTCAACGTATCCTACTATAAATCCTTTAATAGACTTTTTATCTAATTTTCTCCTTTTTTCTTTTGGTACATGTACAAAACATTCAGTCCCGAAAATTTTAAGATTTCCGATATCTGGCTCTTTCTTGAACCACAACTCATATGGAGTTTTATTCCCATGTTTTGTTGGACCTGTGCGGTTAATTACATAAACTGCAGTGTTTACTGCTTCTGCCCATAGAAATAATGGTAACTCAGAATTAGAATGCAACATTGATCGTGCAGCTTCATTAATAGTTCTATTCTCACGTTCCGCAACTCCATTCTGTTCAGGTGTATAAGGAGCATTAACAATATGTTTTATTCCCTTCTTATTAAAGAACAATTTAACCTCTTTATTAATATATTCTCTACCCCCATCGCTGTGAATTTCTTTAATGTTTTCATGAAATTGATTCTGAATTGCCTGAATAAAAATTTGGAGTTTTTCAAATACTTCCGACTTATGACGTATAAAATAAACTTCCCGATAACTTGAATAATCATCTTTAAAGCTAACAAAATACAACTTTTTACCAATAGACTCTACCTCTATCGGACCGCAAACATCAGTATGAATTATCTCTTTGTCTTTGTTGCACGGTCAATATTTTTGTGAAATGTTAGCCGATGCTGCTTCCCATAAGCACATCCTTCACAAAAGAAATCATTTTCTAGAAAATCAATATTCTTATTTTTCAAATAATCGCGTACATGTCGAACGTTTTGATGACAAAACCTCTCGTGCCATACTTGTAAAGAATCACTTTCTTTCGATTCTATTTTTCTTGTTAAATTACACAATTTTTGCATCAAAACATTCGCATCTAATTTTAATAAGTTTCCGAACCTAGAACCCGTTGCAATTATTTTATTATCACGTCTCAACAAACACTGTGTTTCTTTATTTTTAATAAGACAATCAACACCCCTTTTTGCAGCTGACATAATAGAAAATAAATTGTAAACTATTTCCGGAACATACAAAACATCAAACATTGTCGTCGCCCTTTTATTATTATTGACATAAGTTTCAATATCAATATTACCTTTTCCGTGCGCCGTGATATATTTACCGTTACCTACGCCTATCTTCAGGGGCTCCAAAAATTCTTCATAAGTAGAATACCAATCTCGACGCCTTGACATGTGATCAGAAGCTCCTGAGTCGATCACCCACACGTCATCTTCTCTGCCGTCCCTGCTCGCAATCAATCCTTTCCTCGATGATTCACCCGATTCTCCTTGATTATTTTCCGCTTGACTTCCTGCATTTCTCCTTTGGTGACAGGTGTTGCTCTTGTGGCCTTTCTTCTTGCATATATAACACCTGTAGCAGTCCTTCTTCAGATGTCCCATCACGCCGCAGTTATAGCACTTCATAATTTTCTTCTTATTTTCATGTTCTCTTTTATTTTTTCCGTTGTCGGCAACTAACGCTGTTGACTCTTCAGGTACCACTTCTTGTTCTTTTGACCGCATTTCTTCTGTCATTAAACGAGTCGTCAAATTGTTCAATGTTCTTTTGCTGTCTTCGACCGAATCCCACGCACTATGAAAATAGTTAAACTTTTGAGGCAAAGATGACAGGATTCGCGACATTAACATTGTTTCAGGCACAGCACTTCCAAGATTTTTCATCTTGCTCCACAAAACTTCCAACTTTGAAATATTGTAGTCCACACTCTCACTTTCAATCCATTTGAAATCAAAAAATTGTTTCTGAATAGCCGATAAATTTTCTTCTGATTTCATATCATACACTGAGTTCAATTTTATCCACATTTCTCTTCCTGTTTTGCAGCTCACAATCAATTCCATCGGTCTTCTCTCGATAGAATGAATAATTATTTTCCTTGCAGTCTTATCAGCTTTCAAGAACCTTTTCGAGTCTCTCTCGTATGTTGCAGACTCCTGTGTCGGACACGTCAAACTACCTTCACAAACGGCAAGAACATCGTCGTCTTCTTCCAATAGCGTACGAATCATAAAACACCACAAATGCCAATTGTCTTTGTCGCGTAATCGTTCAATTCTCATATTTAATGGCTCCATTTTCATTGTCTTTATTTAGTTACAAATTTGCCACTAATTCACTTTTGTACTTGCACTCGATTTCACACTACATTACACGTTTAGCACTGTCTGGGCCCATAACCTGTTGAAGGTTTTTCTTAAATGAAACACGGTATATGTAGGCGCAACGCAAAAAGTTTATTTAACACAATATTCAGTAACAAGTACACTTCTTCACGTACCGCGACGATTTGAACTTAACTAACCGAGCCGACACACTGACATTGATCTTACACAATGAACTTACTGAATGAACTTTGGCTCGACTTACAGCACGCTTATATACCTACTTCTACTGCATATCGAATGTTCTGGATGTCTCCTTATGCTTCTATGTTTGCGTCTATTTCATAATCCAGAACATTCGGTTTCTTATTCTAGAGACAAATGTGCGATCAGCCGACGACTGTGTTTACCGTTAGCTCAAATGCCCACTTGATGATGAGTTTTTCGAGATCAATCCTCAACATTTTGGGCACTATTGATGCCAGAGACCTCAAGACCAAAAAGCTTTGTAGGCTATATGTCCGCCCACAGGGGGCGTGGCAAACCGCAAAAATTGATATCTCCTAAAGTATAATAGCTAGAAGCTTCAAATTTAGATAGTTAAGTTACCAGTAACCTCTATCGATGACCCAAAAATAATTTTTACGTTTCTTTAGGGGCGAGGCACATCGAAAAATACCCTTTTTTGAGGGTTAGCATTCAAACTTTGCAGTTAGGGTACCGTTATCAGGTTCTAAGAACTGACCAAAAATGAGGTGTCTACGCCCAGTAGGGGCGTGGCAAATCGAAAAAAAAACTATTTTCTACAGTAGAGCGAAACTTAGCTACTAAATTGTTGATGGGATGTGAATGAGTATTCCGCAGTCGGTAACGCCCGACTGCAACGTTCTTACTTGTTTTCGATTGTTTGCTTCAATCTTATCAGTTGTTTACAGTAAAGTGTCGAATCAATCGTTCGACCAGGATGAAGCAGCTTATAGTGGATTATTCTTTTCCAATTCCACCAAACACAGAGCATTACCTTTCGGTTCATCACTCTTGCACCATGATCTTTTTCACACATTATTGTCGTATTTGATCCATTTGCCGTCTCCTGTTACCCTTCGTTTCAGAAATGGTTCGATTTCATTTCTTTTCAGCAAAGAATCGCATTTGTTAATTCGGTCCAATAAATTTTTCACAGACAATTCATGTGCTATCCATACATCGAGCTTCTTTTTGTGGCCAGCCTTTTCTAAATGGTTCAGAGCCGTTTGATGATGAATGTTTAGTTCATTGGCGATGTCATGGCTCCTTATGTGACGGTCCTGGTCAATCCTTTCCATAATTTCATCGACTTTTTCAAAGATTGGTCGACCAGAGCGAGGTGCATCTTTTACATCGAAATTTCCAGAACGGAAGCGAGTGAACCATTGTTGTGCTACACGAACTGATACAGCATCGTCACCGTAAACATCACAAATTTCATTGGTGGCTTGCGTGGCATTCTTCCCTTTTTATACCCTGAACCCATTGAAAATGGGAAATCAGGGTATAATGGTTTTATGAAAAGTATGTAACTGGCAGAAGGAATCATCGCAGACCCCATAGAGTATATATATTATTTATCAGGACGACGAGTTTAGTCGATATAGCCCTGTCCGTCTGTCCGTCCGTGTGAGCAAACCGATCTCAGAAGATATAAGAGCTAGAGAGCTGAAATGTGGCATGCATACTATTGTATACCATAGGCAGTACAAGTTTATCTTATTTTTTCGATAACTTTTTTATCGAGAATAATCGAAAAATCGACTTTGATTTTTCAGCTTAATTTGAACACTTTTAGACCTGGAGACTTTAAATTTGCGTTGTATATAATATTTTGTAGTTTACAGATTTTAGATACCACGCCCATGTATGTATGCATGTATTTTCATGAATTTAAACACATTTTACCCATATGATCACGCTCTGCAAGTTTCATAAAGATAGTCTTACTACAAAAGAAATTATGCAACTAATAAATTCTCATAATATTGCCCACACTGCAGCGCAGCCCAAGCGCTGTCGTCGCTAACTGCGCAGTCAGCAGAGCGCGTGATATACGTGCGTGTGGATGCGTGCGTATGCATGTATGCATAAAAGAAGTGCAGAATGAGTAGAATATCAGCTTAGAGGGTTCCAGGTATCTCCCAGTCGAGCAGGCTCGACTGGAGCCTTGTCAATACACAAATTTTTAAAATATTGCTTCTTTATTTTCACTCATTTTTGAACAGCTGTAACCTTTTTTTCGAATTCCTTGAACTAAATTTTTGTTGGGCAAATGAAGCTTAAAGTGCTACCAATCGAACACCATATTGGTAGTATCACTAACCGCAGAACATATAGACCGGACAAGTAGTGTAAAGCGTTTTACACATTTTTTTCGAGCATTAGTTCCCAGACCACTTCGTATTTGCTCGGCTCCTCATTTTTAGGTTCGGGCTACGAAAATATGGGAACACAAAATCATTTCTCTTCATGCGCTCTGCCGATATGGTCGACTGTTGAACAAAAGGTCCCTCTACCACTGCTGCCAATTTAGTTTTTTTCGCGTCAAATCTGGCTTTTTCCGAAGACCAATTGCGGAAAATATTTGGGAATTGCGGGAAGCGGGAATTCTGGCTTTTTTTTAAAAATGAATTAGGCTTTTTTCGCTTTTTTTTTAATACTGCCACACCAATGAAAAAATGTAGCAGCGCGGTTGCCACTTGTAAAAAAGGTTTGGTTTTTTCGGCTACAAATTTCGCCATGCCAAAGGAATATAAGCAAAAGTGCCGTGATGCTTGGATGACACGGGACGACATTGCAGTTTAACTTTGAAGAGCATGTAGAATCCGATATGTACAAAGGGTATGATTTTGAAAAGAAAATCAAATCTTTGAATATCGATGCAAGCCTCGAACAAGAAACTCGTGCTCGCTGCTCTTATTTTGTAATTGAACTTATCAAGCAGCTAAAGCAGAGGTAACCAATTTGTCTGATTCTTCTACCGACCGTTAAATAATTTAGATTTTATTTGCAGGCTCCCCGACAATTTTAAAATTTTAAAAAACATTGACGTTTTTTTCCGTTGACAAAATTCTGTCAACTAAAAAAAAAAAGGAATCACAGAATTGTTAGAACACCTCCAAGTAGACAGAATAGCCGACATTGAGCGGCAGTACTATGATATTAATCTAGTTAAGTGGGAAAACATCAATGACAGCTCCAAATTTTGGAATGAAGTCTCTAATTACAAGGATTCTGGCGGCAACCGCAGATTCCTTGACTTGGCAGATGTTGCCCTGCAAATGTTTTCATTACCATGGTCCAACGCGGAGGTGGAACGCGTATTTAGCCAGCTTAACTTGGTAAAGTCCAAGTTAAGGAACTCAATGAGCCTAAACACAATAAACAGTATTCTTAGCATAGGGTAATATTTTATTAAGAGTGAAAAGATGATACCGATTTATATATTACTTTTTTATTAAATATAACACACAGATATGGTTTGCGAAGACTGGGCAAATGCTGGTCGCGACGAATTAGATAGCATGTTGAAAATCTTGTAAATTAAATAAAAACAAGCAAGAAAGCTCTAGTCGAGACTGCTCGACTACGAGATCCCCTGAACCCTTGGAGCAATAGATATTTCAATAATTTTTCGCGTCTTTCAGCTTACACAAGAAACACGCACACACACACACACAGGCACGTACGCACACACAGGCATACATACACACACACGCATACAGACTCACATACACCCACACAGACACGCATACATACACATACACACACACACATACACAAACACATACACACACACACATACACAAACACATACACACACATACACACACAAGCACCCACGCATAAACACGCATGGGCTGCAGTGCAGTGTGCGATTACTATGAGAACTTAATTGTTTAATAACTTTTCAGATTATGATTATAACATGAATATGCATGTAATTGCCAAAGCACAAGTCTCTAGTATTTGAAATACGCTTTTTACAAAAGTGAGGGTGAGGGGGTGAATTTAAGGGAAGGGAAGGAATTTAACAAAAACCGAAATTGTATAAATTGCATATAAGCATACATTAAAAATTTGGAGAGTCTAGCAATAAAGGTGTAGAAGATATAATTTTATAACTGGTTTTCGATAAGGTTTTTTATCGATAAAAAAAGATCGGGATGAGTTATCGATTTTTAATGATAAACTTGATATGCGCGCTGTAATTACGGACATTTTAAAAAAAATTTGAAGTCTCTAGCTCTTATATCTTCTGAAATCGACGCGTTCATACATACGGACAGACGGACAGACGGACGGACGGACAGACGGACAGACGGACAGACAGACGGACAGGGCCAAATCAACTCAGCTCGTCGCCCTGATCAAGAATATATATACTTTGTGGGGTCTGCCTCCTTCTGCCTGTTACATACATTTCAACAAAACCATTATACCCTGATTTCCCATTGAAAATGGGTTCAGGGTATAAAAATTTAAAAAAAAACATGAAAATAATCAAACCATAAAAACCGCTTTTTTTAGGCTTTTTTGTAAAAATTTTCCGCTTTTTTTCTTGTTTCTTGCATCTAAAAACAGCTTTTTTTCCGGTAAAAAGTTGGCAGCACTGCCCTCTACACTGAATGTTTCCCTTGCTCTCTCTCTCTCTCTCTCTCACGATGCTCTCTGCCCTTTCAAATATGTATATGTATATGTATGTTGGCAGGGTTACCAACTTAGCCTTTTACCCGTCAGATCTGGCATTTTTCAACTGCCAAATGCAGGAAAAAATGTAATCTAGCTAATGGCATACAAATTGAATTTGATCTTGAATTTGATCTATCCGTTTCTAGCAGGTGTGAAAGGTTAATTAACCATTTTCTCTCCCGGAAAAGTTGGCAGCATTGTTCTGGGGATCTCCTAGTCTCCTAGTCTCCCAGTCGAGCAGTCTCGATTACAGCTTTCTTGTTTGTTTAATATATAAAGACTTCGTGCACCCCAACTCGAGTTTTCATCCTATATATTTTATTAAATATAGACATTTTTATTATTATTATTAATTTTGTCGTTTATTATGAATTCGATTTTCAATTTTTTAGTCTTATATTTTTGTTTCGATAGCCGTGAACATTTCACATTTATAAAGTATGCGCGTAAGTCGTTCATTCCGGATGTATAGGTATGGCAGAAGACTATCTTAAGTTGGGCTACTTCGCTGACTTTGTGAATTTGGTAGATGGTCATTGAGGATGCCAACAATCAGTCAGTCAGAGAAATGGCACAGCCTTAAGTTTGGTTCACTGCTTCCGTACATGAAGTGTTGTTCAGTGAATTTAATATATAGAATATATAAGAGAAGATATATATATACATACATACATTAAGAAACGTAAAGCAAAATGGAAACAGCTGTAATATTGATAAATTTTTATACATTTTGCTTATATGTAAGGATGTAGACAATATTATTTTGTTTATCTCTAAGGTATTACATATATGAATAGTAAGGTTAGATACGGTTCAAGGAGGTCAATTTCTTTCCACTACCGCAGTCTTCCCAAATGGATTGTTGGTTTCCATTTTTTAATATTTTGGGTATCATTCATTTTTTTTCCCATGTGCATTAAATACATAAATGATATCTATTTCATGAGCAGTCTAATAAACTTATATTTTCGTTAGCTTTGTTGAAGTTTAGGCATCGGAGCTGAGGACATTTACCGAAAATGCGCTCAGGGTTTCACCTTTCTTGGATAAAGCTTTTGCCTGATATTGTCCCACATCATCTAAAGTACATTTGTTTACAGTGAACTTATAGCGATTGCCATCCTTGGTGAACGAGTATCTGGTGCGTGCTTCGTCAATAGGTTTACCATCCTTTAGCCAAGCTAGATTGACCAGCTCTCCATCGAATTCACATTCGAAGTGGGCATCTTCTCCCTCCGTAACGGAAACGGAAACGGGAAATTGAACAAATGTCGGCTGCTTGGGGTCATCGCCAGGTACGATAACATTGATTGTACAGGTACTGAATGATTCCCCCGCATCGTTAAACGCCTCACATGTATATGTGCCGCCATCTTCTGGGAAAATTTCAGCGATCTGCAAACGATAAATGTTTGCCTCGCTCGTATATTGGAAATCCTTGCTTGGCTTAATCTCTTTATTGTTGTGCAGCCAAACGACATCAAAATGATCGGCGCCAATAATACGACAAGCCAAAGTAACCGCGTCTCCATCCTTTACAAATCTGGACTCCAAGTGGCTTACTATCTTTGGTGGCTTGTCACTGCCAGTTGCCTGTCGCTTGCTTGACTGCTTGTCCAGAGCTATGAATATAGAGCGGTACAATCAAAGTAAAAAATATGTTCATCAATCATCAATCCAACGATCACGTAAATATGAAATATCGTTGGAATAGGATCCCAACAGGACTATGAGCTATCAAGATGTTTAACACTCACGTTGAATGGTTAGCCTGCACTTCGTTTCGACAGCGCTAATTGAGTTTGTCGCCGTGCAAGAGTAGACGCCTTCATCTTCTGGGAAAACTTCGTGGATGGTGAGCGTTGCAATACCGTTTTTGTATTTTAGATCCATTATTTCGGATGACGATATCGACTTGCCATTTTTGGACCATGTGATTTGTGGCTCCGGATCCCCCTTGACATGGCACATCAACTGCAACTGCTCGCCATCGCGAATTGTCAAGTCGTGGAGTGGTTTAGTGAACTCTGGCTTACACATTAAGGAATCGTCGGGTGGAACTAAGTGCAAAATGTAAATTCCCATTAATTTCATATATTTTGTGTTATTAATGTAAATTGTAATCTATATATACAGTGCAAAAATTTTATGTCTGTATTTAAACAAGTTTCCTCTTTATTTAATGCCAGGATATTTAGATGTGGAAGTATTTCCCTAATTTACCGTTTCTATAAATCGTTATATTAGTAACATGCATCTACACAGTAAAACTGAAGTCTTAGGTGTAACACTATTCAAATCAGAATTCAAAATTTAAGCCAAATTATTGTTATTGTACACGATAGAAATTTCAAGTTTCAACTGTTGTAGCTAAAGAGATCGTTTTGCTTAGAGCATATGGTCAATAACATATTAGTTAATAGTTTTTATAAGAACTACGTACGTATTAGCTCTTTAGTAGCACTACGAGATCGTGATGGACTGCCGGGTGCCTGTAAGCTACTGGCTGCATATTTCTTTTTGCCTGAAATGCTATTCTGTATCGATGAGGAACTTGTGCTTGTTGTCGAGTTGCTGTTGGTGACCATCTAAAAGAAACAGTTACCAATCAATTAGACCCCTTTTTGAATTAATTATGTCCTTCTACTCTCACCTTAACGTCCGCCGTCGATGTCGAGCTTGATGACTGATGTGAACTGTTGGAAATATTTGACGACGTGAATTGACGTGTGGTTATAATCGGTGGAGGAGCCGGCTTGATGGGTTGTTCGATGTATTTTCGATCTGTTTTAGAAAAAAAAATACAAACAAACAAAAGTTGAGATAAATGTTACATATTGCTTTTTAGGCAGGGATATAGATACTTTTCTATTAGCTACTTTCTACGGGTGTGAGGGAAAAGGAGATAGGGACAAATTTAGAATGTTTTAGTAGTATACAAAAGTATATAAACAACTCAAAATATTGTAGGTCGATGCACTGATTAGGAAAGTTATTGCGAATAAAATGATATCGTAAGATCTAAGGGGAATATAGAAATTTGACGATTTCCAAAGTTCTTTCGTTATATCCTTAAAAGGTGTCATAGTCAATAAGTTCACTGGTCTTTTTTTTTTTTAGCTTTAAGCTCTAACTTTAGATATGAACCTTGTATATATTAGGAATCGAGTTTTTAATCTCGAACTACTAAATCGACTCAAATTTTTATAACATGCATGGTATACTACATATTATACAAAAAAAAAACATAAATTGGACTCCACATAGGTAGAATAATTATGTATGAGTATGAAAGTATGCATGCTTAAGAGTAGAGAATAAATAAACATAAGTAATAGTATGTGTATGTTTTAGACTAGAGTTTATTTATAACAAATTACCTCCTGAGTAAAGGAAGTTGTGTGCAAGTTCGGCCTGCTCAGGTGTAACCCATTCTCCTGGATAAGACATTGAATTTGAGTAAATGCAAGAAATCATATGTTTAAAAGATTAAGCTCAAAGACAAATGAAAATAATATGTGTTCATATGCTACATCTATATATGTATAGTATATCATGCCATCTGTATATCACATGTCGATAGTAGATAAGAAAAGTGGAGAAAATTCTATGTTTATACACATACATATATATGCGTATACATATTTAAATATGTACACTATATAACCTTACTGTATATATACAGTAAGTAAATAAAGTTTAGACACGCAGTAATTTTTCAACCAGCTTTATTACATTACATTAAATGAAACAAGTAAGAGTGCTTAGTAAATCCAAAGTCTTTAGGTCTAATAGTATTCAAATTCTGCCTAAAAAACCAAAATCAATGTATCGATAATTCTCGATAAAAAAAGATATCGGGTGAGTTATCGAAAAAATATGATAAACTCGTACTGCGTATGGTATACACGAGTATATATTGCCAGACAGACGGAGGAGCTATTTCGATTCAGCTCGTCGCACAGTGGGCGGATTCGAGAAATCTAGCGTAACGAAATTTATTATTAGAAAAATAGGAAATATTTATAATTTATTTATTATTGTATGCTTTTTTTTAAATAATTTTTTTGTATCTTTTTTTTTATCTACAATATTTATTCTGTGACCCTTTCGGGTGTATTTACAGCGAAAATTTCTTAAATTGTTCCGACACCTTGCCACTATGTTCATGAAACTTTTGGACTATGGACTATTTTCATAAAACTTTTAGAACGTGATTATAACATTGAAATGCGTATATTTGTCAAAGCAAAATATAGCAGAATTTAAATCACTATATCCTCAGCTCCGATTTGCCACTCCCCTAATGGGCGTAGACATATAAGAATTTATAGAATCATAACATTATCTTACGAGCAAAATTTCAGCGCTCTAGCTTTAAAATTCTTGGATATACAGTTTTATTCGATTTGCCACGTCCTTAATGGGCGTAGATATATCCGGCATAGCTCGTGATCTTGGGTGGTCGACGCGGATCTACATTCCAAATTTCAGCATTCTAGCTTCAACTAATATGATTTCAGGCATATCGGAAAATGCATTTTCCGATTTGCCACGCCCTAGTGGGTGGATCAGGAAAAACGCTTATAACACTTTATAAATCTAAAAGTTTCCTAAAGAGAGTCCATTCACAAGAATTGTTATTAAATAATTAAGTTATATAGTATGCCCACACTGCAGCCGATGCGTGTGTGGTTATGTGGATCTGTGAGTGTGTTTATGTGTGTTTTTCTTGTGTAAGCAGAAAGCTATTTTGACTAGAGTTTCCTTACTTGTTTCCACATAAATAGACTCTAAGATTAGAAGTAGGTTCGGTATTTTTATACCCTGAATCCTTTTTCAATGGGAAATCCGGGTATAATGGTTTTGTTGAAATGTATGTTACAGGCAGGAGGCGTGGCAAACCGCCACAAAGTATATATATTCTTGATTAGCCCTGTCCGTCCGTCTGTACGTATGCTTGAACGTGTCGATCTCAGAAGATAGAATTAGAAATTGAAATTTTTTTTCCTAAAAAATCGATAATCTGCCCCATTCTTTTATTATTAATTAAAAAAAATTAAAATTAAAAATATTATCGAAAACCAGTAAAAAATTTATTTCAGCTACATCTTTAAAGCCCTATTCGCCAAATTTTAAATATAGATTTATATGTACTTTATAGAATTTCGATTTTGGTCAAAATAAACCCTTATATTAACCCCTCACCATCACCTCATCCATCTGTGTAAAAGCCGTATTTCAAATACTAGAGACTTGGGCAAATACATGCATATCTATGTTACATTCATAATCTGAAATCATTAAGATAGTCCATCCACAATAAGAGTTATAACACAAGTAAATTTCCATAGTAAGCCATCACTGCAGCCAATGCGTGTTTATGCGTGAGTGCGTATGCCTGTGTGTGTGCGTGTGTGTGTGCATGTGTGTGTCCATGTGCGAATAATTATTGAAATATCAGTTGCTCGAAGGGTTAAGGGGATCTTGTAGTCTCGACTACAGCTTTCTTACTTGTTTTAACACGTAATGTTGATAGCGAAGTGTACCTAAACTTTATTTGCTGACTGTATAAATTGTATTTTTATACACCGACTTCGGATGTTCGGTAACTATTTTAGGATAGGATATCTTAGTATAAATAGAAATTACCTTCGACAATAACGACGCATGTTGTCTCATCTGTTCCATGGCAATTCGTTGCCTTACAGCTGTATTTGCCAGAGTCTGAGGGCTTACAATCAATAATTTCCATTGTGACAACGCCATCGGAGTGAGTCATTGCATATTCGTATTTACTTAGCTCACGCCCATCCTTATACCACTTGACAGAAGGAACGGGCTTGCCACTTACACAACAGAGGAGCTTACACGTGTCGCGGGCCTGCATGACGCGTGGACGTAATAGGAATGTAAAATTGGGTGCCGATTCCGCTTCCTCCTGCCAGAAGGTATAGGGCAAGGGCTCACGACGTCGAACCGGCGTCGATTCGGTTCTATATCTTGGTTGTTCCTTTGGCAGTGGATGTACATTGAGGAACACTACTTCCTCTCTGGAACCGTAATGGTTTTCGGCGCGTATTATGTATTCGCCACGATCATCTAGCTTGACACGATTAATTATAAAGTAATAGTCATCTCCTGCATACCGTTTCATAAATTTAACGCTCTGCCTTAACTCAATATTGTTGTGTGTCCAAGTGAGCGTGGGCGTGGCAATCGCGATGCACCTACAATAGAATCTAACGCTTTGTCCTTCGTAACAGAACTGTGACGAGGGTCGGATGACAAATCGAGGAGCAGCTTGTCGACGATCGAACACGGCGTCATGAATCTTATATTTCTCCATTAACAATTTTCGTAGTGATGAATACTCGGATAGGCGGCCAATAGGCAATAGATACTTTTCAAACTCCTCGTACTTCTTTCGCAATTTCTCCCGATATGCTAAATAACGATCGCGAGCAATCTTCTGTGTTAGCTCCCTGTGATCGCCTGTCAGCCATGGATGAAGCAGACATTCGTGGGCAGTCATTCGTTTCTCTTTGTTGGCAACAAGAAGCTTGCGTATAAAATCTTTGCCCTCATCGGATATATGCTTAAATGCATCCATATCGAAGTCCCAATCGCAGGCTTTAACATTCTTTAGAGTCTGTATATCGTTCTCTCCAGCGAATGGCGAAAGTCCACTTAGGCTATAGCATACGAAAAGAAAGCAAGCATTTATGCAGAATTACATATTTCTCAATGTTTTAATGAAATAAACTTACAGCACATAAGCAAGCACACCCGTGGCCCACATATCTGTATAGAAGCCAACTGGCTCTCTATTTACAATTTCAGGGGCTGCAAATTCGGCTGTGCCTGTTGTGATTTTTACGACTTCGTTAGGATCCAATCGTGTGGCCAGACCAAAATCAATTAGTTTCACGTTTGTACTGCTGCGTGTCTGGCACATTATATTCTCCGGCTTTATGTCCAAGTGAATAATATTTTTCTCGTGCATATGTTTGATACCCTCGCAGATCTGTCTCATATAATTAATAACTTCGGCTTCGGTCATAACGTATCCTTCTGCAGTGATACGTTCAAATAATTCTCCACCAGATAAGCTATGACGAATAAACGAAATTTATTTATATAATATTAAATAGTAACGAATATAATTATTCACTATAATATAATTTAATATATAACTACATACATATAGTGGCTCTGATATACATACGTATTTTATATATTAATAGATAATTTTTGATATGCTTTTAAATAAATCATGATAAATATTGTATTTTTTTATTATTTTTTTTTTTTTTGCTATAGGCACTCTATTCACGTCATGAAATATGAAGAAATTTTTAAGATAAAATGCTGCTCATATTTGGCTTAGTAAGTAGTAAGTTATGAATTTTTCTTTTACTTACAATTCAAGTATAAGAACCATTTCGTCATCATCTTCGAAAGCATCGTGTAGGTTGATCAATTTTTGATGATGCAACTGGTTCATAATGTCAATCTCACGTCGAATCAAGTCTTTTTCAACAGCATGTGATACGGGTATAAATTTGGCAGCGAATATATTTCCAGTGCTACGCTCCCGACATCTGTGCACAACACCAAAGGCACCGGTACCGATCTCCTCAAGTATATCGTATCTATCGTAAACGCTTTGATGGGAAATTTCAACGGGCTGTGGCACGAATTTCGAGTATATGTCGAATACATAAGAATCATAGTCTTTAATTGCTCCATCAGCCTTGCCGCGTATCTTTTTGCCGTTTTCATCCAATTCCCATTTACGCTCTGTGGGCTTCTTCTTAATGGAATCTTTCGTCTTGATCAGTGTGCTTACCTCCGATGGATCAGATCGTCCATAGACATTATCGGCAAATATACGGAAATCATACTCTTTGCCAGGTGTCAGACCAGTAACAGCCATTGAAGTGAATCGAGTGTTTCCAACACGTATCCATGAAGAAAGTGGATGCTCACGCCTTTCAACTAGATAATTTGTAATATCGCTGCCACCATCCCAAACAGGTGCCTTCCAGCTTAGAGATAACGAGTCTGTGCCAATACTCTCAACCAATGGGAACCGTGGTGGATCTGGACGATCACTGATTTGCACTTGAATTACAGCCGTATCCGACCCAAGTTCATTCTCTGCCGTTATTCGGTATGGGCCAGAGTCGAGCCGCGATCCATCAAGAATTGTTAATATGGCGTGGCGGTCTTTGACTTCAACATTGTAGTGTCCGCCAGATTCAATTTTATCTCCATCCTTTACCCAATTAATACGGGGTTTGGGGAAACCAGTGAATGGTATTTTAATGACAACATTTTCCCCCTTATCAAAGTAAGCAGTGTCTCTGAATCGTGGTGGAACATTCAACTTCGGCGCAGCTACAAATTGTCAATAAATTAATTTTAGTGACGTTGATATAGTATCTGACTCTATTTTTATGCTTATTAAAGAATGTAATGTAATGAAAGTATGTAACTGGCAGAAGGAGGCGTGGCAGACCCCTCAAAGTATATATTTCTTGATCAGAGCGACGAGCTGAGTCGATTTGGTCCTGTCCGTCCGTCCGTATGTATGAACGCGTCGATTTCAGAAGATATAAGAGCTAGACACTTCAAAATTTTTTAAATATCCGTATATATAACGCGGATATTGAGCTTATCACCAAAAATCGATAACTCATCCCGTTATTTGTTTTATCGATAAAAAACCTTGTCGAAAATCAGTTTTAAAATTATATCTTCCACCTCTTGAATGCTAGAGTCTCCAAATTTTAAATGTAGACTTCTATGCATTTTATACAATTTCGGCTTTTGTAAAATTTACTCTCCACCCCTATATTCACCCCCTAACCCACATATTTGTAAAAGACGTATATCAAATACTAGAGGCTTGTGCTTTGCAAATACATGCATATCCATGTTATAATAGTAATCTCAAAGTTTCATGAAGAAAGTACATCCACGAGAAAAGTTATTGAACAATTAAGTTCTCATAGTAAGCCACCACTGCACTATGGGGAAAAATCGAAATTATCGGGTATGAATTAATAACTTGAAAACTAAGCAAGATTTTTTGATCCAGTTTTTGTATTATTAATATATATACCATCAGAAATATATTTTATAAAAATGGGCGTGTCACCGCCCACAAAAAAAATTAATTTTGTTAAAAAGTTAATTTTGTTTTTTAAAGAATTTTGCTTGTTAATACTTTAATATAATAACTTTAATTGAAAACAATCGAGCTTTTTATAAAATCGAAATTAATTTTCTTCAGTTTTGAGTTCCAGATCAAAAAACTTCAGGTTCTTCTTCTTAATTGTGCCTTCAACTTTACATAATGCAAGGCGTGCAACTTCATTAGACAGCAACCTTTATGCTTTCAAACTTGTTTCTAAAGATTTGCCGAAGAAATATTCTGATCAGATGTATCCATTGCTCTATTACAACCATCAGCGAAATTATGGATTCTGCTATCTTTCTATGCGTGATGAAATTTGTCTGATTTATAGACCTGGTTGTGCAAATCAGACGCTTCTTTGCCAAAAATGCCTACAGGGTGAACAGTTATTATTTTATAAACATTTGTTGTCATAGACAGTCATTCATAGTTGTCAGTTCCTGCTGCATTTCTTTCATTTGGCATTTATATTTCAGCAAAAAAGCGGCTTTTGCTTTTTAATATGATTAATAAGTTGAGTCAATATTAGTCTTATTTAGTTTCGCCTTAAAAAAAATCACAATTATTGTTTCTTGGTTAGGCCCTTTTTATTGAGCCAAATATCACTCTGGTCAGCTCGATTGATTGATTTGCGCCGGTTGTGCGCAAAAGTGCACATTGAGACAAAGGCATTGATATCACAATTAATTCCTCTACGACATACAATTGGAATTATACTTATGCGCCCTTTTGGCTGTTTTATATATCATTGCAAAGTTTAATTTGCTAATTTTACAAAAAATTAATAGAATAAGTTCAAATATTAAATGTTATCTAAACCAACGCATAGTAGAAATTCTAATAATTCATATACTTTTTAAATTTCTCAAAAATTATGTCTGGTCATTAAATAACGACGATTTGAAAATCAGCAACTAGAAATTGTAAGCTGAAGGCACATGCTTTTCGAAGAAAACAGCTGATTTTAACAGCTGTTAGGCTTAACAGTGGACTGTTATTCAACATTTAGGGTACAGTATCTTAAAGTTTGGAGTTTTATTAAGATGGTAACATAAAAAAATAATACATTTTAATACTTCGAAAAAAACGACAAAATACCCGCAAAACGCCAAAATTTCCCATAAAGCACTGCAGCCAATGCGTTTTTATGTGTGCGTACGTATGTCTGTGTGTGTGCATATGCGAATAATTATTGAAATATTAGTTGCTCGAAGGGTTCAGGGTATACAGGGATCTCGTAGTCGAGCAGTGTCGACTAGAGCTTTCTTACTTGTTAATGGGTTCAGCTTACAATAATAAAGAATAATAGTCAAGATTCTTATAGATCCTTCGAGGAACTGATAATTCCATAATTCTTAGCTCCTTTTCTGCTTACACAAGAAATAGCACATGTCCACATATAAATACATGTGTAATTTATATTTAAATCAAATTCAATGCTTTCTTCGACTCAGCTAGTGGTGTTAATGTGGTAATGAAATACTTACTCATAATGGCGAGAGCTGCACGTGTTGACTTGGCACCGGCTTTATTTACGGCACGACAAACATATTCATCAGCATCTTCGCCGAATACGTCGTTAATATTCAAGAAGTGATTATCACCCTCGGAATAGATGTGATAGCGAGCTCCACTCGTAATCTCACGCGCTCCTTTATACCAAGTTATGGTAGGTCGAGGAACTCCGGTGATTTCACATGTGAACTGTGCATTATGGTTTTGTATGCAGTTCGCATCACGTAGTGGCTTCACAACAACAGGAGGTGTTGCCGCCTTTGGATCGACTATTTTAACGGCCTGCGAGGCGGTCGACGGTCTCGATAGTCCAGCTGTATTTTGTGCGAATACGCGGAATTCGTACTGACGACCTTCAATCAAATGATGACAGTTGATTTGATTTGCAGCACAAATAATTTGATTAACTCGTTGCCAAGTATCGCTGCCAATTTCTCGTTTCTCAATCCAATATCCTTGTATATAGCTACCACCATCCAACTCCGGCTTGTTCCATTCTAAATGGACAAAGTCTCCACCAATCTCTGTAATGTCAGGAATGCCAGGAGGTGATGGTGGATCGATTGGTGCCTTGGCACGAATTGGATTTAAGCCTTCTAATGGAGAGCCTATGCCGTTTTCATTAACAGCCATTACGCGGAATATATACTCTTGGTTTTCGATCAGACCTTGCACATTGAAGTTTGTATCCTTGCAGGTGCTGGACACAGTGATCCAATGGGGTGACGATATATCCTTCCGTTCAACCACATAATGAGTTATTCTCAGACCACCATCATACACTGGTGGACGCCAGGCTAATATACACGAATGCTTGTTGATATGTGAAATTCCTATTGGTCCAACGGGTGCTGAAGGCAATCCGGTAATACGTGCATCAAAACGTCCGACTGCACTACCAGAATCATTGCTGAGCTCAATTTGATAGTTGCCACCATCGGTCTTAACGATATCGCAAATAAATATAGCAATATAATCATCAAAGACAGTATATTTAAAATGAGATTCGTCAGCCACATCGGAGATGAGCTCGTTATTTCTGGTTATCTTCACTGAAAGTGGCTGATCGCCTGAATAGTAAATCTTAATCTTTGTATTATCGCCCTCTGGTAAATACAACTCATCGGGGCATCGGTTTATAATCGGTGGTGAGCCAACTTTAAGATAACTAGATGTATGCACAAATCCAAGCGAGTTTATCGCTTCACAAGTATAGTCACCATCATCGCCAGATTGCACATTTGTGATGTGTAAACGGAAGGCACCGTCTTTACTATCACATGTGAAACGTCCTCCAGGCTGCATCTGGATTTCTTTACCATTTCTCAACCATCTTGCTGTGGGACTTGGCTTACCAGATGCAGCGCACTGTAACGTAAAGTCTTTGCCACAAGGTGCAATCCTGTCTTGTAATCTCGATATCCAATCTGGCTTCTCGCCGCCTAAAATTTCGCAGACCTTAATGGGCATAGTACAATGGCTGGGCTCTGAGCGTCCTGCAGCATTAATAGCAAAAATTCGGAATTCATAATCGCCCATTTCGATAAGGTTAATAACTGTGAATTCAGTATCGAGAACATTGTAATCATTACATTTAACCCAAACAGCACCCCCAATATCTCGACGCTCTATAATGTAACCAGTAATGCGAGAGCCTCCATCGCTGAGTGGTTTCTCCCATTTTAGATCGACATAGTTCTTGCCCACTTTCATAACCTGTGGTGTACCTGGAGGAGATGGTATATTAAATTTACCCTTCAGCTTGAATCGCATTGATGGAGGAGATGGTTTACTGTAGCCAGCAGCATTCTTCGCTTTAATACGGAATTCATATTCGCTACCATTCGTTAAGTTGTACAATTGATATTTAATGTCTTTTATTAAATACTCATAGGTATTCCATGATGAGTCATTGACGATGTCACGGTATTCAATTTGATAACCCTGAATGCGAGAGCCACCATCACTGGCTGGACGTGTCCATATTAATGTTACATTGCCAGAATCCCAATCAATTACCTTCGGCTGGCCAGGTTCATCGGGAACAGTGAATTGATGTTTGGCAGTTATGGGTTCAGGCATGTCTAGTGACTCTGATAGTCCATATTGATTCTCAGCTCTTATACGGAAATGATATTTGTGATTGGGTTCCAGGCCCATTACATCGTAATGTGTATTGCGTACAAAACTGCTAACCTTTACCCATGTACCACTAGTATCCAATTTCTCAACCACATAATTTGTGATTGGTGACCCACCATCGTCAAGTGGTGTCTTCCAAGCTAGTGTACACGTATCTGGTGTAATATCATAGACATTCAATGGACCTTGTGGTGCACCAGGTCTGTCAACAACGGTCACATGACAGGATGCTGTGTCGGAGCCCTTGCTATTTGTTAATGTAATTGTATAGGATCCAGTTTCCGAACGCTTAGCACATTTATTGTGGTAAACTGAGCTGTAATCATCTGTATCGAATCGAATGCGTTCATTGGCTGATACTTCGATACCATTGATATTCCAAGAAGGTGTTGGCCGTGGATTCGCATGATATGGTACAGTTATATGGAATTCATCACCAGCAATTACAGTCATATCCCTTATAGATAAGTCAGATGTTATTTTTGGCGCGTGGGGCGGACGGCGACAGAAAATAAGCTCGCTTGATGCACTAAATGGTGATTGACCCGCCGCATTGACAGCAGCAACTCTAAATTCATATTCTGCATTTTCTATTAAGTTGGGTATCTTGCAGGTAAGATCTGGACAGAGGGCATGAACAGCCTTTGTCCATTTGTCTTCACTCAAAAGTCGCTTCTCGATTACGTATCCGGTTATTGGTGATCCACCATCATGTTTGGGCTTAGACCAGGCAATCGTAATACTATCCTCTGTTGAATCTATGCCGCGAGGTATGCCAGGTGCATTAGGTACATCGAATGGATGCCTTGCTCTGATGGGCTCTGACGTTGTGGCTGGATCTGATTCACCATATTTATTTTCCGCAATTACTCGGAAATCATATTCCTTACCAATTGTCAGATTACGTACACGTACAAATGGCACAGTACAGTAGCTACTGACTTTTGTCCAAGTTGAAGAACGGGCCTCTTTTTTCTCAACAATATAGTTCTGAATAGGAGAGCCACCATCATCCAGTGGAGGATTCCAATATAATGTCAAAGAATCACCCGCAAATTCATCAGCACGCAAATTGCTTGGTGCTCCAGGTCTATCCAAGACTTTTACGTTAATGGTAGCCGTATCATAGCCGTGTGGATTTTTAAGCTGTAGTCTATACTGCCCTGAGTCCGATCGCTTTGAGTTCTTTACAACGAATGAAGCAGCATCATCAGTTAATTGCTGGTGCACACGTTTGTCATCATCCAGCACAATATCATTTGAGTACCAGAATGCTGTCGGTTTCGGGAAAGCAACATAGGGTACGTGAATGCTGAAATCGTCTCCGGCACGACAAATTATATCGCGAACTCCACCTAAGTCCATGCATGGCTTATTGGGCTGTTCTTCAATTTGTATGGGCTGTGATGGTTTGGAAGGTTCTGACCGTCCAACATCGTTTTCTGCAATAATGCGGAATGAATATTCTTCGCCTTCTTTCAAATCTGGTACCGTAAACACAGTAGAATTAATTGGTATGTCATTAACTGGCTTCCAATCTTTTGAATTTTTAGGTCGTTGCTCAATATAAAAGCCTTTGATTTTGGATTTTCCATCGTTTCGTGGAGGCCGCCAGGATAATGTAACACTATCCCTTGTGATGCGGTCGGCCTTTGGTGGTTCGGGTGGATCAGGACGATAGCGTTGTAGTTCAGCTGACATAGGATCAGATGGCTTTGATGGGCTGCCGGGACCAGCTTCATTGACAGCAGTTACACGGAACTCGTATCTAGAGCCTTCACGTAAATCGGGCACTGTATAGCTGGTATTCGGCGTTGGATAATTATTACACTTAATCCATTCGCCACCGCGTTCTCGTCTTTCTACAATATAACCTGAAATCGGTTTTCCGCCGCAATAATCTGGTGGATGCCATTCCAATGATGCTGAGCTTGGGGTATATCCAACAACTTGAGGCTGTGTGGGTGAACCTGGTGGATCGAATGGGGACTTTGCTACAACTGGCTTACCTTCGAGAGCATCGGAAATGCCGTATATATTCTCAGCTGTGACACGGAATAAATATTTTTTTCCTTCAGTTAGCCCCTTGACTGTGTAATTTGTTTTCGGGCAGTAGCCAGGTACAGGCTTCCAATCATCAACACCAAACTCTGTAAATTCAACAATAAAGCCTGTTATATCACTGCCACCATCATCTGTCGGTAAATTCCATTGCAATGAAATGTGATCAGGTGCTATCTCAGTGTAGGTCAGGGGACCTTCGGGCGGCCCTGGTTTATCAACTACTATTATTTCAATATCAGCAGATTCTTTTCCGAATTCATTGGATACTGTAATTTTATATACTCCAGAGTCTTTCCTAGTTGAATCATCAATACGGAAAATTGTACGCTCCGTATTTGTGTCGAATGAGATTTTACTACCATCTGATAATTTTATGTCCCCGCGCTTCCATTCAACCGTCGGCGTTGGTGCACCAGAGATCGGAATATGAACACTGACTGGTTCACCAGCACGTACTTTAATACGTCTGCCGAGCAAGCCATCGAGATGGAGTTTTGGCTTCTCCCGCATGGGGCGCGCATTGAGTGTAGATGATGGCTCTGAAGGTTTGCCATTTCCGGCTGCATTGACTGCCGATACTCTGTATTGATATTGATGATTTGGTGATACTCGGTCATCCCTATATTCGGCGGTCGGAGTTGGCTCTCCATTAATTTTGATCCACCGGCCAGTATTTACATCTCTACGCTCAATATCATAGCCAATTATGGGTGAGCCACCGTTGCTTATGGGCTGTTTCCATTTGATAGTAATATGATCTTTATCACTGTCCAATAATTCTGGTTTACCTGGTGCTCCAGGGACGGTGTATTGACTTTTAGCTATAACAGGCTGATCCGATGCTAATGGATCGGAACGTCCCTGCAAATTCTCAGCCATTACTCTAAACTCGTATTTCGTACCTTCTAAGAGTCTCGGAACAACTGCATGATTGTATTTAGCGTTAACGTACGAAACAGCAGGTACCCAACCTCCACCATGTGTTAAATCCCTTTTCTCGATGACATATGCAGATATTTCAGATCCGCCATTATCTTTTGGTGGTTTCCATGATATGGTCACAGAGTTAGCAGTTATTTCTTCGTACTCTAATGGGCCATCAGGTGGGCCGGGACGATCGAGAACAATCAGTTCAAAGCTACCCTCATCGATGCCAGAATCATTGCGCAATAGCAAATGATAAATTCCAGAATCTGTACGTTGACAATTAACAGTATGGACAACAGTATGGTGTCCTATTGTGGTAATGGTTGATCTTTCATTTGAGCGCAATGCATTACTCTTGTGCGTCCATATCGCCTCTGGTGCTGGCTCGCCAATAAAATCTATATCTATATGGAATATAAGTCCGGCCTTAATACATACTTCGTGTAATGGTGTTATAATCTTTGGTGCCAAGTAGCGTGGCTTGGCCGTTATCATATCCGATGGTTCGGATGGCTCGGACTGGCCAGCTTGATTGACAGCAATTACTCTAAACTCATATTCTTGGCCCTCGACAAGTTCTGGTACAGTTGCTGCAGTCTTATTCGGAGGTACGTGAACAACATTCACCCAGTATGGGCTTCCCTTTTCTTTCTTTTGTATAATATATTCGGTAAGGGGTGCACCACCATCCGATTTTGGTGCAATCCATTGTAGGTCAACATGATCGCGATCCCAATCGGTAATACTTGGCTTACCGGGCGCATCGGGCTCATCAAAGTCATTCTTGGCAATAATGCTTTGTGATGCTTCTAATGGATCCGACTCGCCAATTGCATTGACAGCCTTAACACGGAATAAATATTCCTTTCGATGAACAAGACGTATAACATCATGAACTGGATGGGTACTCATGCCCGCATCTGACCATGTTCCTCTGGACAAGTCCATTTTTTCAATAATGTAATGCAATATTGGTGAGCCCCCATCATCATCAGGTGCCTTCCATCCCAAGTGGCAGCCATCTCTGGTTATCTTTGTGATATCCAGTGGACCCCTTGGCACTGATGGACGGTCAAGTACTGTTGCGTGTGCTGATGCATCAAATGAACCGTGCTCGTTTTTCAGTATCAATGTATATCGTCCTTCATCAGACCGAAGCGCTGAGGGTATTTCAAATGTCAGTTCATTTTGGAAAATATTTGACTCAATTCGTCTATTTGGTTCTATTTCCTTGCCATTGTAAAGCCATTTAATTGTTGGTCGTGGTGAAGCTTCTATTGGTAGCGTCCAGCCCAGACATTTACCAGCATGAACAGTTATATCATTTAAGAGAGATTTATCAAAGAATGGGGCCAGGAAGCGTGGCTTGCATATAATGGTTGCAGATGGATCTGATGGATCGCTCTGACCACCGCGATTCACAGCAATTATACGGAACTCGTACTCTCCACCGTCTGTTAGATCGGCTATGTGGGCTTTTCGCTCATCTCCAGGTAGAACAGCAGCACGTTCCCATAGTCCGAATTTGGGTCTCTTTTCGACAATATATGAAGAAATAGGTGCTCCACCATCCCTTTTAGGTGCAGCCCATTCCAGGTCCACAAAGTCCTTGCCCCAATCAACAGCTTGTGGTTGACCTGGTTTATCTGGATGGGAATATGGATCCTTAGCTGTAATGGCTTGACTAGTTGTTAAAGGCTGTGATTGCCCTTGTTTGTTAACAGCACGTACTCTAAAATTATAATCATGGTTTTCAATAAGATTATCAGCACGAATCTCAGTGCCAGCACATTCTCCGACTGGCACCCAACGCATTGCTTCATTGTCCATTTTTTCAACGACATAGTGCGTTATTTCGGAGCCACCATCATCTTTGGGTGGTCGCCAACGCAGTGTCATTGAGTTTTTGGATACCTCATCCCCACGTAGTGGTCCTTCGGGAATAGTTGGAACATCTAGTACAGTCACTTTAACAGTATGGCTATCAATACCATTAATATTGCGGCCAACCAATTTGTAGGATCCAGTATCTGCCCGTTTAGCATCTAGAATACGCAATTTCGTGCGATCATCGAAATTTGAGATTTTCACACGATCTGCATTTATAACCATATTATCTTCATGGGTCCATTCCTTACTTGGAATGGGCTCTCCACTAACCGGCACATCAAATTCAAATACGTTTCCTGCACGAATTTTTATATCCAACATAAAGTTCTTATCAATTTTAGGCGGCAAGTTTTTGGCACGCGCAATATGCGGTTCAGTCGCATCGCTTGGTATACCGGGACCAGCTTTGTTTACTGCTCTGACACGGAATTCATATTTAACACCATCAATCAGATCAGGCACATGACCGCTAGTTACATCACCATCGACTTCAGCGCACTTCTCCCAATCTGGTGAATATCTGTCTCGCTTCTCGATTACATAACCACTTATAGGTGAACCACCATCGTTTTCTGGCCTTGTCCATTCCAAGTCCACAAAATCTTTGTCGAAATCTTTAATAGATGGAGTTCCCGGCTTGGTGGGTTCATCGTATGGATTTTTGGCTTCAATGGCACGAGGTGCTGTAAGTGGATCTGATGTACCTTGACGGTTCCTAGCACGTACTCTAAATTTGTATTTATGTCCGGGTGTAAGGCCTATCACTTTTAAACTAGTGCTTGGTCCATCTGTCTCTGCTGCTGGTACCCAACGACCAGTTGCTTCGTCCATTTTCTCTACCACATAGCTATCGATGGGTTGCCCACCATCGTCATCTGGTGGATTCCATTGCAGCGTGCAACTCTCTGCATTAACATCTTCCACTTTAAGTGGTCCATTGGGTGGGGATGGCTTGTCAATAACAGTTACTTTCACATCAGCACTATCTTCTCCGTTAGCGTTTTCAGCAAGCAGAGTATATAGACCAGAGTCAGAACGGGTCGCATTAGTTACTTTAAGTTTGGTATTATAGGGAACATGGGTAACTTTCACGTTATCTTTTGAATACACCTCTTTTTTTTTAAGTAGCCATTTAGTTAAAGGTGCTGGTTCTCCGGATACTTTACAATCAAATGTAAAAGTTTGCCCAGCTTTAATGCGCACTTCGATTAAGTTGGAGCGATCAATAACTGGCGGCTTATTGCGCGACTTGGCAACAATGGAAGGTGTTGCATTCGATGGTTCACCTGGCCCAGCTGCATTAATGGCGCTAACACGGAATTCATAAGCTTGGCCTTCAGTTAGGTCAGGAACACTAGCCTTGCATTGATCAGCTGGCACTTCCAAAGCCTTTTCCCATTGACCATATTTATCTTTCTTTTCAATGAGATAGCCAGTTATTGGAGATCCCCCATCGCTTAACGGTGGCATCCAAGTCAAATCGATGTGATCCTTATCCCAATCGGTTGCTCTTAAATTTTCAGGCTTTCCAGGCTCGTCAAACGGATTCTTGGCTATAATTGATTCTTCGCCAACTAATGGAGCCGATTCGCCCTCTGCATTTACAGCCGATATCCTAAATTTATATTCATTACCAGGCGTCAGACCAGTAATATCGGCCTGGGGCTCGGTTGATCGTCCACATGGTAACCAACAACCAGTTTCTGGATCTAACTTATCTATTTGGAAATAATCAATAGGAGTACCACCATCATCGTTAGGTCGTTTCCATTTCAAATGACATCCTTCCTTATGTACATCAGATATCTGAAGTGGTCCATTAGGCGGTGTGGGCTTATCCGTAATTATTACATTAATCAGGACGCTATCCTTGCCAGAGCTATTTGTAGCTGTTACCAAATATTCACCAGAGTCACCCCTTTGAGTCGGGCGTATAACAAGTTTGGTGTAATAGTCGGGCGTTTCAATTGTTGTATTTTTTCCAAATTGCAAGGGATAATTCGAAAATTTCCAATCCACTTTTGGTGCCGGCTCACCAATGATAACAGCGTCTAACTTTAGCGCTGTTCCGGCCGATATTGTCACATCACGTAGATTTCTGCGGTCTATCTTTGGTGCCAGATAACGCGGCTTAGCTATAAGTGTCTTGCTTGCATCAGATGGCTCTGATTGTCCACCTTTGTTTAACGCAGTTACTCTGAATTGGTATTCATTTCCTTCTATTAGCCCATTCACAGTGGCGATAGGGGTAGGCGAGTCCGTTTCCAAGGCTTTTTCCCATAGTGGACTATATTTATCCTTGATTTCAATAATGTAGCCTATGATAGGGGAGCCCCCATCACTAGCTGGTTCATTCCAAGAAAGTTCTGCTTTGTTGGCTGACCAGTCTGTTGGCTCTGGGGCGCCAGGTTTGGAAGGTACCGCTGAATAATACACAAGAATTATAAGTTTCAAAAGTGATAAAATAAGTTGTATTAATTAAAACTTACTAAATGGATCTTTGGCGACTATTGAGCCCAATGTCTCCAGCGGTTCAGATTCACCTTCCTTGTTTACAGCCTTCACACGGAACTTATACTCGTGACCGGGTATTAAGCCATCAACAGTAATTTCTGGTATATCGCTCTTACCAACAGGTAACCAAACACCTGTGTCGGGGTCGAACTTTTCTACCAAATAGCTATCAATTGGCTCACCTCCATCATCTTTAGGTTTTTTCCATTTAAGCTTGCATCCATCTTTGTGAATATCAGATACTTCAAGCGGTCCTACCGGTTTACCAGGCTTAGCTGCAAGGATTGAACAAAATGTTAGTATATTAGCTCCAAGAATCAGAACAATCTTATAGAAAACAAACCAAAAAAAAAAAAAAAAGTAAGAAAGCTCTAGTCGAGACTACTCGACTACGAGATCCCCTGAACCCTTGGAGTATTTCAATAATTTTTCTCGTCTTTCAGCTTACATAAGAAACACGCACACACACACACACACACACACACACACACACACACACACACACACACACACACACAAACACGCACGCACGCACTGACACACAGGCATACATACACACACACACACACACACACACAGACACAAACATTTACATACATATACACACACAAGCATAAACACGCATGGGCGGCAGTGAGCGCTTACTATGAGAACTTAATTGCTTAATAACTTTTTTGTGGATGTACGATCTTCATGAAACTCAGATTATGATAATAACATGGATATGCATGTAAATGCCAAAGCACAAGTCTCTAGTATTTGAAATACGCTTTTTACAAAAGTGTGGGTGAGGGGGTGAATTTAAGGGTGGGGGGTAAATTTTAACAAAAACCAAAATTGTATAAATTGCATATAAGTATACATTAAAAATTTGAAGACTCTAGCAATAAAGGTGTAGAAGATATAATCTTATAACTGGTTTTCGATAAGGGTTTTTTATCGATAAAAAAAGATCGGGATGAGTTATCGATTTTTAATGATAAACTTGATATGCGCGCTGTAATTACGGACATTTAAAAAAAAATTTGAAGTCTCTAGCTCTTATATCTTCTGAAATCGACGCATTCATACATACGGACAGACGGACAGGGCCAAATCAACTCAGCTCGTCGCCCTGATCAAGAATATATATACTTTGTGGGGTGTGCCACGCCTCCTTCTCCCTGTTACATACATTTCAACAAAACCATTATACCCTGATTTCCCATTGAAAATGGGTTCAGGGTATAAAAAACAAGTGAGAAGGCTCCAGTCGAGACTGCTCGAACCCTCTAAGCTGATATTCTAATCATTCTGCACTTATTTTATGCACACATACATACACATGCATCCACACGCACGCATAAGCCTGCGCTCTGCTAACTGCGCAGTAAGCAGCGACTGCGCTTGGGCTGCGCTGCAGTGTGGGCTATATTATGAGAATTTATTTGTTGAAGAATTTCTTTTGTAGACATACGATCTTAATGAAATTTTCAGAACATAATCATAATGCTCAAATGTGTATACATTGCAAAGCACAAGTCTCTAGTACTTGAAATGCGAAATAGGGGCGAAGGGGGCGTGGTATCCAAAATCTGTAAATTACAGAATCGTTGTATCCATTAACTTTATATACAACGCGAATTTGAAGACGCCAAATCTAAAAGTGTTCAAATTAGGCTAAAAAAACAAAATCAATGTTTCGATTATTCTCGATGAAAAGTTATCGAGTTATAAAGCAAACTCGTACTGCGTATTTTACACACGAGTATGCATGCCAAATTTCAGCTCTCTAGCTATTATAACTTCTGAGATCGGCGCACTCATACGGACGGACGGACATATCGACTAAGCTCGTCGCGCTGATCAAGAATATATATACTTTGTGGGGTCTGCCACGCCTCCTTCTGCCCGTTACATACTTTTTCACAAAACCATTATACCCTGATTTCCCATTTTCAATGGGTTCAGGATATAAAAAAACCTATTTAATGCAACGAGTATATATACTTACTTATGATGTTGATCTGGAATTCGACTTGATCTTGACCATAAAGATTATGAGCTGTAATTTTATAAAGACCAGTATCCTTTCTCTCGGACCTACTGTTGATATATTTAGTATTGTAGGGAACTGTTTCTATGCGGCTCGCAGATGTGGGAAAAACACCTTTGCCATTTTGGGTCCAACTAATTTCAGGAGCTGGTTCCCCACTGACATTAATGTCGAGGAATACTGGCTCACCAGCTTTAATATTATATGTGTGAATGTTTTTGCGATCAATCTTTGGTGCCACTATCCGAAAAAAAAAACAGTAAAAATTAATAATAAAATATTCAATAAGAGTTTATGCAGAGTTCTATTATATACTCTCTTAGTTATGAAGCAATTCGAATATAGACAATTAGACTCGACTACTTACATTTTCTTGGTTTCGTTAAGACAGATCTGCTAGCGTCAGATGGTTCTCCAGAACCCGCTGCATTAACAGCCTTTACTCTGAACTCATATTCGCAGTTTTCGTCAAGATTTGGCACAGAAGCCTTTAACTCTTCTCCAAGCGATGGGACAGATATTTCCACTCCTTTAATCCATCTGTCTGTGCCTTTTTCACGTTTTTCAACCACATAGCCAATAATAGGCGAGCCACCATCGTTATGAGGTGGCCGCCATACCAAATCCACACGATCCTTGTCCCAATCAACTGGCTCCGGAGTACCTGGCTTGCCGGGCTCATCAAAAGGATTCTTTGCAATTATCGATTGCTCTCCAATTAATGGCTCCGATTCGCCTTCAGTGTTTACAGCTAATACTCTGAACTTATATTCATGACCGGGATCGAGATTATTCAATTCAGCGAATGGTTCTTTGAAACGTCCGGAGGGTACCCAACGTCCAGATTCTACATCTAGTTTCTCAACAACGTAGTGTTCTATTGGCACGCCACCGTCGTCTAAAGGTGGATTCCATTTCAGCTTGCATCCTTCTTTGTGAACATCCGTTACACGCAGTGGACCCTCTGGTGCTGCTGGCTTATCGAGAACGGTCACTTCAAACGAGGCTTCATCATGTCCAGTTTCATTTTCGGCCTTAATAGTGTATTTGCCGGTATGTAATCGCTTTGCAAACGGCACGGCGAGCTTGGTACGATATGATTCCATATCAATATTGTAGTCATCATCTTCGATACGAGCTTTGTTATGGAACCATGTCTTGGATGGTGGTGGCTCGCCAGAAATTTTAATATCATAGCGTATATTTTGGCCAGCTTTGATGATGATGTCCTTAATATTTGTTCTATCAATTTTGGGTGCCGCAAATCTATCCTTAGCAGTCATTTGGTCAGATGGTTCTGATGGCTTACTATGACCGGCTTTGTTAACTGCTTTAACACGAAATTGATATTTTGTGCCTTCAATTAAATCATTAACACGTACTTTACAATCGGGTGTATTTGTTTCCAGAATTTTTTGCCATTTTCCAGTGTTGTTGTCTTTTTTTTCAACAATATATCCTGTAACTGGTGCACCTCCATCGTCATCTGGTGCCCGCCATTTCAGATCTGCGTGATTTGCCGACCAATCCGTTATTTGTGGCTTACCAGGTGTATCTGCAGCATCATATGGATTTTTGGCAGTAACTGGAATGTCAGTTACTAGTGGCTCAGATTCGCCTTCAGTATTAACAGCTTTAACACGGAATAAGTACTCTTTGCCTTCAGTAAGGCCAGTTACATCAGCCTCCGGAATTTTAGTCGTTAGGACAGGAACCCACCGGCCTGTTTCCGTATCCATACGCTCAACTACGTAATGCTCTATGGGCTCGCCGCCATCATCATCAGGCTTTTCCCATTTCAAATGTACCTTCTCAGCCGTCACATCGGAGACGGCTAATGGTCCTTTTGGCTTACTTGGTTTACATAATACCTCTAGCTCGACCTCAACTGAGTCCACTCCAGAATCATTTTTAGCTGTAACTATGTAAATACCTTTATCTGCACGTTTAACTTTGGGCATGATAAATGTAGTTTTATAATCTTCGTTTTCAATTTTAATTTTATCATTATTTTTTATTTCAGTGCCATTGTAGGTCCAAGTTATTTTTGCTGGAGGTTCGGCCTTAACAGTGGCATCCATGTGTAACAATTGGCCACTGCGCATGATCTTCTTCTGTAGATTCTTTCGATCAATGTGAGGTTTTAAAAAACGTGGTTTCGCTACAACAGATTTGGAAACATCGCTGGGATCACTTGGGCCGGCTTTATTAACAGCGACCACACGGAACTCATATTCATGTCCTTCTTCAACAGCGGTCACAGTGCCCTTAGTCTTGTCACCGGGAACTGTAGACGCATCTACCCAGGCGCGACCTGACTTATCACGCATTTGTATTATGTATTTTTGAATAGGAGCACCTCCATCGTTTTTGGGAGGATCCCATGCTAAATCAACAAAGTCCTTGTCCCAATTGGTTGGCTCGGGTCGACCTGGTTTATCTGGCTCATCATAGGGATTCTTCGCAATAATTGGCTTTTCTGTTTCCAAATCTTCAGACTCGCCCTCTTTATTGACAGCGCGTACACGGAACTTATAGGGCTTGCCTTCGTGTAAGCCAATAACCTTAGCTTCAGGCTCGGAACTTTTGCCGCATGGTAGCCATTGCCCAGTATGTGGATCCAGTTTTTCTATTTCGTAATAGTCAATTGGAGCCCCACCATCGTCTTCAGGCTTTTCCCACTTCAGCTTACAGCTGTGTTTGGTAATATCATTAACTTGCAACGGACCCTTAGGTTTACCTGGTTTGCCAAGTACAGTCACATCTAATTCAGCAACATCTTCTCCCACTTCATTTGTTGCCTTAATGGTATATTTGCCACTTTGTGGCCGTTTGGCTCGCATAACAAAGAATTTGGTATTATAATCAACGTTGTCAATGTTAATACCTTCTTCATCACTAACCACAGGTAATCCATTAAACAGCCATTCCACCTTCGGAGCTGGCTCACCTCTTATATTAATATCTAAGCTGATAGACAAACCAGCTTTCACAATAACAGGCTTTAGGTTTGTTCTGTCTATATGGGGCTTCACTGTAACAAATAAAAATCAATACATAAGTATTACAATGTTAAATATAAACTTTTAAAAAACCTACGGAAACGTGGTTTGGCAGTATGCCAATTAGTTTGTTCTGATGGTTCCGAAGGACCAGCTTTGTTTATAGCACGAACGCGGAATTTGTACTGCTGGCCCTCTTCCAGTTTTTTTATGACTCCCTTGCAAATAGGACCCTCTGTTTCTACTGCTTTAACGAACTCTCCCGAATCCTTGTCCATGACTTCAATTATATAATTTGTAATGGGCGAACCTCCATCCCGAATTGGTGGTTCCCATTTTAGTTTTACATGATGCTCATCCCAATCTTCAAGTTCTGGTAGTCCAGGTGGTGAAGATATATCAAATGGATTCTTAGCAGTAATAGCCGAATCAGTTTCGAGTGGCTCTGAGTCACCTTCTTCATTAATGGCCTTTACTCTGAACTGATAACGATGATTAGGATCCAAGTTTTTGACATCGAGCTCTAACTTTTCAGGATCAATAGTTCCTACAGGTACCCATTTCCCAGTCGCTGTATCCATTTTTTCAACAGCATAGCCTGATAGGGGGACTCCGCCATCGTCTTTAGGTTTTTTCCACTTAAGCTTACAGCCTTCTTTATGTATATCCGAGACTTCCAAGGGTCCTTCGGGTTTTCCTGGCTTATCCAATATAATGACTTCGACTTCAGCTTCGTCAATACCATTCATATTCTCAGCTTTAAGCTTATAAAATCCAGTATCTTTCCGTGATGTATCCATTAACATAAGTTTCGTGTTGTAATCCTCGTTATCCAATCGTAACTGTCCACTGGGTGTTACTTCCTTTTCCTTGCAGAACCATGTCAGAGTGGGGGCTGGCTCACCTTTAACATCAACATCAAACTTAACAGTCTGACCAGCTCGTACTTTAACAGACTTCATTTTCTCGCGATTTATGGATGGCTTAACTAAAATGTGTTCAATATTATTTTAAATTGATTGTTTGACGCTCAAAATTATATATAAGTTTGGGAAAATTATATAATGTAGTGAAAACAATTTTGGCTCAACATAAAAACAAGCAATTGCATATACGTACCAGAAATGAAATAAAAAACAACTATAATATAAATTAGCAAATAAGCGATTATATTCACATTTTCCCAAAAAATAAGCAAAAGTATGTCCCCATTTTTTCTTTTTGGATTTTATGCAAAAAGTGGTATGACTGACAATAAAAATTCTTACGATTTCTCGGTTTCGCCAAATGAGGCTGTGTTGCATCGCTGGGCTCACTAGGACCGGCCTTATTGATAGCACGAACACGAAATTGATAGACATTTCCTTCGGTAAGGCCGTCGACTGTTGCCTCAGGTGTAGGGGACTATATACCGCGGTTGAAAGATATAATTATGAAATGAATTGTATATATATATTGTTATTATAGCCCACATGTTATGACGGGGTTAGTACGTAATAGAAGTACTTACGTTAGTTGTAAGAATTTCATCCCATATGGGTGAAAATTTATCCTTCCTTTCAATAACATAGCCAGTGATTGGCGCACCACCATCGTCTTTGGGTACCTCCCATTTTAGCTTAACCATGTGTTCATTATAATCATCAATATTTGGTGTACCTGGCTTACTGGCAGCATCATAAGGATTCTTTGCTAATATGCTACCATCGGTCTCCAAAGGTTCAGATTCACCTTCCTCATTGATGGCTTTAACCCGAAACTGATACTCATGACCTTCCTGAAGGCCCTTGACATCAAATTCAGTATCATTGCCAGAGGTACGACCGACCGGTACCCAACGACCTTGTTTCTTATCGAACTTTTCTACTTGGTAGGCTGTAATTGGCTTACCACCGTCATCTTCTGGCTTTTGCCATTTTAATTTGCAACTATCTTTAGTAATATCTTTGACATCTAGTGGTCCCTTTGGTTTACCCGGAGGTGCTAAAACATTAACTTCAACAGTTGCTTCATCCTCCCCATGCTCATTGATGGCCCGTATTTTATATGTGCCCGTATGCTTTCTCACTGTATCAATAATTGAAATTTTCGTATTATGCGGTATATTTTGAATGTCGCAATTGCTTGGCAAGTCTGCTGGCTTGAGTTCCTTGTCGTTTTGATACCATATTATTGTAGGAACAGGCTCGCCACGTACATGCACATCGTATTTGATAGGCTTTCCAGCGCGAATAAGCAATGGCTTTAAATTTGTTCTATCAATGCGAGGCTTCACTGTTTAATAAAAATTTATAGTTTTGTGGTAAATAATAAAAAAAAAAAAAATCTTTTTGTGTGTCACGATATGCAGTAGAATTTTTCCATAATATACTTAGTTATTAATACTAGTTATCTTATCATTGGTTTTTATTTCGATACTTACATTTTTTATACTTTACGATTTGTGGCACGCTCGCATCTGATGGTGGCGAAAGACCTGCCTTATTGACTGCAATGACACGGAACTGATACTCGCCGTATTCTTGGAGACCGGCAACTGTAGCCTCTAATTGATCACCAGGAATCTCTAGGGCCTTTTCCCATTCCAGCCTATTCTTATCCTTCATTTCAATAATATATTTTTGTATTGGAGCTCCACCATCACTATTGGGAGGTGTCCATTTTAAGCTGACACTCTGATTATCATAATCGGTAACTTCAGGAGTACCTGGTTTGTTGGGCTCATCAAATGGATCCTTGGCAACAACGCCAACAAGTGTTGTCAGTGGCTCAGATTCACCCTCCTCATTTACAGCAGATACCCGAAACATATACTCAGAGCCAGGATTCAAACCTGTAACATCAAAACTAGGTGGTTCTTTTTCGCCTGGGGACCGTCCAACCCTAACCCATTTGCCAGTTGCTGTATCCATTTTCTCAACAACATATTCCTTAATCGGCACACCGCCATCGTCTTCAGGCTTTTTCCACTGCAATTTACATCCAGTAGCTGTAACGTCGCTGACAGCCAGAGGTCCTTTCGGAGAACTTGGCCTACCAAGGACAACCAATTCAACAGTTTCGCGATCAACGCCATTACGATTTTCTGCCTTCAATGTGTAAAAACCGCTATCTTTACGCTTGGCATTCGTTATAACAAAATCCGTATGATAATCAATATTATCGATACTTATGCGATCCCCAGTTGTTAGCGGAACGTCGTCACGCCAACTCCAATGTACTTCGGGTATCGGCTCACCGGTAATGTCAACCGACCATTTGTGTGTTCGTCCACTTTTGATTGTGACACGTTTGAATGTTGATCTATCAATTTGTGGTTTGACTAAATAATTATATGCAATACAAAGAATTGATCAAGTCCAAAAGAGTGTTAGTCTTAATGCCACATCGTTTTGTAAAAAGTACTTTTATAATATATGAAGATACGTACATAATAAAAGCGGTAGCAGTGGGTCTTATGCGATATGCTGTAAAATATTTATTTGAACTAGCTGTTCAATTATTAGCTTAAATTTCATGTTAGTAATTATCCCTCCGTCTGTCCATTTTTTTAATATATATAGTCGATAATATATGTATATATACTACCGACTGCAAAATAGTAATTTTCGGTCGAAGCGTCATCAGTTCCATTTTCCGATTTCCCAACTCTATTTTCTAACTATATGTGTATAGTTTTAAACGTAATGCGATGCATTTCAAGATACCGTTATCCTCCGCCATGCATCTTATAGCAGTAGATATTTTCGTCCAATTTTGTATACCCTGAACCCATTGAAAATGGGAAATCAGGGTAGCCTTCTTACTTATTTTTTGATTAAGTTTTTTATATACCAGCTGCGAAATCGGAAAATAAGTATTCTACAGTCTGTAGTGCCCGACTGCAATTTTCGTTCATGATTTTCTTCAAATTGACACATATATGTTACTGATATGTAAGCTATTCTGAATGAATTATTTGTGCAATGTTTATATGTATACATATGCTTTGAATGTATGTTAAGCCAAAATCAAAATTAATTAAATATGTTTTGTTGAGGTTAAGATATTAATTATACTAGGAAAACAACCATCAATCATACAACTTACGATTCTTATGCTTGCAAAGATGATTGTCTGTGGGTTGAGACGGCTCAGACGGGCCAGCCTTGTTGACTGCACGCACTCGGAACTGATATACCATTTTCTCCTTGAGTCCGTCCACTTTGCATTCTGGTGTTGGATCTTCAGTTTTGGCAACTTCAGTCCATGTTGGTGAGAATTTATCTTTCATTTCAACTACATAATGCGTTATGGGACGTCCACCATCCGATGGGGGTCGTTTCCATTTAAGCGAGACGCTCTTGTTATCATAATCATCAATAATGGGTTGGCTAGGTGAACTTGGTGGGTCATAGGGATTTTTGGCGACAATGGCATCAGTTGTTTCCAATGGTTCAGATTCACCCTCTTTGTTGATAGCTTTGACACGGAACTTATATTTTTTATTTGGAGTCAGACCCTTAAAGTCAAACGACGTCTCGCCTGGACCAACTTCTCCAGCTGGTATCCAACGGCCAGTTTCTTCATCCATACGCTCTAGGGCATACCCCGTGATTTCACAGCCTCCATCATCTTCTGGTCGTTTCCACTTCATTTTAATGTGATGAGCCCGAACCTCTTCTGGTTCAAATGGCCCACCTGGTGCTAATGGACGGTCCAATACAATAACTTGGGCTTCAGATTCAATGGTACCTGAACTGTTGGTCAATATTAACTTATATTTTCCAGTATCTTTACGCACAGACTTTTTGATAGTTATCGATGAATTCCTTTCGAGCTGTTCAAGACAAATCCGGTGATTGTCAATCTTGAGAGGCTCATTAGACTTATGCCAACTAGCCGCTGGCTCGGGTTCGCCATCATATTTAATGTCGTAACGTACAGTCTGTCCCTTTTTCACAGTTATATTTTTAAGACCATCACCAACAAGAAACGGTTTAACAAATCGACATTTGGCTATAATGGCTTTTGTCTTGTCACTAGGCTCGCCAGGACCTGCCCGATTAACAGCACGGACTCGGAATTCGTACTGTTGGCCCTCCTTCAGATTATTAACGGTACCGACCCTAGCATCTCCCGGCACTTCATTACCGGATACCCAATCATTAGAGAATTTTTCTTTATATTCAATTATATAAGAGGTAATTGGATCGCCACCATCACTATCTGGTGCTTCCCATTTAAGGTCAGCGTGATCCCTATCCCAGTCAGTAAGGTCAACGGCTTTAGGTTTTCCAGGCTCATCCCATGGGTCTTTTGCAAGTATTGAGTTCTTAAATGTAGCTGGATCCGATGGACCAATTTTGTTCACAGCACGTATACGAAATCTGTACTGCTTCTTTGGCACTAAGTCAGTGATCTCTTTGTGACATGGTTCACTGGGCAGAGCCTCAGCGACAGGCTCCCAGCCTTGTTTTTTACTCAAGTCTTGACGTTCAATAATATATTTTGAAATAGGACTTCCACCATCATCTGCTGGTGGCTTATAATGAACCACACATGATGTTTGGTAAATATCAGTAATATCAACATCGAGTGGGGGTTGTGGAACATCTTGACAAATAATATTTATATCTTTAGTATCTTCGCCTTGTCCATTTGATATCTTTATTTGGTATGGTCCTGATAAATCCCTAGATGGCTTTTTAATCTTAAATGTGACCTTATCATCTGTCACCGCAACCTCAACATCTTTGACAGGCAAAGGCTTTCCGTCCTTTATTAGTTTTGCCTCAACTGGAGATTGCCTAGTACCGCTAACTAGATATATGCATATGAATAATATTAGAAAAGAAAGTAATTACATGTGGAAGTTAGACAGTTATTAACATATATTATACTAAATTTAATATACATATATTAAGCAAGTAAGAAAACTCTAGTCGAAAGCGCTCGACTATGTATTAAACTGAACCAAACTAATAACAATGGCAAAGCTGAATAAATTCACTGTTGCAGCGTCATCTATCAAATCTAAACTAAACTAACTGCTGATGTAATTCTAAGCATATGCTAGAATAAGTTTGAATAAATGTGTGCACACGTACATATAGGAAAACTGTTGTAGCTGCTGCACGTGCGTGTGTTAATTGACTAAACATTTTCTTATTTTTTAACGTCGATTAACTTAACGGAATTCAATGAAACTTTCAGCATATGATCTACATATCCTATTGAAAACTTAATCTATATATATAAAAGAAAGTTGTGTAAAAGTGAAGACTGCTTATAACTTGATTTGGGCTGAACCAATTTTCATGGTTTTTGATTTGTTGGATTTGTCTCCGCAACGAGTTTAGTATAGGGTCTTAAAAATACTGAAAAAATTTGCCGAATACTTGAAAAACGCGGTTTTTTCCCCAAATGTTCAAATTTTTTTTATACCCAGTAGGCTTGGTAACAGTGACAGTTTTGACAATAGTGTAGAAGTAAATAAACAAATGTAGTCAGTCAGTCTACGGTCTCCTGACCTCGAGCAGACCTGACTATTCAAAAAAAAAAAAAAAAAAATTTCAAATCAAAAGGAAAAATATTTCAAATCAAAAATCTGCAAAAAATCAAAAGATTAAAACCTGACTGTTCAAAAAAAAAAATAAAAAATTAAAAATTCGAAATTAAAAAAAAAAAAAGGTAATTATTAAAAAGTGTATTTTTGGCTTTTTATATTTTCGGACTTTTAAACTTTATAAATATTTCAAATCAAAAATCTGCAAAAATTAAAAAAAAAATCAAAAGATTAAAACCTAACAATCAAAAATAAATAAAAAATTCAAAATTCAAAATTCGAAATTAAAAAAAAAAAAGTTAATTATTAAAAATTGTATTTTTGGACTTTTACAAAAGCTAAATATCTCGAAAGTTCAGGTATTTGTTTGTCTCAAACATAAATTTGTGTAAATTATTTATATTTATATTTCTCGATTGTTTTATATGGTTTTGTGCGAGGGCAGTATTACTATTAATAAAAATGCCGCGTCCTAAAAGATCTAATCTTTCCCGGCGGACCCATAATGCAATTAGGCAACGGAATAGCGCGAGTCAATTATCTGACGAAGAGCGAGAAATCGCCCGAGAAAGGCTCCGCGTTAGTACCCAGGGAAGAAGGGCCTTAATTCGTGCTTCTCAAAGAGAGGCAGCCCGTGAAATGGCAATAAGAAATGGTTCAAGGATTGATTTGAATCGAGCAGCGTTTCGATATGATTGCACCATTGATTACAGCTTGAATCGTTTAGTTTGCATTGGTCCAATGGACGTTGTTTGCTAGCATTGTGGCGCATTGAAGTTTGCTGGTGAAACGCCCGGTTTGTGCTGCCTTAGTGGTAAAGTGACATTGCCATTAGCGGTCACCATAGCCATTGCGTTCCCTGCTTTATGGCGAAACACTAGAATCACGACATTTTCTAGCGAACACTCAAAAATACAATGCCTGTTTCCAAATGACAGAATTTGGGGCGGAAAATATTGGAGACGGATATTTAAGGTAATTTACGTTAAAAATTTTATTTTCTATGACTGCCAAAAAAAAATTTTGAATAATGTAGTTTGTTAGATTTCTGTAAATAGTGTTTGTAAATATAACTATAATAACTATGGCTTTGAATTTAAAGATTCAAGGCCAGATTTGCCATCGCATTGGATCATTGCAACCTATTGAAGATGTACAGCAAAAATTCTTGCAAATATACTTCATGGGCAATATGGAAGAACAACTTGACCGGCGTCAAGAAATGAACACAGCTATGAAAAGAGCAATTCTCCATGATTTGCATGCTTAGAAATTTAAACCAACCAAAACTGTGCAATGGAACGCGTTTGGTGATAAGAAAACTGATGAGCAATGTGATTCACGCGTTGATACTCAAAGGAAAATTTAAAGATGAGGAAGTTCTTATTCCTAGGATTCCGATGAGCTCAACAGATATGCCCTTTGAATTTAAACGAATTCAATTCCCGCTTCGTCTTGCCTTCGCCATGACGATCAACAAGTCACAGGGCCAATCTTTGACTATTTGTGGCCTCAATCTAGAAAATGCGTGTTTTTCTCATGGTCAATTGTACGTGGTATGCTCACGTGTTGGCAAACGATCCGCATTATTTGTTCTTGCACCCGACCAAAAAACGAAGAATGTCGTTTACAACAAGGTGCTTGAATGAAAATCCGATTAATAAATTTATCAGTGTATCCCAGCCTGAACAACATAGCTTTCAACAATTTTTTACCTAGAAATAATATAGAGGGCAATGCAACGTTTGCCGGGCCAGCTAGTCTATATATATAAAAGAGAGTTGTGTAAAAGTGCTCCAACACTTATTTGTGATATGTGATGGACCAATTTTAATGGTTTTTGATTTGTTGGATTTGTCTCCGCCACGAGTAGGTCAGTAGATCTTTAAAATACTGAAAAAATTTGACGAATACTTGAAAAACGCGGTTTTTTCCCTAAAGATTCAAATTTCCATTTATACTCAGTAGCCTTGACAACAGTGACAGTTTCGGTCCTGTATAGAAGTAAATAAACAAATGTAGTCAGTCAGTCTACGGCACAGCCTCAAGCAGACCTGAATATTCAACAAAAAAAAAAAAAAAAAAAAAAAAAAAAAAACAAGTAAGAAAGCTCCAGTCGAGACTGCTCGACTAGGAGATACCCTGAACCCTCCAAGCTGATATTCTAATCATTCTGCACTTCTTTTATGCACACATACATACACATGCATCCACACGCACGCATAAGCCTGCGCTCTGCTAACTGCGCAGTAAGCCGCGACTGCGCTTAGGCTGCGCAGCAGTGTGGGCAATATTATGAGAATTTATTTGTTAAATAATTTCTTTTGTAGACATACGATCTTAATGAAACTTTTAGAGCGTAATCATATGGTGAATATGTGTGTATATTCCAAAGCCCAAGTCTCTAGTATTTGAAATACGCTTTTTACAAAAGTGAGGGTGAGGGGGTGAATTTAAGGGTGGGGGGTAAATTTTAACAAAAACCGAAATTGTATAAATTGCATATAAGCATACATTAAAAATTTGGAGACTCTAGCAATAAGGGTGTAGAAGATATAATTTTATAACTGGTTTTCGATAAGGTTTTTTATCGATAAAAAAAGATCGGGATGAGTTAGCGATTTTTAATGATAAACTTGATATGCGCGCTGTAATTACGGACATTTTAAAAAAAATTTGAAGTCTCTAGCTCTTATATCTTCTGAAATCGACGCGTTCATACATACGGACGGACGGACGGACGGACGGACGGACGGACGGACAGACAGACGGACAGGGCCAAATCGACTCAGCTCGTCGCCCTGATCAAGAATATATATACTTTGTGGGGTCTGCCACGCCTCCTTCTGCCTGTTACATACTTTTAACAAAACCATTATACCCTGATTTCCCATTTTCAATGGGTTCAGGGTATAAAAAAAACTATTCAACAAAAAAAAATTTTTTCCAAATCAAAAAAAAAAAAAAAATATTTCTAATCAAAAATCTGCAAAAATTTGCAAAAAATCAAAAGATTAAAACCTGACTGTTCAAAAAATAAATAAAAAATTCAAAATTCCAAATTCCAAAAAAAAAGGTAATTATTAAAAAGTCTATTTTTGGCTTTTTATATTTTTGGACTTTTAAACTTTATAAATATTTCAAATCAAAAATTTAAAAAAAATCAAAAGATTAAAACCTAACAATCAAAAATAAATAAAAAATTCAAAATTCGAAATTAAAAAAAAAAAAAAAGTTTATTATTAAAAAGTGTATGTATTTTTTGCTTTTTATATTTTTTGCCTTTTAAACTTTATAAATAATAATTGTGCGCGTGCGTACAAAAGCTAAATATCTTGAAAGTTCAGGTATTTGTTTGTCTCAAACATAAATTTGTGTAAATTATTTATATTTATATTTCTCGATTGTTTTATATGGTTTTGTGCGAGGGCAGTATTACTATTAATAAAAATGCCGCGTCCTAGAAGATCTAATCTTTCCCGGCGGACCCATAATGCAATTAGGCAACGGAATGTCGCGAGTCAATCATCTGACGAAGAGCGAGAAATCGCCCGGGAAGGGCGCCGCGTTAGTACCCAGCAAAGAAGGGCCTTAATTCGTGCTTCTCAAAGAGAGGCAGTCTGTGAAATGGTAATAAGAAATGGTTCAAGGATTGATTTGAATCGAGAAGCGTTTCGATATGATTGCACCGTTGACTATAGCTTGAATCGTTTAGTTTGCATTGGTCCAATGGACGTTGTTTGCCAGCATTGTGGCGCATTGAAGTTTGCTGGTGAAACGCACGGTTTGTGCTGCCTTAGTGGTAAAGTGACATTGCCATTAGTGGTCCCGCCACCAGAGCCATTGCGCTCCCTGCTTTATGGCGAAACACTAGAATCACGACATTTTCTAGCGAACACTCAAAAATACAATGCCTGTTTCCAAATGACTTATTTGGGGCGGAAATTATTGGAGACGGATATAATCCGACATTTAATAAATTAGTGTTAACCTGAACATCATAGCTTTCAACAATTTTTTACCTAGAAATAATATAGAAGGGCAATGCAACGTTTGCCGGGCCAGCTAGTAAATTTATACAAATGCTTTTTAACGATAAGAAGTAAGAAAGTTCTGGTCGAGACTGCTCGACTACGATATCCCCTGAACCGCTGGAGTTTCAATAATTATTCGCTTAATTTCTGCTTACACAAGAAACAGCACAATCACACACACATAAGTATACGTTTAAAATTTGGAGACTCTAACTTTAAAGATGAACTGATTTCGATAATGTTTTTTATCGATAAAAATAATAGGATGAGTTATTGATTTTTAGTGATAAACTCGATATCCGCGCTGAATATACGGACATTTTAAAACAATTTTAAGTCTCCAGCTCTTATATCTTCTGAAATCGACGCGTTCAGACATACGGACAGACGGACAGATGTACAGGGCCAAATCGACTCAGCTCGTCGCCCTGATCAAGAATATATATACTTCATGGGGTCTGCCACGCCTCCTTCTGCCTGTTACATACATTTCAACAAAACCATTATACCCTGATTTCCCATTGAAAATGGGTTCAGTTATTAAACAATTAAGTTCTCATAGTAAGCGCACACTGCAGCCCATGCGTGTTTATGCGACTAAAGCTTTCTTGCTTGTTATACCCGGAACCCATTGAAAATGGGAAATCAGGGTATAATGGTTTTTTTGGTTGATTTTTGTCCAAAAGCTCTAGAAATTCAAGATTCAAATTTGTCGGAGAATTTTCAATTCTCGTGTCCTCAATTGAATCATTTTGAATTTTATAAATTTCAACCATCATGCTTTTGACGGTCTCCAAAATGTTTCGGGTTAAACGGGTTGAGCGGCGTAACCCGCACCCGCCCGCACCACACCCGAAACTCGATTTTTCAGCCCATACCCACGGGTAGGGACACGAAAGAAGTATCGATATTTTCGGTATCGGATACATTGGGGCGATGATACCGATACTTTTTACTCGATGTTTTGGTTTCGATATTTTTACTTATCAAGTATTTCTAGAGTCATATCGAGTAAAGAAAAATACGCGGGATCAAGTGAAGCTCGCCAGCCGATTTGCGCGTAATTTGAGACTCCGCTAGTTGAATCATTAAAAAAAAAGTTAAAACAGTGAACTATTATCGAAGTCAATTAGATTTATAGTTAAAGTAAGTAATAAAGCAATTACTCTATGCTGTTTATTGAAATATGTATATGTCTTTAAAAGAATGCCACCAAGCCGCAGCAGTGTTTGGCAGTATTTCACCAGAATACGCAACGACGAGGTGAAGTGCAAAATTTGCTTCAAAACTCTTAAATCATCAGGAAACACCTCAAACATGCAAAAGCATATAAAGAGTCACCCCGAAGTGAGGTAAGTAAATATTGTCAAAATTATATATTTAAATTTATAAAATGATGTTATGCTCCATGTATTTTAGTGCAAAAGAAACTGGAAAAAAACAATCAACTTTTACAAGAGATCTTGATCTAATAAGTTCATCAAGTCATGAAACTGACTTGGGAATTCCCGCAACGTCCGTGCCCTCTAAGCGCCTTTTCTCCAAAGCTGGAAGTACCATAACCAAAACTCGCAGCCGACTGTCACCCAAAAGGCTTGACAAACTTCTTTTTTTAGGCGATTGTGTAGGGGAGGAATATATAACTTAACATAACTTCATTGTACTATGTAATAATTGAAAATTTACTTGTAACTTTTACTTTTTAATTTAAAAAAACATGAAATATATCCTAGATTCAATAAACATTTCATCCAAATATAAATACCCAATACCTTGCAACATCGATGCTTTTGATTTGATATTTTTATAAGTACGATGCTTTTCTTTTGATGCTTCTTATGAGTACATGATCGATACTTTGCATTCGATATCGTGTCCCTACCCACGGGTAACCGCGAGTGCCCACGGGTATCCGATAAAAACCCGGCCCGTGCCCACCTCTAGTTCAGGGTATAAAAATAGATAGCCCTTTAATGTATACAAGCATTAGTAATGGTATTAAAATTAGATAATATTAGCAATTACGAAGAATGGGAGTAGTGTCATCATTTTGTTACGGCTTGTACTTCTGCGCTTTGGGAATTACGCTCCTTTCAATATCTAAATTTTTCCCGTCTACACTACCCATAGCTCGACCAATCATTGAAACAATTAACTTTTGCATTTAAGCAATTAATGCGGAAATTAAAACTTAAACTTAAACTTTGCAACAAAATATTTAACATATTTCGTCTTTCTTATCAATTTTTGTTGGTATTAGCTTCATTGATATAATTTCATTTACCTTTGAATGGTACCTCAACAATAACAGGCGCACTTATTGGTCCAGCAAACTTATCCGGACAGTCAATATTGGGGCGGCTCTCACCCTGTCGCACAGATAGTTTACACGTTGAGTTGAGTTGACCGGACTCACAGGTAATTTCGCCAGCATCGGATAGCTCTAGATTATTGAAAACTAGCTGGTGCTTGCCTCCGCCTAAGTTTTTAACTTCAATGCGCTCATTTGGAACTATTGGCTCGCCATTGAACTTCCAGTCGCATGGAGCAGTCTGATCTTGTAGCTCAACATCCAGCACTAGTTTCTCTCGTTCAACGGCATCGGTGTCTTTGAGTTTCTTATTGAATCGGTTTTGATCTAAAATGGAGTTCGTTAGACTTGTTTCTCGAACAGACAGGTATGATTGTATAATAATAGGATTTACAAAGCTCTTACTTACAATTAATGATTATCTCTGCCTCAGTCTTATCAGCATTAGTTGTACACTTGAACTGACCGGCATCAGTTACCTTACAATCCTTGATAACCAGTTTTCGTTTGCGACCATCCTTGAGGATTTGAATTCGCTTATCTGGCTTGATTTCCTCGTTGTTGCGGAACCACTGCACTTCACCTTGTGCATCATCGATTTCGCAGGCTAAAGTGATTGTGTCCTTTTCAATACATTGCTGCGATTTGAGAACTTTAACGAATTTATATGGATACTCGACTATCTTTAATGTAGTTTCAGTTTTATCTGGCTGCTTGTCTAATTGACATCTATATTGACCGCTGTCTTCCAATAAGGAATCTTTGATAATCAACTTCAGATTGCCATTAATATCTTTGGAGATCAAGAAACGTGGATCATCAGATTCAATCTTCTTATTGTCCTTAAACCAGTGAACATTCGCCATGCTACTGCTAACAGCACATTCCAGAGTCGTTTCATGTTCAGTAAATCCTTCAATTTTCTTTTTCAGAGGTTTTGTAAATGTATATGTTGGATCTGCCTCCTCAACATTGAGAAATGCTGTACTGGACACACCTCCAATCTCAATTGTGTATTTTCCGGTATCTTCTACCTTGGGTGCGGCTATGATCAACTGATATGTATCATTTTCCTGCTTGAATTTGAATTTACTGCCTGTAAACACCTCCTATCAAGGGATTAAAATATTATATTAACCTTTAAACCGACATAATATTATTTATTCACGTTTTAGTCAACAAATTGCAAGGTATATTTCCAAATAACCCGCAAAAATTAGTTGTTGTTTTAATTAAATTATAATTGGTATAAAAAAATTGTATGTTTACTATTATAATTTAAAAATTATCAATAGATAAAGAGTTCATACTTACATCCTTACGGAATAGCCATTTGGGCTTGCAGTTAGGTTTGCTGAATCTGGCTTCAAATACAACCTTTTTATCCTTGCCTTCTTTGGCGAACTGGTCGATCAATGGGCTAAGGAATGATTCTACCTTCTGTTGGAACCACGATGTTGTTGTTGAAATGTGTTTTTTTTTTTTTTTTTTTTTTTTTTTGCGTTGTCAAAAATGGGTAAAGATGTCAAACGACAATAAATTTGATATACGATTACTTCGTTGCAAATTAAACTTTTAAATAAATAATAATAGTACAAATATGTTGACATTTAAATTAGCCAAGCTCTAGCTGAATTTTTGTCACATCAATATGTGTACTATTATTATAGTAAAGAAGGTAGGTATAATGATTAATGCAAAATAAAATATTACACAAAATATTTAAATAAAATAGTAAAAAAAATAGTAAAGCAAAGATCCCAAAAAACAATATCTCGTTTGATATAGTTTATATGCAAAGCATCGAATAAGTACATATATATATATATATATATATATATATATATATATATGTTTTATATATATATATATATATATATATAACAAGTTGTATTCCTATTGTAGGCCTATAACCATAATCACCGTTATTATATACTTTTTTATATTAGGCGTTATTTATTTATTATGCAACACAGTCGATTTATATTGGACAAAAAACAATCCATAAGCATATTGTCGTATATCGTACTCTGAACTATATAGATAACTATATAGAATTAGATATGATAAAAATGATGTATGTGTATGTGTTTTTTTAAGACTAGACAAATATTGTATTTAGGTATCAAATTGCAATGCCAGAGGTAGTAACAAAATTCAAATTCCCTGTTAAATTCTCTACGCGGGAGAAGTTAGATTTTTAAGATACCAATTCTGTTAAATTCGGAATTATTGAAACTTAACTGATCTGAGCTTGTTCACTTTGATTGAAAGAAAAATGAAAAAATTACATCAATCCAAGATCGTCAAAAAAACAAGAGTTTCCTTGTACTGTAAAATTGTATAGTACATTAAAATATATATTAATGTATTTTTGTTATAAGTATTATAAGTAAATATCTCAAAATTAGAAAGCACACCTCCTCACGGCGAAACGGATGCAACGTCGGCCAATCGGGGATCAGCTCAGCTAGGGATGGTCTACGTGATGTTGGCGCCTGTATTGCATTACACATACATATACACACATGTTTATTTATAGTGGAAAGATCAGATATGGAACAAACAAATTTATTCTTATGGCTTCAGTAGTTTTCGCACACATATTTTACCACTGCTAAATTTAAACTTTGAATCATTTGGAGAAACATATAAAGTGGAAAAATGTATTATAATTGCATATACATATTTCTCCATTTGAGTTAAACTACATTTTTTCTTTGTTTTTGTTCTTGATGTGTTAGCTGCGGTAATAAAGTGATCTCTTTTCAGAAAGTGAAGCTTCTGAATTTTTTAAACTGACAGATGTTCATAAATAACCTAATAACATAAATAACATTGTTGCGATATAGAAATATAAATGAGATTTCTAATTTCCATATATAAGGGAAAGAAAGATTCGTGAGCTGGCAAGATGGTCGGTCTAAAGTTAAAGCAGATAACAGCCAATCATTAGATTTTACTGCTCAGCTCATTTTTTATTTTTTTAGTTTACTATCATTGTATAGAGAGCTCGATCAGTAAGTATTTAAGCAAATGATAGTAAGCCGGAAACAATCTGCTTCTTACCCTTTCGACTTTCTTTAAAGCCGGCAATGGTTTTTCAGTTTCTTTAAGATCGCCCCAATTGGGGTCTTGTTCTTCTTTGTCCCATTTTTGATAACGACGTTTTTTTAACATAGCACGGAAATCCATGCCGCTGGAATCGGAAACATATAGCTGCATTTCGGCCGAGTCCTCGCCGTGTATATTCGATACAACAACCTTATATTTGCCTTCATCATTGGGCTTGCACTTTCGCATGCACAATGTGATTGAATTTGATTGTCCATCTGTGAGGAACTTGTAACGACCACCTTCAAGAATCTCACTGACTCCTTTGTAGAATTTGAAAGTCGGTGCAGGGTTGCCCTCAATGGTAACTGTAAGGTAGGCCGTCGAGTCTACAAATATGGGTAAAAGGTACACAAAACAAAAGAAGTAGATTTACATAATTAATGTTTACATGATTTATGGTATCTGTACGGTAGGCCGTCAACACATATTGGTATTTAGAACACAGAAGTACGTACACACATGACCCAACTTCATAATATTAAATAAAACTTCTCAAGTCAGAAGTATTCTTGGGGATATGCTGTACCATGGACAGAAACGCTGTTTCACAACCTGTGTACTAATTGAAATAAATTATTTCATTATCATAATGAGAATTTCATTACACAAAGCTGTACATAAACTATAGTGCCTGCAGCTCTTATTGGTGCACTTCGAATCAATTGAACCAGATATAGAATTTAAATAATATTTTACTCAGAATTTGAAACCAAATTATTTTTTTGAAGCTTTGAAGATAGATAAAGCTACACTTAAAGATACAGGTATATACACGTAAAAGTGTTATATCATATGTTTATCATATACGTACCATGCCTTCAAATAATTCAATAATCTTTTTTTTGGTCTGAAGTATACATACAGTTGTTTGTTTGATTGGGTACACATACCTTCAACCACTGAGTAGGACTCCTGAACATCTGTAATGGATGGTGGCCCACCATCGCCAACATCGCGCAATGGAGTAGATGGCTTATTAATAAGATCTTCCAAGTCCTGTACACTAGGTCTACGCACATCAATTGAGGGACGCCTCCGCTTTTATGGTAAATTATACGATGGTTATGGGGGCGATCAACAAGTAGGTTGACAAAATACGACAAAAAATATAAACAGAGAAAAATATACATAGTTAACACATACTGCTTTTGTTATCCACATGATCTGTTTTTTGTAAGTACATTTGCAGATTCAAGTCGTAAACATTGTGTGTTATGCACTCGTCTAAAATACAGATTATATACAAAGTCAAATTTTCAAAACTCATACTTAGGAAAAGGATAAAAGATTTTAAATGATGCCAACTACTGAACTAAACATAAACATCATATTAAATAGTATGGCGGATCATTAAATAATAAATACTATATAAGAGACACATTAAAATGGCTGTGATAAGATGAATATGGGGAAACTAAAAACAACTACAAATACAATAAATATTAATGGTGAATATAAATGAAAGTTAGTAGAACTGTGAATATACTTCGTTAATTACTGATATATATATTTTTATCAATTATGGTTTTTAATTACAATTCTTTTGGGTTGCATCTACATAACTGTAGGTAACTAAGTTTACTTCTTTATTCTTATTCCACTCATTTTTTTATTTATTTGCTTTTTAAAGGCAGATTCTCGAAAATGGAATCTTTTTTGTCTGTATTATTTACATTTGAAAGGTTGAACTTCGCGTCATTCGTCACGAAATTGAAATATGTACACTATACAGAACTATAAAAATGCATGTAATATAATATGATATAGAATATATAGCTATATATCATTTAGGTAACTGTTGCTTTAATATTTACAAATATGTGTCTTAAGTGTTATGTACGCTTTTCATATTACAAATAAATACTAATTAATACTTGTTCAAAAATTGCTGTTCATTTTATGTTCAGATTCCGAATTGATTTTTTCCCAGTGTGGCGAATTGAAATCTTAGCAGGAACACTGAGACGTATCTTTAAAACAAGTATATAAATCTCGTGATTATCCAAATTCATAATCAAATTCAGGCTGGCTGTGAACGAGTATTACATAGTCGGATATATCCGACTGCGTAGTTTTAAAAAATTCTCTTTTTTCAAATCAGTCAACAACAAAAATAACTCAAGCGTAAAATAAATGAAAATAAATATGTGATCATTGGATCGCAATTAAAGACCTGTTTTGCATCGCCCATTTCGCCGGGTCGCTGTTGTTTTTGCTATCGAAATCAGAAAAAGGATATATTTAAATGCCCGATTGTAATTAATAAGTATACCCATATATATTACATGCATTGAGTGAGGGGCAGATATAAATTTTAACAACTGTAAAATCATTTTAATAGCATTTTCATGTTTCTTGACGAGAAGCTCATTAATATCCATGAGTCGAATTGATATGTAGCAACTTTTTTATTACTTGTAAAATAAGAAGAAAATTATATGCAAATATCGAAATACAAAGATTAATTGAAAATAAAGGCAAACAATGTGACAAATGTTATATGGAGATGTTTGGCTATTTATTTTGATTTATTAATTAAATTATTTTTCGATATTTTTATTATGCCTCAAAATCATGCAGCAACCTAAACTTCTTTAGTTCTAATTTACTTTTGGTAAAATGAAAATATTTTCGCAGAATGTTCTTAAATAAGTAGAATTTATAATTGATTAAAACAAATATTCATGAAGTGCATATCTTGCTCTAAAAGGAATCGTGAAAAATTAATGAATGTATATATAATATTTTTTATATATTTTTTTTTTATATAGTTGTTTAGAGTTATAAAGATTTACTTAGTTCGGTAGGGGATTAGCAAACAACATGTAATAAGGATAAGAATATAGAGTTTAATTATTCATATTTCCTGATTACATTTTTAGAGTGGAGAAAATGTTTAAACTTATACTTTAATTCGTTTTTTTTTTTTTTTTTTTTTTTTTTTTTTTCATGGGTTATGTTAGGGGTTTTATTGATGTTTGCTTTTGTCATTCGTTTCATAATATTTGCATGATTTGATATAATATATAAGAGTATTACTATTTGTAATTTGTTTTTTGTGATAAACAAATTTTCGAGATCGAGTTTGCAACTCATATGCAAGTGATGTAGTAAAATGTTTTCAATTGCGGTGCAGTTTCTAAGAAATTGAGATTTTTCGAGTATCTCAGAAAAAATTTTTTGTTAAGTTAAATGTAACCAAACACTACGAATGAATCGACAAACACAACTAACTCTCACCTGTCCTTCACCAACCTCGCCTGGCCTCAACAACTGTAATATTGGGTTTAAATCAAATTAAAAAGGCTGGACATTCAATTGCATTTCATATTATTAGTTAACTTATTTCGTGATCGCACTTTATTCTGATCTGCCTATTTTGCGTAACATAATATACAATGTGTGTGAAAAAATGTATTGGGAATTGAGGTTGAGGTTTAGTCAATTGCGAAATTTCCGCTTGAAGATCGCTGTAAGAATAATTCCATATACGCAGATAATGTGTACATTCTCTTTTCCGACCTTACTATATCCTAGAATTAAGAAACTCGAATATTACGCGAAGATGCTGCACCCGATTATATGTGTATTCATGTTTTCACTCGAGACAGACAAAACTGACTGATGTTTCATTCAGCAAGAGTTAAATTTTTAGCATCTTGACGCCAGCGACCATGATACGATATTTTCCTAAGTGCATATTATGTAAATTCATTGCAGCCGTTCACTTCGATCTAATCGTTTTACATATATATAGATAGGTATTCATGAATATACATGCATATATTTCTTTTTCACAGTGCCAAATAAATTTATATACTCCGTTTGACGTCATCTCATCTGAAAACATGTGCAGCTTCAACCAAATATTATGTGCATTCAATTTTCTAAAAAAATGTCGCATATGCGAAAGAAATATTTATATGTATTTGATCTTTACAATCTCACGAGCGTACTATTATTAGCACTCGAAAATAGACAAGGAGAAGGCCATTCACGTATATACTTAGTGTGTACCATGCACATACAACGACTAAAAATCATTAAAATGATTTTTTTAATTATTAAAATGATTTTAATTCGTTCGTAATAAAGTTCAGGTGCAGCTGCAGCTTTGAAATCATTTTATAGAATTAGGAGATTAGTTCAAAAAGTTTTTAATAAATATTTATAATATGAAATACTTTTTAAAATATGAGTACTCTTTAAGTAATCTTTAAAGATCAATCTAACACCCCTGGCTACATCGTTAAAAGTTTTTGACAAAAAAATTTAAAAAATAATAAAATATAAATATTTATGCATAAAACCATATGCATTTATCTCAAAAGCATATAGTAATATTGTGTACAATTTGAGCATATTTGGAATGTCTTACCCGTGTATCCATTACTTCGCCGGGGCGGAGTTTCTTCTGCGATATTTGTTTGTATTTGTTGAGTGGCATATACATATACATAGACATATATGTGCATGTAGGTGTGGGTGTGCGTGTGTGATTGTGGTTGTGGTTGTGGGTTGGTTGAGGGCGGTGAAGATGACATTTGAGTATTTGTTTCATGTTGTTCGGTGACGTTGCGTTCAGATGCGGGCACAATCAAATGGACACCAATGGGATTCGGTTTTTTTCGTAGAAAAAAGTATTTGTTTATATATTGTTGTGGTGTTGTTGTTGTTGTTAAGTGGATATAATCATATATCGTACATAAAGAAGAGGGCACAGGAAATATATATGTGGGATTACAAATATGTATTATTTACACTGACACGTAAAAAATTATGTATTACACATTAATCAGTTAGGGACAATAAAATACTGTAGTATCATCAACCAAATTGTTTACAATACATTTCTCATACAGATGGAATAAAAAACGTTCAATCTAGCAGTAATTTCTATCTGTATAAATAGTTAAAAAATTACACTGCAATTTATATAAACATATTTTTTTCTAATAATATGTTAAAATAGGAATTCTAAATAAAGCAAGGTAAAATGATTCGATAGCTTGAGAGATTGTAAAGAAAATATAAGAGAAGCGATATTTTGTAAATTTAGAGCTCAGCATTTAAATACTACACTATTTCAATGCGATATTGCTTGTCTGATTTAAATTGGCGTCATCAAACTACAATCATATTGTAAATTGCTCAAATATATTGATATTTAAACAATTGTACATTATTAGATCATTGCTTTTGGAAACTTTATTTTTTGCTTTTCGTAGCTTTTAATTAGTTTTAATAATTAATTACCTCGTCATTAATGATAAGCGATGGTCGACGACCTGTATCGGCTGGGGGAACTAGTGAGCCGCGTCGACTTGGAGGCTCCGGTGCTAGGGACGGGCGTTTCTCCCGTATCACCTCTATCTTTGGTGGCTCACCAGGTGCTGGAGGCTGCATTTTTGGTACCTTCGGCTTGTCGTCCTAAATACAAAAATGTATTATTAAATAAAAGATTTTTGGTCTTGGACTGTCTTGGGCTTTCCGTTGGGCATATTCGATAAATCTGCATCCATTAGGATGCAGCATTATGATTGCAAGTCTTGTATTTTTGTCATATATATATTTGCTAAGTGGAGATGGGAAGAGGACTGCTCATAATACGAACCGAAATTACGGTCACCCTAATGGATGCTGCCATTTTTGATAAAGAGTAATCCTTTCCGTATTCGGTAACTTAATTGGGTACAATAAATTGGGAACACAAATGCTTTAAGAGTACATTGCGTATGTTTTTGACGTTGGTCTCTGGTATACTTGTTTCTTCGTTGCTTCAAAATATAATGTGATAAAAATTGGTCAAGAACGACATGAAGCGACAGATACTAAGCATTTGGATGGGTGTATATGGTATGTTTATGAGATATATATTTTTCACAAAAGCTTTCACCACATTAAAATATAAAAATATAAATAAAATATGTACATATTGTATAGTAAATTTGTGTATATAGAACATATAAATATACATCATAATTGTGTACCTCAAAACATATGTGTAACAGATATGTGCCTGGGCATATATCTATTTAAATAGTTTCTAATATAAAAGAATATGTTAGGTACACGGAAAACAAAAATATAAAAAATATAAACCTTTATTAAACATTTATATATATATATACGGATGCTTTTGTGCATTTGAGTAGCAAATGTTATATTTTTGATCTTTTGATCTTTATGACATAAATATATATACATATATATATACAGTGAGTAACATTAACATTCGGTTTTAAAATTTTCAAATTCAACCGCCCATAAAGCATGTAATATTAGTTGAAATTAAAAAAGTGAAAATGCTAAGATTGTAGATTGAAGAATTACCTCTCCGATGAGGTATATATCAATATAGTATATTTAATATAACTAACAAAAATTATACATAAACCGGGACAATGACCCTAAACAATAGCCCAGAAAATCGAGTCCTGGCTACTGTTTAGTTACCCAAAACTTTTGGAAACACCTCCCCAGCCCCCAGACCTGACCTCTATCAACAAATTTTGGAGCCAAGTAGACTGCCAAGGTCACAAAACATTGATATTTTCAATATCTTACTTAAAGACATGGCTAAGGGAAGAGTGGGCCAAAATCGGCTCCAAGGACACAACAAAAATTATAACCGGTATACAAAAACATCTAAGGGACACTCTAAAATATAATAGATTTCATACCAAATGTTAAATGTGAACCATTTTTAATAGAACTCGAATTATGTCAGTTGATGAAGAAAAAACCGAATATTAAAGTAACGCCAAACTTTTTGAAGTTGTAATATAAAAAAAACGAATATTCATTTTAGACACTGTATATCTGTCATTGATTGATTGTATGAGAATGGATTTACCTTTTGATTTGTGGCGGTTAGTTTCACTTCAGGTGGGTCTTGGTCCGGGGTATTAACAACAGGAGTTAATTTCTCAGGTTTAAGTGTCTCAATATCAATACGTTCATATTTTTCTAATTGGGACCGCTCATAATCGTCAACAATGGTTGCTATGGCTTCTGGTTTTTTCAGGTCAGATATGTGGGCTTTGGATGTTTTTGTGGGATTAAACTCTTCCGTTGCATTTGCCTTTACCAAGCGAATATATATATATATTTTTAAATAGATGAGTACATAGTCATTGTCAACAAAATGGCATTTGTTTTGAATGCCAGCAAGGTAGACATAGGTTTGAAGAGCAAGCGACAGTACGTTATTATATACATATGAAGTTAAAATATGTGTGTATTTACTAATATCATAACAAGTAGGTAAGCTCTAGTCGAGGCTGCTCGACTACGAGATCCCCTGAACCCTTCCAACAAGTGATATAATCCTTCGTGTGTTTCTGCTTCCACAAGAAACAACACATGCACACATGTACATACGCCAACACACAGGCATACGCATGCACGCATCAACACGCATGAGCTGTAATGTTGGCTTACTATGGCAACTGATTTTTTTTAATAACTTTTATTGTGGATGGACTTTCATAATAAAACATAAAACATGGACTTTCATAAATCACTTAGATTGTGATTATATTATTAAAATGCGTGCATTTACCAAAGCACAAATCTTTAGAATTTGAAATACTTTTACAAATTTAGTGGTGATGGATTGAGGGTGGGGATGAGTTAGAACAAAAATCGAAACTCTATAACGTACATATCAGTCTACATTTAAAATTTGTCGACGTGGCATACAGTTTGGCAAGAAAGTGTTTACACATAGGGAAAAAATTTTAATTTTTTACTTTGAAGCGAAATAAAAGCATTAAGAATATGCATATTCAATTTTTTTAAAATGACAATAGGTAAATTAGACTATAAACTATATTAGTAAGTAAACAAAAATTACAATATGTTTCCATTAACAAAAGAAAATAACAAAAATCAGCTGACAAGAAAGTGTTTACACAACTAAAACAATTAATTCATTATAGTGTTTTAACTACTTTTTAGTTAAAAGTAATAATTTTGTTGGCCACCTTTGGGATCTATGACTGCTCCCAAGTGTCTATTCATCGATTCCTCCAAAACAATGGTTTTCAGCTCAGTTTTATTCTTCGGTTACCTCTTTGCGGCCCTCTTCTTCAGATAAGCCCACAAATTCTCAATGAGGCTTAAGTCCGGGCCTTTAGCTTGCGTATCCATCACATTTTTCCAGTTATAAATATGCCAGCACCTCACAATATGCGCCTTATGTTTGAATCATTGTCTTGATAAAACCTAAAAGTTGGTTTGCCATTGACAAAGAATCGAAATTTGTTGGCACTGGTTACTAAATGTGTGCGCAAAATGTCAAAATACTGTCCAACATCTATGGTGTTCTCAATAAAACAGAGATATCCAACTGCTTTGCTTGAGATGCACCCCCAGACCATTACCGAACGCTTTCCAAAATCAACAGTCGGTATTCTATTTTTCTTCTCGAGGGCTTTTGGGGGCTTGCGCCACTCTCTAGTTGGACCATTGTTATAATATACCATCATTTTGGATTCATCGCAAAATATTACATCATCCCGATATGAATCTGGCAGATTTTCGTGCATTTTAGCAAACATTAGACGCTTTTGAGCGTGATCTGCCGACATCAGTGTTTTTTTCCGGGCTAGTCGGGACGACAGATCGTTACTTTTTAGTGCTCTTCTGACACTTTCCCGGGAAATGGTTATGCTACACTCCTCCTTCAGCTCACTGGCAAGCTTCCTGATCAAAATAGTACGTTTCTCGTCCATTTTTCTCAACGTAATTCGCTCTACCCTGGGTGATAATAGAAGAGGCCGTCCTTTACCTTTAACCTTTAACTCAAGCCTATCCTCTTTTTATTGCACGGCTTAGTATATTATATACCGTTTTCCAAGACATCAAAAACATTTGGCCAATCTCTGTGGCAGTTTTACCCGCCACGAGGCATCCAAAGAATAAAACTGAACTGAAAACCAATGTTTTGGAGGAATGGCAAAATATCCCAGTGGAATATGTAAGAAACTTGGTCCAATCGATGAATAGACGCTTGGGAGCAGTCATAGATACCAAAGGTGGCCAACAAAATTATTACTTTTAACTAAAAAGTAGTTAAAACACTATAATGAATTAATTGTTTTAGTTGTGTAAACACTTTCTTGTCAGCTGATTTTTGTTATTTTCTTTTGTTAATGGAAACATATTGTAATTTTTGTTTACTTACTAATATAGTTTATAGTCTAATTTACCTATTGTCATTTAAAAAAAATTGAATATGCATATTCTTAATGCTTTTATTTCGCTTCAAAGTAAAAAATTAAAATTTTTTCCCTATGTGTAAACACTTTCTTGCCAAACTGTATATATTTTATTCCTGATTTTAGATAATGTGTTTAATCGCTAACAAAATAATGGGATGAGTTATCGATTTTTGGAGAAAAACTCGATATTCGCGTTCACACATACGGACAGACGAGCGGACGGACAGACAGACGGACAAGGCTAAATCGACTCAGCTCGTCGCCCTGATAAAAAATATATATACTTTATGGGGTCTGCCCTGCCTCATTCTGCCTGTTACACACATTTCAACAAAACTATCATACCCTGATTTCATATTTTCAATAGGTTCAGGTTATAAAAATAATCTTAAAGTAAATTTTCTAAGGCATTTTATTCATAAAAACATTGATTGAATAGAGAAAGAGGGAATAAAAGAAGAGATTTATGAAGAAGCAGTAAAATAGTTTATACGATAGAGAAATATAATATATGGAGGACGAGAGAGAAACAGATGGAGAGGAAGACAGAAAAAAAGAGAGAGAGCGAGATAGAGAGAGAGATAGAGGAAACTACTAATAGATTTAAAAGAGATGCTACATGGATTACTCCAGAATGAAAGAAAGAAAGACCAAGAGATACTAAAGGAAAGACGACAAAGCAAATGAGTAAAAGAGAATACAAAATTATACTTTAATATGCTCGTTCTAGTTTCATTGAAAGTTATAAGAAGTTAATTGCAATAGCTCCAAAATTAGAGGAAAGAAGGCTTTTAACAGTAGATTACAGCGAGATTATACATATGTATAAAATTATTAGTAAATAAAATGTGAATGCTGTAGAAAAATAATAACTTGGAGCTATTAAAAATAGAATTGAAAGACATATAAAAATATATTGCTTTGTACAGCTTCGTCACTTTCACTCAAGACTTCGGTTTACCTTATGTAACTGCTTGGCTTGTTGGGGTGCAACCTGCTCTTTAGCATCCTTTATTACGGGTTTCAAGACTACACCGAGGAAGGACTCGTTTTGTATGGGTTCCTTGGTCATCAAGGCTCTGACTGACGAACGACGTCTTTGCTTTATTATATCCATCAAAGATGGTTTCACAGCCTGAGATGATTTTGATTTTATATTTAACAATGGAGACAATGCTAAAGGAAACATAATCTCGATTTCTTTTATATTGACATATTGACTATCGCAGTTTATTATATGAGAATCGTATTATGATTCCTCAAGCCGAATGAGTTGCTAACATCTTGAACACCATTATTTTTAAAATTTCTCTATCTATTTACACTTACCTCATTCGTCTCATCGTCATCTTTTGATTTATCTTTCTATATAGGGAGTGTGTTCATTGGGTTTTAGAAGGCCAAAAAAAGGTGTAGAGGAGAGTTAAATATAAGATTATACATTCACACAGATCATGCAGACTGACTATATTGACGATCTTTGATTGCTTCTTTTTAATTGATTTTTAGCCCTCGCTTTGCGCTAAGTTAAATGCTCAGATTTGCCCAGAATACATTAAGTTAGTATAAACAAACATGTGTTAATTAGAAAATATAACTTACTTCTGGTTCGACAATCACAGGCTTAAGAGTAGCGCCATCTTTAGTATCTTCGACATCTGGCAATTTACCTTTACCCATTTTGAGAATCTTTGGCTCCTCTGCCGGCTTTTCGATTGCCTCAGATTTCTTTGAAATGATCACGCATAACATCAAACATAGACATTGTGTAAACAGATAGAAATTTAATACATTATAATGCTTTATGTATGGATGTTAGATTAATATCGTTTAACATAATACCTTTGGTAAGCCATTCTTTTGTGGAACTATTTCCGCTGACTTTTTGGCATTCTCTATTACTGGTTTCTCCATTTTATTTGGTATTTCGAGCTCCCTAGTAAAATCGGTGGGCGTAAACTCCGATTTTTCGTATTTCTCGAGTTTGGGTCTCTCGTAATCTGGGATTTCCGGCAGCTCCTCATATTTCGGTTTGGCTTTAGGTTTTGCTTTAGCTTTTGGCTTAATAGCCTCTGGCTTAGGTTCCTCCTTTGGCTGTGTAATAGATGTCTTCCGCAGCTTTGGAAATTCTTCTACCGGCTTCGGCTCTTCTACATTCTATTTTGCAGCGCGTACAGCATTATGTAAACATTAATACATACATTAATAAAATACATACATGTATAGACAAACAGATAAATATCTGGCTTGATTAAAATACATATCTACGAAAAAGTCGGGTGTTACCGACTGCATAATATTCATTCGCGGTCAAATGGAAAACAGTTTTCAGTTGCTTAACTGCTTCATTATGGAGTAATAGTTGTAACAGATTGCAAGATAAAGTTTTTTGTTCGATTTTCCACTCCTTTAAGGACCATTTTTGTGTGATGTAAAGTACATCAGTAATCAGTCAGTAAGTCAGTAACAAATTCACGCAATTACGTGCTTATACAAATAGAGGGGATGCAGTTTTTCCCGATTTGTAGTAAGTTTTTCTCCATCAAAAAATAGGAAATCTAGGTGTAATGGTTTTGTTAAAATGTATGTAATAGGCAGAAGGATGCAGATCTCATAAGGTATATTTATCCGTGATCGGAACTTTAAGCTGAGATTATACATTAGCACAGATCGTGCAGACAGACTACCTTGACGATCGTTGTAATGGTTTTGTTAAAACATACTTTTCAATAATAATAGGCAGCAGCACGCAGATCCCATGAGGTATACTTAAGGTATACTAAGCAAAGTCTTAAAAAAAAATCGAAAATAAGTCTCTTACAGACGAACAGACTGGCGAACAGAGAGACGAGAGAGAGTATTGCTCAAAACCAGAGTATTGCTCGTGAATGAATACTATTATTATGCTGATAGATCAATAGATAGATAGAAAATTGCTGGAGCATTTTTTATATACATATGAAGATTATAAGACAGATAGATAGATAGGTAGAAAATTAGATAGCGTTACTTAGAATCACGTTCAATCCTGCTAGTTATATAAAGACATACATGTGCGCACTTCCTTACTTCAATCTTTTTAAGGCCGATGTAATAATACTTTCTAAGGTGCGAAAAGGTATGTGAAGAAATAATCGTATAAAATTAAAAAATAAAGATACCATTTTGTAACACGAATAACATTATTATATTCAAATTGCATTATCTCAAAAGAACAGCAGTTTTAATTAAGATTTTTATCATTTAGAGCTCATAATAGCTCGTATCTAGTTCAGTATACTTCATATTTTGTAAGCCCATTCCAAAATTAGATTAGGCGTGAAATAGAAAATTGAAGAATAAATATAGAATTAGAAGCGTTGTTAGTATCGTATTTATTAATATATGGAGCAATAGTTATTGAGCGGTGTCCCATTTCTTCATTTATCATGGCTCACCTTTGAAACACGCCTTTTTTCAGCTGGCTTCAATTTTGGAATTTCTTCATTAATAGATTGTGGATTTTTTTTCCCCTCAATATTTTTGCTTTCAACCTGCTGTGTAGGAATATATTTGTAAATCTGTACTTAAAAATAACCTTCATTGTTGGCTTCCATTGAATAACTTAGATGCATTAAAAGTAATTTAGTTACTATTATGTTATGCATAAGACGAAAATTTTATTGGTAATACACATATATCTAATACATACCTCCAAGGCTTTCCTATCAACCACAGATGAGCGGCGAGACTCTGATATACTCTCCTCAGCCTTTTCACATAGATATAAAAATAAAACAGGAAAACACACAAGAAATAAACGGGTTGGATCAGGTTTGTGTTAAGTGCTTACCGCTATTGATGACTTCCTAGATACTATATTTATGGCTTCTTCAGAGGGTTCCCCGATTGTTTTAATTATTGACTTACGACGTACCTCAGACTTTGATTCTTCGTTAATAGATACAATACTGGCCTAATTTAAAAAATGATCAGCAACACAATGGCATACGACATATTAAAGTAAATATAAGCAGGCCGATAAGTGTTTACCCTAAAGTATAGAACTTAAGCTAAAAACAAATAAGAAGATTGAGAGCCTGGCGCTCCTGAGTGAAATATACCCCAATAAAAAAACAAATCAACAAAAACAAATATGTGTAACTTATTGACTCATCGACTTAAACAAATTAATATAAAATTTGTTATCTTATCATCTCACCTTACGCTCCACTTTATTCAAACCAATATGCTCGGCAGCTCCCTGCTATAAATGTAAAAATTAAATAAATTAAATTATTTACTTTTGTTGTTTATGAATAGCGTTCTTTTGCACACGAGTAGGCATGCGTTTAGCACTATAGTTAGAATAAGCGACTGGTGTTGTGTTGATTGTTTGTGTGATATTTGGGTAGATTCTTCTATAAAAAGCCTTTGATATAATTTTTTCAAGGATACTTTCAGCCTTACCTCTTTAGCTTCAGGTTGAAGAGCGTTATTAGTGCTCGGTTCATAAGATTTATCTGCTATGAGCTCATTAGTTATTGGTGTTTCGCTTGTTTTTGCTTTCACATCTGTCGCAGTTTTTTTTTTAACTGGATTCTTTTCTTCTAGACCGCTTTCAATCTGCTGTGTTTCATCGATTTTCTTTTTCTTCTCCAAATCATTGGTTTTATCGGCTTGTTGAGGAGACTTGTCTTCTGTAGGCGTTTCTTCCTTTTTAACTACGTTAACTGTCATAGGCTTCTTTTCCTCTGGCTTTCCTTCCTTGTTATCTTCAATATCTTTTGTTGTTTTGTTCTGGACTTCATTTACTTTTTTCTTTTCAGCTTTTTTATAGGATGAATCTTCTGCATCTCTTGTTTTATCGTCCTCCATTTGTATTTCTTCAGTATTCTTAATTTCTTGATGTTTTTCAGCGACTTCTTTTGTATTCTTTTCCTCTATGATCTCGTCCTTCTCTCCTGCCTCTTCTTCGGCCTTTTTTATAGAAAGTATTTTTTGTGTGTAGAAGTAAATGTGGTGTAGAGGTTTATGTGCAGTGTGTATTTTTGTTGTTATTAACAAAATTTGCAAAGACAAGAAACGAAAATGTTAGTTTTTGGAAACGTTAGAAACCTAAACCGGTTTCTAAGAGTTCAGTAAGGGTAGTTAGAGACTCATTCTGTTGAAATCTTTTCTTAAGTAATAATATTTTACAGTTAACAATAAGAATTCATATATACATTCATATAGATACAGAAAGAAGACTTAAGAATGCCAGAAGATAGACAGAAGAGCCAACATCGATTGCAAAAACTGAGGACAATTTCGCCCGAAGTTATATAGTTGTAACGTTTCGAGTAAGATAAGGGAAGTACTCTACAGAAACAGTGAAAAGTGGGAGTTGAATAAGAAATTTTCAATAAACCCAAAAGCGATAGAGAGCGAGAGAGAGAAAGAGATATAAAAATAATAGAATGTCTACATTTGAGCAATATTTCGAACCTCATCTTTTAGAGCATGTTTGACGGGCATCAATTTCACCCCAAAGATATTTGTCTGTTTCGTTGCAGAAACATTCACAGATTGTTCCATTGACTTTGGCAATTTTAGCTTAGGTATCTGGTACACTGCAACGCTCGGCTGTGACAAATATATTAATAAGATATATACATTGTTACTGACGAACGATTATAAATCAATATATAAATATGTATTATAACGCAACTGTATGTTAGGCGCATAGCTACAGCTACCTATGAAGTAAAGCAGAGTGAAGGCGTTTGGGTTTATATGAACAAAAATATCAGTATATGTATTTACGTCTGTATATAATCCATGCATAGAGGAGATATTATACTTCCAGGAACTATGCTGGATTGGCGGAATTGTTTATCAAAAATATTCTTGGTTTGTTCACATTTTATTTAGGCTTTATATGTGTAAACGCACTAACCGTTGCGTGAAAAACGGATGTGGAGGAAGTTTGCTTAGCTTGAAATTTCAGGAAGCTTTGCTCTTGAGCTTTGGAATTAAAGGAAACTTGTAGCTCGTTGACATGCTGTTGCTTAGATTGCTGCACTATAACAATAGATTGCTGCTCTTGTTCTTGGGCTTTCTGGACTTTTAGAGATTTTTCAACTGTTGCTTGATGATGCTCAGTTCGGATGTTAATCTGTTCTTCGTGGACCTCTTTGGCTAGAGTTTTTTCAATTACCTTACGCTTCTTTTCAGCTTCTTCTTTGTCCTTCTCAGCTTTCTCATCCTTCTTTTTATCCTTCTTTTCTACCGTGACCTTGCAAGTGGACTCATCCTTACCGGCCTCATTGGTCACAATAACTTTATAAATTGATGTGTGCTCCGTTTTGGCACTACTAAATGTCAATCGCGCCGTTGTACCATCAAATGTTGTCGTTATATCCTTTGTCTCACGTATGAGGGTGCTACTCTTGTACCACTCAACCTTACACTTACGATCTGATTGCTTTAGAATAATTATAAGCTCAAAGGTTTTTGATTCAGTGACCTTCTGGTCAACCAGCTTGCGCACAATCTCGGGCTTACAGGGCTTGCGCTCTTCTTCTGGGATGTCAACAAGATTAACAACCTGAGAGACTGCCTCACCCTTCTCATTGCTGGCAATCAGCTTATAGGCGCCTTTATCACTATCCTCGACTTCGTTGATCTCGAGCTTGACGGCAAATTCACCTTCTTTTGTTTTCTCAACTTGATAAACGTGGCGTTTGCTTTCCTTAACCGTATTGCTTTCCTTATACCAGGTACATTTTGGCTCAAATTTGGAGGCGACTACGCACTCGATGACAACGGTTCGTTTTTTTATTATTTTAATTATCTTGGGTTTATCTTTTATAACAGGCACAACTGAAAATATATAGTTAGAATTGATCAAGCGAAGTTTTACAATTAACATTTTTTATCAAATCACTTACTTTCAATATTGAGCGTCAAATTAGCGTTCAATTCGCCCAATGTATTTTTGATGTTGCACTTGTACAGACCCGAGTCTTCCAACTGTGGATCAATCAACTCCAATTTAATATAGTAATGATCGCCACGCGATTCCATGGACATTTTCAGTTTGTTGTTTTCTTTGATGACTTCCCCGTTACGGAACCACATAATGTCTGGTTTTGGATCGGCCTTGACTTTGCACTCCATGATGACCAACTTGCCATTATTTTCAGATATAATGCGAGGCTTTTCAACGAATGTTGGACCTTCGCCTTCGGGCTCGGGATCCGCTTCAATGTTTAAATTGAGATTCGCATTCGATTCGCCGTACTCGTTTTTCACATTACATCTGTAAGTTCCTCCATCTGTTGCGCCGGGATCCTAAGAATATACAGTTTGAAAGTACATTTCCTTTTACAATACAAAAAACTAATTTTATTGGAATATTATTACCTACTATACATTTTAGCACATTTAATTTTTTGGGTATATTAAATGAGACCTTATTATTTAATTATTGAAATATAGATGCAATGGCGGGGTAATTTTTATTCATTCGAGCAGACAGCAAGTCGAAATATTGAAATTATATATTTATGCTATTATACAGACAAGATAGCCTTAACTTTGACTTTACGTTGAATAGAGCTACAAAAAAAACTTTATATGCAATTGACCTTCAAAGGAAGTTTGGTCGAATTTGGAACCGGTATTATGGGATTAATCGGCGTCCATTGGAAAAGTTTGGAGACTCTAACATTAAAGATATACCAGGTATAATTATATTGATAAGATTTCCATAACAAACAAGTAAGAACGTTGCAGTCGGGAGTTACCGACTCCGGAATACTCATTCACATCCTATCAGGAATTTAGTAGCTAAGTATAGCTCTAATATTGTAGCAAATGCAGTTTTTCTCGATTTTTCACGCCCCTACTGGGCGTAGACACCTCATTTTTGGTCAGTTTATAGAACTAGCTAACGGTAACCTAACTGCAAAATTTCAAGGTAAAAAAATTCCAGCAAAAGCTTCTCTGACTAGTTCACCCATACGACCAGATGGATCTACAGACGTATAAATCTATTTCTTGTTCTTATTCGACTTTTTTTGTCAACAACGCAGTTCGGATATAATACATATATGTATATAATTTTACACATATATTCTAATACCCGTGCGAATCTGTATGTATGCTATGTTATATATGTATCATTCCTTACCTTTATTTCCAACGTCAGCTCATAGGTGTCTTCCGCGATGACAGAACTGTTTATTTTTATTTTTTTGCTTTTCTCCACTAAATCTTGCCCTCTGTACCAATTTACGGTGGGTTCTGGCTTTGCTGCGCATTTGCACCTCATAGTTATCAAAGTGCCCGTCTCATTTGGAATAATCCTCGGCTTTTCAATGAACGATGGAGCAAAACCGTTCGCGTCGTTGGCGCCTATGTATATTTTATAAATATAGTATTTATATTATTATTGTAACACTATTTTAATCAATCACTATAAACGTGTTTAATTGTTTTTTTCATACGCGTATGTAAATAGTAGAAGTAAAACCACTTGAGGTAATACACATATATAAATTTAATATAAACGCCTGGCTTAAAAATTCTTGCATTTACTTATGTTATAAAAAACAAGTAAGAACGTTGCAGTCGAACGTTACCGACTGCGGAATACTCATTCACATCCCATCAACAATTTAGTAGTTACGATTCGCTCTAATACTGTAGAATATACAGGTTTTTCAGATTTGTCACGCCTCTACTGGGCGTAGACACCTCATTTTTGGTCAGTTCTTAGAACGAGATAACGGTACCCTAACTGCAAAGTCTGAATGCTTACCCTCAAAAAAAGTGAAAATTACAGAGTATTTTTCGATATGCCACGCCCCTAAAGAGGTGTAAAAATTATTTTTTTGGGGAATGGATAGAGGAGGCTACCAGTAACTCAATTATTCAAATTTGAAGCTTCTAGCTATTATACTTTAGCAGATATAAACTTTTGCGGTTTGCCACGCCCCCTGTACATATATCCGACAAAGCTTTTTGGTCTTGGGTGATCAGCCCGAGTATATATAAAAAATTTGAGGTCTCTGGCATCAATAGTGTCCAAAATGTAGCAGAATATAAAAAATCACTATATCTTCAGGTCTGATTTTCCGCGCCCCTAATGGGCGTAGTCTTACAACTTTGTCTTTAGACTTTATAGAATCATAACATTAGCTGACGCCCAAAATTTCAGCATTCTAGGTTTACAACTCTAGGAGATACAGTTTTATCCGATTTGCCACGCCCTCAATGGGCGGAGATATATCCGCCATAGCTCGTGATCTTGGGTGGTCGACGCGGACCTACATACCAAATTTCAGCTTTCTAGATCTTCAACAAACATGATTTCTGGTATATCGGAAAATGCATTTTCCGATTTGCCACGCCCCTAGTGGGCGGATCGGGAAAATTTTAACACTTTATAAATCGAAGATATACACAAGTATGTGTTACAAATTTCAAGTCTCTAGCTTCAATAGCGCCGAAATAGATTAGACGGACGGACGGACAGCAAGACGGACATTGCACAAAACCAATATACTGATTCACTTTCGTGAAAGAGTATAATAAGAATAAAAATGATTTTAAAATGGCTTTACATATCAATTAATAATGGATTTAAAATAAGTTAGAGCGCTCTAGTCGATACTGCTCGACTAGGAGATACCCTGAACCCTGCCAGTTGATATTCTAATCATTCTGCACTTCTTTTGTACACACATACAAAAACACATGCACATACACATCCACACGCACGCATAACCACGCACTCGGCTAACTGCACAGTTAGCAGCGACTGCGCTTGGGCTGCGCTGCAGTATAGGAAATATGAGAATTTACTTGTTGAATAATTTTTCCTGTAGTGGGCCTATCTTAATAAAACTTTCAGAACGTAATCATAATACTAATTTAAATATGTGTATATTCCAAAGCACAAGTCTCTAGTTCTTGAAATACATTTATTTTAATTGGTGGCGAAGGGGGCGTAGTCTACAAAATCTGTAAATTACAAAATTGTATCCATTAAATATATATACACAATGAATCTGGTCTAATAGTATTCAAATTAGGCTGAAAAAACCAAAGCCATTTATCGATTAAACTCGATAAAAAACACATTGGGTGAGTTATCGCAAAAATATAATAAACAAAAATATATATAAAATTGTACTGCATATGGTATACACGAGTATGCATGCAAAATTTCAGCTCTCTAGCTCTGATATCTTCTGAGATCGTCGCACTCGTACGGACGGACGGATAGGGCTACATCGACTCAACTTATCGCCCTGATCAAGAATATATATATATATATATATATATATATATATATATATATATATATATATATATATATATATATATATATATATACTTTATGGGGTCTGTGATGCTTCCTTCTGTCTATTACATACTTTTCACAAAACCATTATACCCTGATTTCCCATTTCAATAAGTTCAGAGTATAACAAGTAAGAAAGCTCTAGTCGAGACTGCTCGACTACGAGATCCCCTGAACCCTTGGAGTGCTAGCTATTTCAATAATTTTTCGCGTCTTTCAGCTTACACAAGAAACACACACACACATACACAAACACATACACACACAAGCACCCACGCATAAACACGCATGGGCTGCACTGTGCGCTTACTATGAAAACTTAATTGTTTAATAATTGTTTTTTGTGGACGTACGATCTTCATGAAACTTTCAGATTATGATTATAACATGAATATGCATGTAATTGCCAAAGCACAAGTCTCTAGTATTTGAAATACGCGTTTTACAAAAGTGAGGGTGAGGGGGTGAATTTAGAGGTGGGGGGTAAATTTTAACAAAAACCGAAATTGTATAATTTGCATATAAGCATATATAAAAAATTTGGTGACTCTAGCAATAAAGGTGTAGAAGATATAATTTTATAACTGGTTTTCGATAAGGTTTTTTATCGATAAAAAAGATCGGGATGAGTTATCGATTTTTAATGATAAACTCGATATCCGCGCTGTAATTACGAACATTTAAAAAAAAATTTGAAGTCTCTAGCTCTTATATCTTCTGAAATCGACGCGTTCAAACATACGGACAGACGGACAGACAGACAGACGGACAGGGCCAAATCAACTCAGCTCGTCACCCTGATCAAGAATATATATACTTTGTGGGGTCTGCCACGCCTCCTTCTGCCTGTTACATACATTTCAACAAAACCATTATACCCTGATTTCCCATTTTCAATGGGTTCAGGGTATAAAAAAGGAAGAATTTAAATCATTACATACTAGATAGAAATTGTTGCTAATCTAAAAAAAAAGTATTCATTTGAGCATAAAAGTGGATAGTGCATACATGAAGATACATATTTAACTAGGGTGACTATTTAAAATTTGTAGATTACAACTGAGGTACTTATGCTTTACTTCAAGCTTGTGTATACCTAAATAATTTATTGATAGTGTTAAAAAATTAGCAGATACGGGTTGAATAGTTATACTATGTATGTTTATGTTATTTTTACAATTCCATGCCGTAAAATACATATACATATAAGAAATATATAAATATGTATACATATACTTAAAAAAAAGGTAAACTAAATTTATTGATTTCGGTTGGTTGAGGATAAAGATTGTGGTGTAGTTCAATTTCGTTTATTTGACACATTCTTGCTAAGGTAGTGCTTGTAAGAATCGATTAGTTATACCTTGAAAATTAAGGGCTATATTTGCATTGCTTTCTCCATACATATTTATCGCATTACAACGGTAGTTGCCGCCATCATCTTTTGTGGGATTTTGTATCTCGAGGGTTAGGATGTAGCTATCCTTTGTTATTGCCTTGCGGGTCATTTTGGTTCTGTGGCTGTCACAGATTTGCTTATCTGAGCAATACCATATTATATCCGGTATTGGATGTGCTTCCAGGATGCATTCCATTATCAAAATGTCCTCCTCTTGGCGTATTGTCGGTTTTTTGGGGAATCGCGGTGATTTCCCATCAGGAATTCTGCGTGTAAACGGAAGTATGGTTGAATAAAAGTAGTATCTTTTTACATATATGTCATGTATATATATATACATATATTTATATATGTCATATATGTCATGTATATATATATAAATATATATATATATATATTTATATTTATATATATATGTACATATATAATACACACATCAGCAGCCTTACTTTTTCGATCCGCTTTCGAAATTTAAATTAATCGTTGCCACTCCCGAGCCATGCTTATTTTTCGCGTGAGCTTTATACTCGCCCTGATCAGAGGAAACTACGCTGCTTATCTCTAGGCGCGCCATGTGATATAGTTTCTGATCCAGCGTCAGTGACATTTTGTAGCGTTTTCCCTCACTTAGCACTGTCTCTCCATGGGACCTTTGCAATTTGATTGTACACAGAGGGAAATCATTACCTTATACATAGCAACTGTTTTGATTGCATGCATAATTGCTCAAATGTGCTGTCGTATTGCTTTTTTTTTGCTCTTTGCTCTTTTTTATTTTAAGATCAAAATTTTAGGGGCACTTTGATTTTTTTTCAATATTTTGAATTTAAATTTGAATTTTCGTACCATGTAACCGTTGGTGTGGGTTCTCCAACGCATCTACATTCAAATGTTACATTTCCGCCATCTTCGCTCTGCCGGATAACGGGACGCTCGGTAAATGTGGGTTTAATTCCATCTGAACTCTCAGGAACAGGAGCCTCGTCGCCTATGAATTATCCAAATATAAGTTACTTCTATACTTATATATATATATATCATATCTGTACATGTTTTTTCCAGAATTTTATTACAATGTAAGTTCTCATTGTATGTTAACATATATGTTTATATTATGTATTATAGACATAATTACATTCTTCAGATTTTAAATTCACGGAACTTACGCTATAATATAGCATTTATAGTTTTTATTTTGCTTTTAGATAAGAGGATATTTATTTATTTATTATGTATAATAGTAGCTCTTCTTCTTTTTGATATTAATTACAATCACAATTACAATTTGATACTCGCTACAATTGACAAATATTTCGAGCAATAAACTAGGGGGCCTTTAAAACATTTGGATAGTTAATGGGGTAATAGTAAAAGCACTATACCACTTGGAATCAAAAGACGCTTGTACACCGCCGATCTGGCTGTACGGTGCTCAGATGTGGGTAATATCTATAAGACGAACTATAAGTCAGTCGCGCCATGTTTGTATACTTCATTTTATGATGATACATAATATATATGTATATACATGTATATATTGGCTTCCAAAATAATTATGCGTATAATAGTGTTGTTTAATGTACGCAATGTATATACATATATATATATATACATTGGTTTTGTTGAAATGTATGTAACAGGAAGAAGGAGGCATGCCAGACTCCATAAAGTGTATATATGTATATTATTGATCAGGGCGGCGAGCTGAGTCGATTTGGCCCTGCCCGTCTGTCCGTATGTATGAACGCGTCGATTTCAGAAGATATAAGAGCTAGAGACTTCCAGTTTTTACCGCGCGGATATCGAGTTTATCACTAAAAATCGATAACTCATTCCGTTGTTTTTATCGATAAAAACCGTATCGAAAATCAGTTATAAAATTATATCTACTACATCTTTGGAGCTACAGTCCCCAAATTTTGAACGTATGTATATTTATATGCTCATTTTACATACTTAGGGGTGAGAGGGTGGATATAAGAGTGGGGGGGTAAATTTTTAACAAAAACCGAAATTGTATAAAATGCATATAAGTATACATTTAAAATTTGGAGACTCTAGCTTTAAAGATGACCCTTTTGAGTCAATGGTCATATTTCATTGAGTCAGTGATAGGGAACAGTCCTTAGAGTATGACAGAGTCTCTACCAAGGTTTTTTTTCTACAAACATTTTGTATTTTGATACAATAAATTGGTTTTTAATATTAGTTGTACTCCAAGAAGCTGTTATCTGTCTTTAAAAGAGTTCTCCACAACTTCCTTGGCTTGTTTACTTATTCCTTCCTTCCTTGTTTTGAGCGACACGTCCTTGCTCCTATTTGTCCCAAACTTTATTTTATAGGTCTGGTCTGGTATTGTTGCTCAAACATCCTTAGATTTTAATAACTTTGATTGTATTTTAAATTTTTTATCAACACTTTATATCAATTGAAGGTAAATACAAAAAGTATTTGCTTGTCAATTGTTCAAAAGTGAAAAGAAAATTGAAACAAGTAAGAAAGCTCTAGTCGAGACTGCTCGAATCCGGAATTCCTTGAACCCTTCTAAGAATTGATATTTCAAGAAACACACACATACACGCATAAACACACATGAACTGCAGTGTGGGACTGCTTATTATGGGAACTGAATTATTTGATAAATTTTCTTGTCGATGGACTATCTCAAACTTGTGGATCCTGTGGATACTTGTGAAGACTGTAGCTCTAAAGGTGTAGGAGATATAATTTATAACTAGTTTTCGATAAAGGTTTTAATCGATAACAAAATATCGGGAGTAGTTATCGTTTTTGAGAGAAAAACTCGAGATGCGCGTGATATACACGGACCGAGGAAGTGTCAAGTCAATAACCTAAAGTCTCTAGCTCTTATAATTTCTGAGGTCGACGCGTTCATACATACGGACGGACAGACAGACGGACAGGGCCAACTAGACCTAGCTCGTCGCCCTGATTAATAATATATATACTTTGTAGGGTCTGCCATGCCTCCTTCTGTCTGTTACATACTTTAAAAAAAGACCATTATACCCTGATTTCCCATTTTCAATGAGTTCAGGGTATAAAACCTTCTGTCAAGTTAATTATGGCATTCAAAAATTCGATGCTCTCATGCATTCTTATCAGCAGAAAGAGAACGGAAAAGATGAACAGCATAAAACTTGGTATGCATAGAGCTATTTATATATTCTGGGCTTTGATCATATAAGTTTACAGATTTAACATATATAATATATATATATATATATATATATATATATATATATATATATATATATATACATATAAGTTTACAGATTTAACAGATGTAGAACATTCACATATATATATATATATAAAATTATTATTACACAAATATCTGCACTCCACTCAAATTATATTAATATTTTTCTTTTTTTATTGTGAATTACATTACAAAAATATTTTTTTTTAAATAATAATAATAATAAATATAAATAAATTGGTCAGAACTTACTGTCAAAGTTGAGGCTAATTGTTGCATTGCTTTCGCCCAGTTCGTTTTTTGCATTCACTTTGTATTTTCCAGCATCCTCAACCGTAACATTTTGAATTTCAAGTGTTGCAAAATATGAGTGGACATCTTTATCAATGGTAAGCTGGAAATCATGACAACAGAAAATTATAAGATGTTTAATATATAAGGAGTGTTATCAGTGTGAATGTCTAGCCATTTTCAAGGAGAACATATGTACTTAAAAATTTCGTAAAAAGCGAATAATACAGAGAAGGCCCATTCATTTTCGCTTAGAGAAAAAAGTAACTTGATTTAAACTGGAATCATTTACCTTATGTCTTGGAGACTCCTTAACAGGCGTGCCATTATGAAACCAAGTTATATTCGGTAAAGGGTCAGCATTAACCCGACATTCGAACAGAAGGCGTTTACCGTCCTCTTCTTGTCGTATGGCAGGTTTTTTCGCGAATGTCGGCGCGAAACCGTCGATTTGTCTGTAAATTATTAGAGACTCTGAATGAAAGGCTCAAATAAAATCTCGTATATATTAATCAACTATAATAACACATAAACAACACCGGCATTAATACATTTTTTTACAGAGCTCACACTTTGGAGATTTAATGCAGTGGCACACTCAATTTCTTTTGAGATTAAGTAAATAAAATGATGCAGCTTTTACCACGATTACAACGAGTCGATTTGGCCCTGTCCGTCTGTCCGTCTGTCCGTCCGTCCGTCTGTCCGTATGTATGAACGCGTCCATCTCAGAAGATATAAGAGACTTGAAGTTTTTTTTCCTAGGTCCGTGTATATCACGCGCTAATGGAGTTTTTATCTATATATCGATAACTACTCCCGATATTTTATTATCGATCAAAAACCTTATCGAAAGCTAGGTGTTTAATTATATCTCCTACGCTTTTAGAGCTAGAGCTTCCAAATTTTAAATGTAGACTTATATGTATTTTATACAATTTCGGTTTTTGTTTTTGTTAAATTTACCGCCCACCTCCATATTCGCCCCTCACCCTCACCTTTGTAAAAGGCGTATTTCAAATACTAGACTTGTGCGTAGGCAAATGCATGCATGTTCATGTTATAATCATAATCTGAAAGTTTCATGAAGATCGTATGCCCACAAGAAAAGTTATTAAACAATTAAGATCTTTAGTAAGCCCACACTGCAGCCCATGCGTGTTTTTGAGTGGCTGCTTGTGTGTGTGTATGTGCATGTGTGTATGCGTATGTGTGTATGCAAGGGTGTGTGTGCGTGTTTCTTGTGTAAGCAGAAAGACGCGAAAAATGATTGAAATAGCTCCCGTAGTCGAGCAGTCTCGACTAGAGTTTTCTTACTTGTTAATAAATTTAACTTTAATGCGGACCATGGAACACTTTAAATCAGACACAATCAACATAGAGGTAGCTCGGAAAGCTCAATTGACTCACCTTAAATCTTCGAGCAGTGAAAATTGGCCAACTTGTTAATAAAAAGCATCTTATTATATTACATTAATTATAATAAATTATAGCTTGTTTTAATAATAAAAATATCTTAGTATCTATTTTATTATTAAAATTATTTTAGTTTAATTTGTTTTAGCTATCACTCTGTCACTCTAGTATTTCAGCTAAAGATTGGGAATATGACAAATATTTAGCGTAAGCATCAATTAGAGCGCAAATTAGGTATAATACTAACGCAAATTTAAAAGTAAAAAAAAAGAAATGAGCTTACTTTTCTTTGGGTTCGTCAGCAGCTGATCAGAATAAGGTAAGAGCGTTTAAAATATTTATAAGAATATATTATTTGATAAATATTTTATATATTGTGTAAAATTTATAATAAAAAGACCTAAGAGAGCAAGTAACTACTCTAGAAAAAATATATAATTATATTATTTAACATCTTTTGACCTCTTATTAGTTCTACTTATCTAATTTAATCGTTTATCGCGATATCATATTTATTTGGCTTTCCCAAACAATGTTTTAGTTACTGTCTACTTACGTGTAAAATTCAAATTGATTGATGCAGAAACCTCGCCCGATTTGTTTTTGGCTTTCACTTTGTAAAGCCCAGCATCTGTTTCTACAACATCGTCTAGCTCTAATACTACCGTAAATTTGTTATCACCGATGGGTTGAACTTTTATTTTGGTTCTCACATCCTCTGTTAGTTTATTGTCACTTCGAAACCACTCTATATCCGGCTTCGGGGACGACAGCAGCTGACATTCAAATATCAACCGATTACCGTCATCTTCTTGATGCAGCTGTGGCTTCTTTACAAAGCTGGGAGCGAAATCTTCAGCCACCCCCATGCTGAGAGTTATCGTTTTTCGTCTTCAAAAGTTCGGCAACAGGCTCTTTGGCTCTGCAATAATAGACAGCATGTATATTCATCAAATCGCCTTTAAAGATTTTACTTTGATTTGTTACATCTATATATATATATATAACAAAGTCGTGTTATGTGTTACAACACATAACAATTTTCATGCTGGAACAATTTTCATGGTATTTAATTTGTTGGATTTGTCTCCGCTCCGATTAGGAGAGTATATCCTAAAAAATACTACAAAATTCACGAATAGTGGGCTTGATAAAAGTGACAGTTTTCGATACTTCTCTCATGTTAAACAATTATTCATGCATATTTGATCAATAAGTGAATAAATCTTATGTGAATTTTTTTTTAAAAAGATTGAAAAATTTTACGCGTTCGTTCAGAAGCAAAATAAATCGAAAGTTCTGGTACTGTTATATTTGTTTGTCTTAGACAATAATTTGTGTAAAATATATATTAAGTTAAAGATTTATTCTACAGTTTAATAAAAGTGTAAATGTCTTAATAGGCTGTCTCGATTGCTTTATGTGGTTTTGGGCGATATTACTATTAATAAAAATCGTCCTAGAAGATCTAATGTTTTCCATCGGACCAAAAAATGAAGAATGTCGTTTACTACAAGGTGCTTGAATGAAAATCCGATTAATACATTAATCATATTGTATCTCAACCTGTACAACATAATTTTCAATGTTTTTTTCTGACATGTGTTTGGAAAACTTAATTATTTCTTTTTTTTTTTTACTGTTAGGCGGGTCACCTACTTATATATATATATATATAACAAATCAAATTAAGATGTATCTATATATACATATATATATACATATATATATATATATATATATATATATATATATATATATATATATATAAATTATATATATAAATTATATTTATTATTATATTATAATAAGTATAATGTTTTGAGTTTATCTGTATATATGTATATATGATGATTACAAAATAGAAAACTGTTAGCTTAAACGTTTAGAAAATAGCACAACGGAATGCAAATAAATATGTTTAGATTTGAAAAAAATTGCACTTTATATATTAGTCCGTAATATGTGTATGCATACATATGTATGTACGTATGTCGACATCTGAGTGGTGCACACGACTCGTCGACATTTTGGAAAATGGAAATTTGATCCCCTTCCTATTCGTCGGTACAGAAGTTTTATTGAAAAAAGAATTCACACAAAAAAAAAATATATATATATATATATATATTGAATGTGTTTCTCGTTTATTTTTAGTCTTTGGTATTCACGAATATATATTTATATATATGTACCGAATTATTCATGTCAAATATATTTATGTATGTGCATGAAATGCTGTATGGATGTTAGGCGAATAGTGTAAGCTACATATGCTGTCACATAAATACATAATTGCAGGACTGCGAAAATTGCAGGTGTGAATACATAAGGATTTTAATTGATTAAAAGCAGTTGCATAGTAGTATTTAATCATAGTAATATTATATATACATATTTCTTCTCAGTTTACTTCTTATGAAATATTTATTCAAATGAGCCAGATCTATTTATATACCCGTCAACCGTTACACAATTCCACGAATAGACACAGCTATATATATAAGCATGCAACCGATATGTAGCAATCTACACACACACTTAGAGATATATTAGATATGAATTTATTTTTAACTTTTTGAATAAGTTTTTAATTTACTACTGAAATTTAATTTATTTATTTTATTTTTTTATTTTTTAAATTATATTTATTCATATTTATTATTATTATTGGTTAATGTGTGTATGATTTTTTATAAGATATATAAATACATATATATCTTGGTACATACAACTAGACTACAGATAACACAGTACAGCCCACAGCAAGAAAAAGTATTCTTCTGTGGAAACGAAGCGAACTCCACGAGTGTCGATCTATTACTGTTTCTTTTTAACAGAATCTCACTGTGAATCAGCATCGGGCATCAGGAATTATCTAGCGACTATAGCTTTCGTTTTCATTTTGGGGTCTCTCTTTTGCAGTCTCCCTATCTGTCTCTCCTCTCTCTCGTTTTCTCCCTTGCTAGTTACTTCTCATTGTAGTAGTGGAATTCTGTGACTTTTAATTTTTGGGGTAAATTATTTACATATGTATGTATGTATGTATGTATGTATAAATATTTGATTCAGAAGTATTGATTGGTAGGACTCTTAAAACTTTTCTACATTTGCGTGCTTCGTCTTATCGAACAGAGCGTTATTTATAAATATTTTTCATACATAAAAATATCTGAACTAAATATAAATACCTGTATATAGCCGGCACTATCTAAAAATTGTATTCATACTTATGGTTTTCCTTTAAATATTATGAGATTTGTCACAAATAAATAGTAATGAATAACATTCAGTGGAAATTGTTAGATTAACTAAGTTATAATAATGTAAACCATGGAAATTTGGAAATTTATAAAAGTTTTCAATAACAAGTAACAAGTAAGATGGCTCCAGTCGAGACTGCTCGACTAGGAGTTATCCTGAACCCTCCAAGCTAATATTCTACTCATTCTGCACTTCTTTTATGCACACATGCATAAACACGCATCCACAAGAACGTATAATCACGCGCTCTGCTGACTGTGCAGTAAGCAGCGACTGCGCATTGGCTGCGCTGTAGTGTGAGCAATATTATGAGAATTTATTTGTTAATAATTTCTTTTGTAGCCATACAATCTTAATGAGAGCGTAATCATATAGTAAACATGTGTGTACATTCCAAAGCACAAATCTCTAGTAATTGAAATGCGTTTTTTTAAATTGGTGTCGAAGGGACGTGGTATCTAATATCTGTAAACAAAAAAAAATCTTCGTATCGATCAACTGTATATACACAGTAAATCTGAAGTCTCTAGGTCTAAAAGTGTTCAAAGTAGATTGAAAAAACAAAGTCGATTTTCCGATTATTCTCGATAAAAAGATATGTATACATAATGCGTATGGTATACACGAGTATGCATGCCAAATTTCTCTAGCTCTTATAGCTTCTAAGATCGACGCACTCATACGGACGGACGGACAGGGCTACATCGACTCAGCTCGTCACGCTGATCAATAATATATATGTATACTTTATGGGGTCTGCGATGATTCCTTCTGCCCGTTACATACTTTTTCACAAAACTATTATACTTGGATTTCCCATTTTCAGTGGGTTCAGGGTATAACAAGTAAGAACGTTGCAGTCGGGCGATACCGATTGCAGAAGACTCATTCACAGCCCAAACGCTGTCAACCAGAGTAAATAGTGCAATTTTCAAGTCTAGTGCGCAACAAAAAACAGGGCATGATCCCATTAAAATTGGAAAATCATCGATAGCTATTGCTATGATCATTGCATCATTGCATTTAAATTACATACATATATAAATTATACAATTTTGACTTTTAATAATATATATTTATATCCATATATTGGATACCGGCTTCAAGCTAGCAGCAGCTCAGCGAGATTTTCCTATACAGTCTATTCTATGCGTACAGACAGAAGCGCGTCTTTTCTCACATTCTTAGAATTTCGATTGATTTCTAAACTTTCTAGCCGTTACTGTAGTTTTGTCTGATGACGCTCTCTTAACAAGCTATTCTATTTTAGCAACTGGGTGGTAAAGGAAAGCAGTAGCGCGGGTGCTAAAGGTGACGCAAGTTATGTTAGAGTAGGAAGGTTCGAACCTCGCTGGTGTTATTTTTTTTTTTTTTTTTATACATATTTCGTTTTTTATAAAATATGTATTTTATTGGGAAGGTGCGAGCTTGAATGAATTGCACTTAATACTCTTCTTTTTCTTAGTCGAATAATTTTATAAGCTTAAATTTGTTTCTTCTTAAATAGCCCTCAAATACATACATATGTATACGCAAATACATACATATGTATATATTTATGTAAGTCTGCACGCTTAGCATCAGTACTACATTAAAAGAAAAAATCATTCTGATAGGCAAGCCCACGATCATTGAAATAAAATCAGCTACTTAAATGTAAGCGCGCCTCTTCAAATAAAACCCAAAATCGTTCACACCATTCTAAGTTGAGGGAGGCACACGCCAATATTCATCTCCCATGCATACACACACGCACATGTAAAGGCACACAGGCATACAAGTGCTTCTACAAGTTATATCCCATAATTGTGAGCAGCGCCTCCCATGCGTACACACAATCAAATGTATATACATAAATACATACATATGTATGTGAGCACTTCACAAGATCGACAAATGCAAATGCTGGGCTTCAAAATTGCTACAGGCAGCCAGAGCTTCACACACAGGCATACAAATGCTCATAGTACATGTAGCAAGGGACAGTGTATGTGTGCATGCTCGTCGCGAAAACATTTTAATTATGCGCACCAACGCTTTCATACCCTTCCCACATATAATAAGGAAAACGCATGACAACCGTTTGAAAAGTTCGGTATACTCTTCACACAGAAGGGAAGGCATGGGTTCTCGCAGCGAAGAAATTTCAATTTTCGTGAGCTGCTGCTTGTGCTCCCAATGTGAGGCTCACATGCATACATACATATACATATTTGAGAGAGCAGAGAGCATCGTGAGAGAGAGAGAGCAAGGGAAACATTTAGCGCATAGGGATCTTTTGTTCAATATTTGACCATCTCGGTCGAGCGCATGAAGCGAAATGATTATGCTTTCGTATTTTTTCGTAGCCCGAACCCAAAAATGGAGGAGCCGAGCAAATACGAAGGGTCTGGGAGATAACTCCCGAAAAAAAGTGTGCAAAACGCTTTACACTACTTGTCCGGTCTATGTGTTCTCTGGTTAGTGGTATGGTATATACGAGTATGCATGCAAAATTTCAAGTCTCTAGCTCTCATTCTTCTGAGATCGACGCGTCATACGGACAGACGGACAGGGCTATATCAACTCAGCTCATCGCCCTGATCAAGAATATATATATGTATGTTAAGAGGTCTGCCACGCCTCCTTCTTCTTGTTACATATATCTTCACAATAACATTATACCCTTATTTCCTATTTTCTATAGGCTCAGGGTATAAAAAAACTTTTCGATTTTATTGGAATATGTGTGAGGTATAATACTGTTGCTTTTCGCATGGCATCTACATATTATTATAATGCTGTTAGGTTATAATAATACGGATACAATTCATTATACATTTTCCACAAACATGCCAGGGGTTATAATCCGAGCTGGAATATATGAATACGAATACGTATCGTGGCCAAAGTTTGCGCGAACGATTTAACCCTCTATATACTTTGAGGACCGCTCTCTTAGCAACCACTTTGCAATATTATTTGCTCATTGAGTTATATCACAAATTACAATTATCTTGATGGCCCCTTCCAAAACATAGTCAAGTTCATTAAAATATTTACAGAACTTAAATTTGATAAGGGCCCTTATGCATACGTCCAAATTGAAAATTGAAAATTGTATTAAACGTTGCGTTTGCGCTAATCAAATAAAGCTGTATTTAAAACTCTCTCCCTCTCTCTCTCTCTCTCTCTCTCTCTCTTTCAAATTTACGAGTTGCAATCTATAATCTCGGTCATTAAAGAAAACAGGTCATCATATTCTTTTCTCAAAATTATATTTTCAAATCACACCAATTATTGTAATGATTGGTGGCATTTTTGGGCGGAAATACATATATGCCGTTTTTTACAACCATCATGCTTAAATCATATTTAATGTGTCCATTGAAAGATATGTTAATTCAATTTTGTGGGTTTCCGAGGTGTAACTTTGATATGAAAGATGTGGCATAAACAATATTTTAATAGTTTGTTTGATGGCATGAAAGCTGCTTTATATAGCGATTTATTAATTATATCAATTATGTACTAAGCCTGCACTTAGGCCCAAGGTGAGTAGAAGCAAGACGCAAAAAACTGTTGCTTTCCCGACCCATGTGAATTATGAGGGCCAGTTGGATTTGCTCCACCAGAAGACGCCAGGCTGTTGGCGTAGTTGTAGCTCATGTGTGCGTAAGAAGGCATAGCCGGTGAAATACTCTCGCTTCCAAATACCGACCCATGGCACATTTGACTTGGACTGCACGTGGATGGACGAGCCTCCATGCTCGGTTGATGGGCAGCATTAATAGCAGTATTTGTGGTAGACGTTCCCAAAGCCGAAGCTGGAGCTGGTGGCGGGGGCGGCAAGCCATAAGCGGATAAGGACTCGTATCCAGTTGAATTGTTACTAGCTGGATTGCTAATGTTCACTGTAGGGCTACTGCTGACACTAGTGCTCTCATTTGTAGCGCCTCCAACGCAGACCAGTTGATGCGGCCCTAGGGGGGGCGGCCTTAATGGCATATGGCACGGATACATTGAGGGCGGGGTCAGATCTCTTTGTTGGGCGATGCCTGAGCCAACTGTTGCGTGACTGAAGCTTGGCATGGAAGAAACCGCACAAAAAAAAAGAATGCAAATTTTAAAACTATTCAATTACCTTCAGATAAGTTAACTTACCTATAACCCTCACTCATCGATAACGCATTATGATGTATATTCGAGTACATAGCGCTCATTGAACTGCTAAAGCCACTGTTGAAGTTGAGCCGCGGAGAAATGGACGGCACGAGCGTGTGAGGAACGTGATGATGATGCTGATGTCGATGATCCGTAATCTCCAGACCCGAAGTACATTCACTACCAACGTCATGCGCTCCACTTCGAATCTGTGCGCTTCCTCCTCCCCCACTAGCGGAGTGGTGGGCCTCAGTTGTCTCAAGGCCGCCAGTGGGTGTAGATATAGGGTGGGGCGATGACAAGCTGTTCAAACCACCTACAAATAAGAGAGTACAATCTTAACATAAGAAAGTTTAGGTACATATGCAAATTGAACTGGTCCTAACACCCACTGACTCCTACAAGTAAAACAAGAGACTGCTCAACTAGGGGATTCTCATACCCTGCGATGAAGTGATATTCATAAAAACAACCCATACATACGCAAGCATCCATAAGCACGAATAATATGGTCTAAAAAAATCAATCTTCTTTTAGATGAATTACTCATTTTATGAATAAACAATATTCATTTCATGAATAAACAGATTTTGTAAATTACAGATTTTTGATACCGCGCCCCTTTCACCCATAATTTGTAAAAAACGTATTTCAAGTACTAGAGACTTTTGCTTTGGAATATTCATACATATGTACTTTTGAATGTATAGGTGCATGTGTGCATCAAAGTGCAGAATGATTGGGATATCAGTTTTTTACAGGTTTTCGGGTACCTCCTAGTCGTTTTTTTAACACATTTTAGTAGTTCCCTATTTGCCATGTATGTATATAAGAGGCAGTTTGATGTGCCAATAGGCTTTCAATTTCCACTCACTAACTTTAAAAACAGCGAAATGGTTTACGTTCTTACAGACAATCGGCTGAATGGACACAAACTGTACAAAATCAATAGTGGAAACTTACTTCCTGCTGATCCTACCAATAAAGATGAACAGCCACCCAAACTATTGGGACTGTCAGTTAATGAAGTCGTAGCCGAAGTTGAGGTTGAAGTTCCATTTGTACTGGTGGAATTTGGCGTGCGCCTCTGACTTCGCAATTTTTCCTCACGACGCCACTTGGCACGTCGATTCGAAAACCACACCTGAATCCTTGCTTCAGGCAATCCTATTTTACCAGCCAAACGTTCACGTGCAAATACGTCTGGGTAATGCGTTCTTTCAAACTCTGAAATAAATTAATATTAATTATTTTTCATCTATATATAAGACAAAGTCGTGTTATGTGTTACAACACTTATGACTCGAGATCTGCTGGACCAATTTTCATGGTTTTTGATTTGTTGGATTTGTCTCCGCCCCGATTAGGAGAGTATATCTTAAAAAATACTAAAAAATGGACGAATACTTGAGAAACGCATTATTTTCCCTATTGCTATTGAGGATTTTTGCATTGTCATTGAGACTCAGTAGGCTTGATTACTGTGACAGTTTCCAGTCATACTCTCATGTCGAGAGTGCTCGACTAGATACTACCCTGAGCCAAACTAATAAAAATACCCATTTAGTATGGCTAAAATTTCAATTTCGATGTATTTAAAAATATAAATGAAATACAAAACTCATTTAAGAAAATATAAAAATATTTTGAAACAATTAAAACAAGTAAGAAGGCTCCAGTCGAGACTGCTCGACTAGGAGATACCCTGAACCCTCCAAGCTGATATTCTAATCATTCTGGACTTCTTTTATGCACACATACATACACATGCACTTATAAGCACGCTCTCTGCTAACTGCCCAGTAAGCAGCGGCTGCGCTTGGGCTGCTCTGCAGTGTGGGCAATATTATGAGAATTTATTTGCTGAATAATTTCTTTTGTAGACATACTATCTTAATAAAAATTTCAGAGCGTAATCGTATGGTTAAAATGTGTGTACATTCCAAAGCACAAGTCTCTAGTACTTGAAATGCGTTTTTCTTTTAATTGGGCACGAAGGGGGTGTGGTATCCAAAATCTGTAAATTGCAAAATCTTTATAGCCATTAACTTTATATACAACGCAAATTTCCAGGTCTAAAAGTTTTCAAATTAGGCTGAAAAAACAAAGTCGATTTTTTTATTATTCTCGATAAAAAAGTTATCGGATGAGTTATCGAAAAAATAAGATAAACTTGTACTGCCTATGGTATACACGAGTATGCATGCCAAATTTCAGCTCTTTAGCTCTTATATCTTCTGAGTTCCTTTTGCTCATATGGACGGACGGACGGACGGACGGACAGACGGACAGGGCTATATCGACTCAGCTCGTCGTCCTGATCAAGAATATATATACTTTATGGGGTCTGCCACGCCCTCTTCTGCCTGTTACATACATTTAACAAAACCATTATACCTTGATTTCCCATTTTCAATGGGTTCAGGGTATAAAAATTACCATCGGCTACTGCTGATGTGATTCTAAGAATCTGCTAGAATAACCAAACTAATAAAATCGCACCTTTAGTATGGTGAAAATTTTAATTTCGGTGTATTTAAAAATATAAATTAAATAGAAAACAAGTAAGAAAGCTCTAGTCGAGACTGCTCAACTACGAGATCCCCAGAACCCTTCGAGCAATAGATATTTCAATCATTTTTCGCGTCTTTCTGATACACAAAACACACGCACACACGCATACACACACGCATACGCACACACATACACTCACAAGCACCCACGCATAAACACGCATGGGCTGCAGTGTGCGCTTACTATGAGAACTTAATTGCTTAATAAATTTTCTTGTGAATATATGATCTTCTTGAAAATTTCAGAATATGATTATAATATGGATATGCATGTATTTGCACAAGTCTCTAGTATTTGAAATACGCCTTTTACAAATGTGAGGGGGTCTGCCACGCCTCCTTGATTTTCTGATTTCATATTTTCAATGGGTTCAGGGTATAACAAGTAAGAAAGCTCTAGTCGAGAGTGCCCGACTACGAGATCCCCTGAACCCTTGGAGCAATAGCTGTTTCAATCATTTTTCTTTCTGCTTACACAAGACACACACACGCACACACACTCACACACACACACGCATACACACACAGACATATATTATGAGCGTCATTAGGTCCGTCATCCTCTATGCTGCGCCAATATGGGCAAGAGCGATGGCAACGCCGAGCTACAGCCGGGGCATTTGCGCGATGTACAGACTGAGCGCAATCAGAGTCAGCTGCGCTTTCAGGACTATCTCCGATGACGCGGCGCTCGTCATAGCTGGTATGGTACCTTGGAGTACTTGGTCGCCGAAGCCGTGGAGCGGAATTCGCACGCGCCTGCGCGACTCAACGCTATCAGGGCGAACAGCATTGCACGATGGCAAAGAAAGTGGAATAGCTTAAGTAAAGGGCGGTGGACGCACAAGCTCATCCCGGAGCTCGAACCATGGGTTAACCACAAACACGGCGAGGTTAACTTCTATCCTTCGCAGATCCTCTCGGGCCATGGATGCTTTCGGAGCTATTTGAAGCGCTTTGGCCACGAGGAAACTGACGAGTGCCCCTGGTGCGGGCGAGGGCATGTGGAAGACGCCAACCACATCCTTTTCGAATGTGGACGGTTCCTGGAGGAGAGGCGTCGTCTGGAAGAGGCAGTGGGCCGCTTCATCAGAGCGGACAACATTGTCAACGCCATGCTGGAATCGGAAGAAGCTTGGGAACTAACAAGCACCTTCGCGGCCACAGTGATTATAGAGCTCCGCAGAGTCGAGCGAATGAGAAGACGAGCTGTCCCAGGCTAAGGTAGCGCACAGTGCTTGCGAAGCAATGCTTTACGGCCGTCCCGCAAGCATCGCGCACTATCCTAGCCACCACGCAACTTGCAACTTGTATTATTAAGATTGTCAATAAACGAATATAAAACAAGTAAGAAGACTCTAGTCGAGACTGCTCGACTAGGAGATACCCTGAACCCTCTAAGCTTCTGCACTTCTTTTATGCACACATACATACACATGCATCCACACGCACGCATAAGCCTGCGCTCTGCTAACTGCGCAGTAAGCAGCGACTGCGCTTGGGCTGCGCTGCAGTGTGGGCAATATTATGAGAATTTATTTGTCGAATAATTTCTTTTGTAGACATACGATCTTAATGCAACTTTCAGAGTGTAATCATATTGTAAATTTGTATGTATATTCCAAAGCACAAGTCTGCAGTACTTGAAATGCGTTTTTTACAAATTGGAGGCAAATGGGGCGTGGTATCCAAAATCTGTAAATTTCAAAATCTTTGTATCGATTAACTTTATATACAACGCAAATTTGAAGTCTCCAGGTCTAAAAGTGTTCAAATTAGGCTGAAAAAAACAATGCCGATTTTTCGATTATTCTCGATAAGTTATCGTATGAGTTATCGAAAAAATAAAGCAAACTTGTACTGCCTATGGTATACACGAGTATGCATGCCAAATTTCAGCTCTCTAGCTCTTGTATCTTCTGAGATCCTTTTGCTCATACGGACGGACGGACAGACGGACAGGGCTATATCGACTCAGCTCGTCGTCCTGATCAAGAATATATATACTTTGTGGGGTCTGACACGCCTTCTTCTGCCTGTTACATACTTTTCATAAAACCATTATACCCTGATTTCCCATTTTCAATGGGTTCAGGGTATAAAAAAAGACACACACAGGCATATACTCACACATCATACACACACACCAGTGCTGCCAGAATTTTGAAGGCAAGAATTGCTAGAATTTCAAAAAAAAAAGTTGCTAAAATTGCTAAAAAAATTTGCAAATTTTGTTAAAATTTTATATGTTAAATTTATTACTTTTATTTATGATTAAGTTTTTAAATGATAGTTAAAATGTCGTCCAATTGTTCCAATATACTTTCTTCATCATTAATAGCATATTTGGAGCTGTCGCTTATTTTTGCCAAACATTTTTTTGGCAGCACATAATTATGGCAGCATTTATCATTCCCGCAAATTTTCCGCAAAGTGCTCGGCAAGAACATTTTTTAATATATGACTGCACTTTGTTCTGCCCAATTTTATGTTTGCTGCCGATTGGCAAGCTGCAAATTGGTGCGCACATAATTGCGACAAATGATCGCTTGTCACTATTGCTGCGTGTTTTGCAATGTATAGGCACAGTGCAGCCTCATGCTCCTCCGTCTTGTCACATTTTACAACAAAAGGCAACTTGTTTTTTTGTGTACACGCACCCATCGCACTTATGTATATGTTTTTTTGTGGCAGCGCCACTCAACCACACATCGCGAAATTTTTGGGTATACGTTTTTGGCATATTTTATAAAACTTTTAATGAATCTAACAAAACAGCATACAATTTAAAGCTCAGCGCACAAATGACACTCGATCACTTTCGATGAATTTGTGAACTACTTATTGTTCACAACTATTGAACTATTGTTCACAAGTTTGTGCATTTATCGATATTGTTATGATTTTGAACAAGTTGAGTTCTTTTTAAGATGATGTTATTGTGAGATCACAAAAATCACAAAAATCACAAAATTGCTAAAAGTTGCATAATTTTTTTTTTTTAAATAGCTATATTTGTGGCTAATAGCAATTTAAAAAAAAATTGCAAACTCAAATTCAAAATTGCTAGATCTAGCAACTTAATGGCTAAAATGGCAGCACTGACACACACACACACACACACACACGCACACACACAGAGATACGCACGCACGCATAAACACGCATTGGCTGCGGTGCACTGCAGTGGTGGCTTACTAAGGGAACTTAATTGTTCAATAACTTTTCTTGTGGATGTACTTTCTTCATGGATATCATGGATATGTATGTATTTGCCAAAGCACAAGTCTCTAGTATCTGAGATACGCCTTTTAAAAATGTGAGGGTGAGGGGGTGAATTAGGGGTGGGGGGTGAACTTTGACAAAAACCGAAATTGTATAAAATGCATATAAGTATACATAACAAATTTGGAGACTCTAGCTTTAAAGATGTAGGAGATATAAATTTATTACTGGTTTTCGATAATGTCGCCTGGTTAAGAATATATATACATTATGGGGTCTGCCACGCCTCCTTCTGCCTGTTACATACATTTAAAAAGAAAAACATTACACCCTGATTTCCCATTGAAAATGGGTTCAGGGTATAAAAATGCCGCATCGTAGAAGATCTAATTTTGCCCATCGGACCCGTAATGCAATTAGGCAATGGAATATTGTGAGTCAATTTTCTGACGAAGAACGAAAAATCGCCCGAGAAGAGCGCCGCGTTAGTATGGAGCAAAGAAGGGCCTTAATTCGTGCTTCTCGAACACAAGAGCAAACAGAGGCAGCCCGTGAAACGGCTAGATTAGAAACGAGAAATCGTCGAGTTTATCGTACAGATGAACAGAGGAATAATCTTCGAAGAGCAAGTGCAATGGTTTAAGAATTGATTTGAATCGAGCAGCGTTTCGATATGATTGTACCATCGACTACACCTTGGATCGTTTAGTTTGCATTGGACTAATGGACCTTGTTCGCCTGCATTGTGGCGCATTGAAGTTTGCTGGTGAAACGCCCGGTTTGTGCTGCATTAGTGGTAAAGTGACATTGCCATTATATTTCTATCTATATTAATATAGTTTTATATTATTGTGTTACGTTCATCAAATCCTAAATTAGTTCAGCTAACAGATAACACGACATTCGTTGACTGTTAGGCGGTACGAAGTTCGCCGGGTCAACTAGTATCGAATCAAAAACAAATAGCAAGGTTCCAGTCGAGGCTGCTCGACTAGGAGATACCCTGAAACCTCTAAGCTAATACTATAATCATTCTGCACTTCTTCTATGCACACATACATACACATACATCCACACGTACGTATAATCACGTGCTCTGCTGACTGCGCACTTAACAGCGACAGCGCTTGGGGAATGGCATGAGAATTTATTTGTTGAATAATTTCTCTTGTAGAGGGAATATCTTAATTAAACTTTCAGAACGTTATCATATTTTTTAAATGTATATATATGTGTATATTCAAAAGCACAAGTCTTTAATACTTGAAATTTTATTTGATATACACTTTTTACAAGGAGACTAAAACATGTAAGGAGGCTCTAGTCGAGACTGCTCTACTACGAGATACCCTAAACCCTATAAGCTGATATTCTAATCATTCTGTACTTCTTTTATGCACACATGCATTCACACACATCCATACGCACGTATAATCACGCGCTCTGCTGACTGCGCAGTTAGCAGCGACTGCGCTTGGGCTGCGCTGCAGTGTGGGCAATATTATGAGAACTTATTAGTTGAATTATTTCTCTTGTAGTAGGACTATCTTTATGAAACTTTCAGAGCGTGAAATACGTTTTTTAGAAATTGTTGGCAAAGAGGGCGTGGTGTCCAAAATCTGTAAATTTCAAAATCTTTGTATCTATTAACTTTATATACAACACAAATTTTAAGTTTCCAGGTCTAAAAGTGTTCAAATTAGGCTGAAAAAACAAAGTCGATTTATCGATTATTATCGATAAAAATTGATCGGATGAGCTATCGAAAAAATAAGATAAACTTGTACTGCCTATGGTATACACGAGTGTGCATGCCAAATTTCAGCTCTCTAGCTCTTAAATCTTATGAGATCGGCTTGCTCATACGGACGGACAGACGGACAGGGCTATATCGACTCAGCTCGTCGTCCTGCTCAAGAATATATATACTTTATGGGGTCTGCGACGATTCCTTCTGCCTGGTACATACTTTTCACATAACCATTGTACCCAGTTTTCTCATTGAAAATGGGTTCAGGGTATAAAAAGAAAAAGATGAGAGAAGTATCTGATCTGCGAGACACAGGTTTTTAGATGGGAAGGACTTAAGACTATCGACAGTCTAAGGAGGCTGGAGAGTCCAATCAGACATTCAAGGGGAGCACCCAACAAGATAGAGTTTAGACCTATTTTTACTAAATAATATCAAACATATTACATCATTGATCACAACCCTACCTAAACCATTGTGCCCTTTCCCATTCTCAATGGGCTCAGAATATAAAAAGAAAAAGAAGAGAGAAGTATCTGAACTGCGGAACGCAGGTTTTTAGATGGAGAGGAGTTAAGACTATCGGCAATCTAAGGAAGCTGGAGAATCCAATCAAACATGCAAGGAGAGAACACAACCAGTAGAACTGATATGGCTCAATTTATATTTGGGCAAGAGAGAGTTTAGACCTATTTTTACTAAATTATATCAAACATATTACATCATTGATCACAACCCAACCTAAACCATTGTGCCCTGATTTCCCATTTTCAATGGTTTCAGGATATAACAAGTAAGAAAACTCTAGTCGAGAGTGCTCGACTAGATACTATCCTGAACCCAACAAATAAAAATGCCCATTTAGTATGGCTGAAATTTCAATTTCGATGTATTTAAAAATATAAATAAAATACCAAACTCATTTAATAAAATATAAAAATATTTTGAAACAATTAAAATAGTTAACATCAGTTGCACCGATCGGGATTCGAACCACAACTTCTCGATCGAGCGTCATGCAGCTAACACACTAGGCCACCTCACTCCTGGTAGTGGCGCTGGTAAAACTCAAATAGATTCACTGCTGTAGCGCCATCTACCAAAACTAAACGAAACTAACAGCTGATGTGATTCAACGAATGTTTCTGTTGTAGCTGCTGCACGTGCGTTTGTTAATTGGCCAAATATTTGATTATTTTGTATTAATTTTTGACTGAACGGAATTTAATGAAACTTTCAGCATATGATCTACATATTATACTGAATATTTAAAAAAATAAAAAAAAAAATAAAAATCATTCACAATTAGCTATAGTGGCATCTGATTTGAACTTGAATGTTTTTACTTGATAAAAACATAACGGGATGATTTATCGAATTTTAAAAGCAAACTCGACGTCCGCGCTGTATAAACGGTCATGTTAAAAAAAAATTCAAGTCTCTAGCTCTTATATCTTCGGAAATCGACGCGTTCAAACATACGGACAGACGGACGGACGGACAGACGGACAAACGGTCTGCCACGCCTCCTTCTGCTTGTTACATACATTTTAACAAAACCATTATACCCTGATTTCCCATTTTCAATGGGTTCAGGGTATAAAAACAAAAAGAAGAGAGAAGTATCTGAACTGCGGGACGCAGGTTTTTAGATGGAGAGCAGTTAAGACTATCGACAATCTAAGGAATCTGGAGAATCCAGTCAGACATGCAAGGAGAGAACACAACCAGTAGAACTGATATAGCTCAGTTTATATTCGGACAAGAAAGAGTTTAGTTACTAAATTATATAACATATATTTCTTCATTTCTCACAAAGTTCATTGATCACAAAGTTATTTATATTCGTGAGAACCCAACTCAGCGCTCTTAATCACTAGTACTCTAGTGTGGGAGCGTTAAACTATAAATGGATGTACAATATACATATATAAATATGTGGATGTATATGTGGATGTATATATGTATGTATATGTATATACCTTTTTCTAGACTATCAATCTGCTCATTTGTAAACGATGTTCGGTTTCTTTGCAGTTTTCTCTTCAAAATTAATCTGGCCTGGTCATCCTCGGTCGCACCTAAATTAGACGCGCAGCCGTTTGAGTTCTCTCCCTCGCCAGAACCTGTTTCGTCTGATTGATGTCCATCGAGCTCTAAAAGATAATTTAAACATTGTATTGTTAATGTTACATTATACTTTCACTTTGACTATGATACATATTACTTATTAGTATTAATGTAAATATATAAGCGAGTTAAAAGCTAATTTATGCAAACTTATTTGGAAAAGCAATCGTCTACCGATTGTGTGTATAACAAAAAAAGAATGCTCTAGTCGAGACAGCTAGACTACGAGATACCCTGAGCTCTCTAAGCTGATACTCTAATCATTATGCACTTCTTTTTTGCACACATACATGTATTTGTACATCCACACGTACGTATAAGCACGGGCTCTGCTAGATGACAGTAAGCAACGACTGCGCTAGAGCAGCGTTGCAGTATGGGTAATGGTATGAGAATATATTTGTTGAATAATTTTTCTTGTATTGGTACTATCTTCATGAAACTTTCTGAACGAGATTACTCATTCCAAAACACAAGTCTCAAGTACTTGAAATACATTATTCTACAAATTGTTATCCGAAATCTATAAATTATTAAATCTGTATATCCATAAGATGTATATACGAAGTAAATCTGAAAACTCTATGTCCTAAACAACCAAATCATTCTGTCGATTATTCTCGATAAAAAAGTTATCGGATGAGTTATCGAAAAAATATAATAAACTTACACTACGTATGGTATACACGTCTATGCATGCAAAATTTCATCTATCTAGCTCTATACCTTCGGAGATCTCGGCGTTCATGCGGACGGACGGACAGACGGTCAGGGATATATCGACTCAGCTGGTCACCCTGATTAAGAATTTATATAATTTATGGGGACTGCGATGATTCTTTCTGCCTGTAACATGCTTTTCACAAAAACATTCACAATGATTCCCCATTGGAAATGGGTTCAGGGTATACAAACTGATATATTGCATACAGACGCCAGTATTGAATTGAAGTAAATCATAAAATTCAGAGCATTGTTACTGTCACATCAAGTACTACTTGAAGCCCCATCGACAGCCACATCTAAAACGCCGCAGGCAGCAGCATTTGAATCTCGGCTTGTCAGTTTTCATATACCAAATACAGCGGTCTCTCTCTCTCTCTCTCTCTCACTCCCTCCCTCTGTCTCTCTCTCTCTGACTGTCTTTCGGTCTGTCTATCTCGCCATCTGTGTGTGTGTGAAACCGGTATAAAATGTGAGTGAATGTGACAAAGCAAATAGATGTTGATAGCTCTGAGACATGCCGCAGGTCCAGACTTAGGTCCAGTCCAGAGCACACGTCACTTGGCTAGCAAACTGCAATGTACTGACAGCACAACAACAACAGCAACAAGAATCTGAACAACGGCATAGCCATGGGGTAGGGTATACGGTACATGATAAAGATAGCCGAACACAAACTACAATAACAAATACAGCACTCCTCAACGATGGGAAGTTACATGGGTGAATAGGGTAGGCCAACAGCGCGACAGAGAGACACTCTTCCATAGTTAAATATGGTAAAGACAAAGCAGATAAGGCTCAAATGGAGTAGAGCATGAGGTTTGCCAGATACGATTTTATAAATATGTATTTTGCGCTTTCTATATTTATGCACCCCATCAACACTCGTAACCATATCGCCCTATCCCCAACCGCTGTCACCGCTGTCACCGCTGCCACCCCCACGAGTTTGGCGTTTAATGAAGTGTCATCGCCTGTAAAATGAGTCTGCAAATCGCATTAAAGGAACTACTCCCGGTTAGGGGTTAGCCTGCTTGTCTGTCTGCCTGTCAGGAACGAAAGCAATTCCCTTTGCCTGAGGCTGCAGATTAAACGGGCTACTGTTACAGTTACTTCTCCTTTGTTTGGCACACCCAAACAGTTAAGGCCAACACGCGGACGGACTTCAGGCACAGATTTTATTTTCAGAAACTTTGGGGCGTATATGGTTAAACTAATTAGATCATTGTTAAATGTCGGCAAATTATATTTTACCTGCTATGCCGTCGGCAGTAATCACTCTCAAGATCCAAAATATAAAATCTCAAGTCGCACAAAAATGTTATGCAATGTTTTTCAAAGTAAATTTGCATTTAAGTACATTTGGCCACAGCGATGTTTATATATTTTAAAAGTAGCACACCGCATTTCACCTGCAACTCCGGCTTTCAGCCTGACCGACAGTGCTCAGTATATAGCTGATTTTTAGAAGAAGCAAAATTATAAGAACAGCAACCTAGAGACTAGCCATAAATCAATTTAGCCCAAAACGCGCACGATTGACTTGGAATATCTTCTAGATGCTCTTCAGTCCTTATGTCTACCTGTACCTCTCTCCGAATTTTCTGTTTGTGTTTTGCATTTATCAGTCTGTATCCTCGACAATTCGATAAGGACAATAAACCTGCCGTGCGTGCGTAAATAGTCGAGGTACGTGACCGAACGTCCAGAGCTTGATTGGTCTCGCAAAACTTTCCGCTTTTACAAGTTTCATGTTTCACTAAGGCTACAAACATATAAATTTCAGATTTTTTAACATAATAATAAAAAGTTAAATAAGCTTTGTTCTTCGTACTGGTTTTATAATAATATATTGGCAAAGCCTACAGTTATAAAATCACCAAACTATTAAGAAAGCTTTAGTCGAGACCGCTCGACTACGGGATCTCCTGTACCATTCGAGGAACTATTTCAATAATTCTTCGCTTCTTTTCATTGTGCACTTTCGTCCGTACGTCCGTCTGTCCATATGAACACACTTTTTTCGGCGCTATTGAAGCTGAAGATTTAGAAATTGTAAAACTCTTTGTGTTCATTAACTTTATATACAACGCACCCAAGATCAAAAAACTTTGGCGGATATATCAAAACACTATATCTATTAGCGTTTTAGAGCTAGAATACTGAAATTTTGCACTTGCCAAAGCACAAGTACTAGTATTTGAAATACGCCTTTTACAAACTTAGGTGTGAGTGGGTGGATATAGAGCTGGGGGGTAAATTTTAACAAAAACCGAAATTGCATAAAATGCATATAAGTATACATTTAAAATTTTGAGACTAGCTTTAAAGATGTAGGAGACATAATTTTTCAACTAATTTTCGATAAGGGTTTTTACCATAAAAAAAAGTAAGAAGGCTCTAGTCGGGACTGCTCGACTAGGAGATACCCTGAACCCTCCAAGCAGATATTCTAATCATTCTGCACTTCTTCTATGCACACATACACACACATGCATCCAGACGCACGCATAACAACGCGCTCTGCTAACGGCGCAGTAAGCAGCGACTGCGCTTGGGCTGCGCTGCAATGTGGGCAATATTTTACGAATTTATTTGTTGATTTAATTTCTAGACGTACAATCTTAATGAAACTCCCAGATCGTAATCATAATGTTCAAATGTATGTACATTCCAAAGCACAAGTCTCTAGTACTTGAAGTGCGTTTTTTACGAATTGGGGGCGAAGGGGGTGATATCCAAAATCTGTAAATTACTTCTTTGTATCCATCAACTTTATATACATACAACGCAAATTTGAAGTCTCCAGGTCTAAAAGTGTTCAAATTAGGCTGAAAAAACAAAGTCGATTTTTTTATTATTCTCGATCAAAAAGTTATCGGATCAGTTATGGAAAAAATATGATAAACTTGTACTGCCAAATTTCAGCTCTCTAGCTCTTATATCTTCTGAAATCGGCTTGCTCATACGGACCGTCCGTCCGTCCAACGGACAGACGGACAGGGCTATATCGACTCAGCTCGTCGTCCTGATAAAGAATATACGTATATACTTTGTGGGATCTGCGACGATTCCTTCTGCCTTCCTTCCAACTGGTACATACTTTTCACATAACCATTGCACCCAGTTTTCCCATTTTCAATGGGTTCAGGGTATGAAAACAAATTACGGGATGAGTTATCGATTTTTGGTGATAAACTCGATATCCCCGCTTTATATACGGACATATAAAAAACACGTAAGAAAGCTTTAGTCGAGAATGCTCGACTACGAGATCCCCTGAACCTTTCGAGCAATAGCTATTTCAATCATTTTTCGCGTCTTCTTACTTATACAAAACACACACAAAACACACACACACACACACACATATTTATACACACACATACACAAACGCATACACACACAAGCACCCACGCATAAACACGCATGGGCTGCAGTGTGCGCTTACTATGAGAAATTAATATTTTAATAACTTTCCTTGTGAACATACGATCTTCATGAAACTTCATGATCAGATAATGATTATAACATGGATATGCATGCATTTGCTAAAGCACAAGTCTCTAGTATTTGAAATACGCTTCTTAAAAAGATGTGGATGAGGAGTGGATATAAGGGTGGGTAAATTTTAACAAAAGCCGAAATTGTATAAAATGCATAGAAGTCTGCATTTAAAATTTTGAGACCCTAGCTTTCAAGATGTAGAAGACATAATTTTAAAACTGATTTTGACAAGGTTTTTTATCGATACAAAATAACGGGATGAGTTATCGATTTTTGAAGCAAAACTCGATATCAGCGTGGTATATTTAAAAACAAAAAGAGAGGTCTCTCGCTCTTGTATCTTCTTAAATCGACGCGTTCAAACGGACAGACGGCCGGACGGACAGACAGAGAGACGGACAGGGCAAAATCAACTCAGCTCGCCGCCCTGATCAAGAATATATATACTTTGTAGGATCTGCCACGCCTTCTTCTACCTGTTACATACTTTTCACAAAACCATTGTACCCTGATTTCCCATATTCAATGGGTTAGGGTAGAAATAGGTATTGCTCGAAAAGAGCAGAGCGTCATCTACGAAAACTACAGTAACGGCTAGAAAATCCAAAATTTAATCGAAATTCTTAGAATATGCTAGAAGGCGCGCTATTGTCTCTACGCATAGAATAAACGATGGAAAATGGAGATCTGCTACTACCTTGGAGCCGGTATCCAAAATATTATAACAAATAAAATTGTACAAATTATACGTGTAATTTGAAGATCCTAGCTCCAAAGATATACTAGATATAAAAGGGAACAGCTATCGATGATTTCTCAAATTTAATGGGATCATGCACTTCTTTTTGTTGTTAAAAATTTTACTATGTACTCGGGTTGATACCGTTTGGCTTGTGAAGGAGTATTCTGGTAACGCCTGACTGCAACGTTCTTACTTATTCTTAAAAATAAATATTTTAAATAATTCGATTTGGATCTATTGCTTACCCTTTTTGAGCATAACTTCATCGACTCCTGTAATAGAACAATTATCCAAGCGAACAGTTGGGCCACCAATGTTGATGAGATCACTTGGCGGAGTCAAGGGATGTCCAGGAAGCAGAGTTGGAGCAGTTGACGTGCCTCCATTGCAATACCCCGTCACCGATATCACTCCTGTTGATGAAGCCATTTCACTGCCATTCAAAGGAGCCGTATACCAGGACCCAGATGGATAATGTCGCGACTGCCAACTCTGCTGTTGGTGCTGGTTATGTTGCTGCTGGTGCTGGCTATGTGTGTGGATCGGATGCGGACTAAAATGACTGGGTACACTTGTCATCAGTTGTTCGTGAATAACTGGAGGCGCAGCTGGTGTCGACAAGGGCGGATCAAGCGTCGGCACATGTTGGGTGTTCAACAAGCGTATCTTCTCATAAATGGACTCCTGTTCACTGCCCTCACCCGAATTGCTAGCTCTTCCACTCTCCGAAGAATTCAACGGTGTTGCTGTTTGTATTAGATCATTTGTGTTGCTTGTGGTGCTAGCGCCAACGCCAACACTTACACCACTTTTGCCACTCATACTATTACCATTATTGTTGCTATTAACGTTGCTGTTAGCATTGCCTTGGCTCGTGCTAGGATTAGGATTTATGTTTGTGTTGGAGCTACTTGTTCCCGAACTTTGCTGCTCCTTTTGCGCTGCTAAGTTCCTCAAAACTCTGTTGATCGAAGATACCTAGGAGATAAAAACATCAAAAAATAAACTTCAGTCAAGAATAAAATATCGCATATTGACATATGTACTTCTAGTTTATTACACTTAATTATTAGATTATATTTAGTTGTACAGTTCGTCATATGATTGATAGTTGTTAGCTGGATAAACTGTTAAGATCTGTAATCACTGAAAACTTAGAGAGTTTAGAAATCGAACGCTAATATATGCAGTTTTGTTTAGCTCAAAGTTTTCAGTTCCTAAATCAATTTTTTAATTATCTCGGATTTGTAGATCATAAGCCAGAGCCTTTATATATTGGATAAAAGTTTATGTAAACCATTCACAAAAGAAAACTTTATTCTTTTATGACCGATTAGCTGCTCTTCGAAATTTGTAGAATTCATTTCGGTTCACTAGGAGAAGAGAATAATATTGGAATATCTGAAATAGGTCTTTGCGAGCGTCCATTAGAGTATCAACTAGTCATACATTACTGCTGTATTGTTTTTCTATTGTTATATTAGGGCAAAGCCTGCGCATGACAGCGCTTTTGAAATGAATTCAAAAGGCAACAGCGAAAACGAAACGAACGAAAGAAAGAACAAACGCGCAAAACATATAAATGAGCGAGTGAGAACAACAGGGAAAAGTGCAGTTGACTGGAAAAATTAGGCAGACATGTCCTTTCGAGGGAACGAAAGCGAATGCTTGTATAAAAACTTATTTTAAAAATAAAATGAACGCCATCCCCGATTGCATTGTACACACAAATAAAATTCATACACATATACACATCCATATATTTATACTTTTAATATGTATTCGGATACCCCAGCCACAATTCAGATTCAAACAATGCTTGCCCATCAATAGATACGGACATGGAGATACAAAAGCTTCGGCTAAAAGACGATCAGCATACATTATTACTTATTTCATTTGTTATTACAAAACTAATCGAAATATAAGCTATTGAACAACTAAATATAAGAAACTTCAACAAAAGTTGTTTACCTATGTTCAGACGCTTGCTGCATCGAATCCCTTGGCCCATCGGAACAAATTAGAGCGTGCGGCTAACATCCAGCAATTTAATTTCTAACTGCCAAACACTAACGCTTTCACCCCTCAATGATTTTTTATGGCTCTGCTCTCAATCCGTCCCTGTAGCCACCAATGCGTCGATTCCGTTTCTGTTTCTGTTTCCAGCATAAAAGGAAGAATCGGACTTTCCCTCGCGCGTGAATTTCAACGCCTTACGCTTTGTGGTGACGGGCTGGGCCGTATTTATTTAATATTGTACGTTTTTCATACTTTTTCTAGCACTGATTTCCCTTTTTGGCGCTTAATGTGCATAAAAGATTTTCCCTTCCATTTGAATGAGCACATTTTCCACACAACTGTCAATGAGGCAGAGTACAGCGCAGGCCATCGGCATCGTTGTCACAATTCATTTGCTTTCTTCGCTATTCCTTTTTTGGCATACTTAATAAACAATAAACTGCTAACTAGATAAAAAGAACGGCAGAAAAAAAAAAACAAAACAAAAATGGCGTCAAGCTTGCCAAATAAATTCACATAGCGAGTAAAATAAAATAGCAAAAGTAATGTGGCACTTAAATCATTAGAAAATACTTGAAAACTTGACATATCGACCAATTCCTTTAACTTCAGCAAATATTAAAGATACATATAAATATACATATGTATATACATATATCTAAAATTTAACTGAGAATTCTTGAATCACAATGGATTGAATTTTTTAGAACATTCAACAGATATCCAAATATGCAAAGTTGTTTAATTTGCTTTGGGCCTTAACTGAAATAATTAAGACTGCTCTAGTTGAGTCTGCCCGACTAGTAGATACCCTGAGCCCTGCAAAAACCATCTGCTAACCTCGCTTGGGCTGCGGTGTAGGCAACTTTATATAATAAGCTCGACTACGTGATCCCCTGATCCCTTCAACTAATATTTAATATTAATAATAATAATTATATAATATTTCAATAATTATTCGCAAATGCACACACACAGGCATACGCACGTACGCATAAACACGCATTGGCTGCAGTGTGAGCTTACTAAATTAATTGTTTCATAATTTTTCTTGTGGATAGACTCTTATTTCAGATCATGATTATCACATTGAAATGCAATTGTTTGCCAAAGCACAAGTCTCTAGTACTTGAAATACGCCTTTTACAAAGGTAAGAAGAAGGGGATTGCTATTGGGGTGAGAGGTAAATTATAACAAAAATCTCAAATCTATAATATACATATAAATCTACATTGAAAATTTGGAGACCCTAGTTAAAGATGTAGGAGATATAATTAAATAACTAATTCTAACTTCGATAGGGTTTTTAATTGAAAACCATATATCGAGGGTAGTTGTCGATTTTTGGAGAAAGATTCTTTATGCGCGTGATATAGAAGGACCTACATTTTAACAAGTAAGAAAACTCTAGTCGAGAGTGCTCGACTAGATACTACCCTGAACCCAACTAATAAAAATGCCCATTTACTATGGCTAAAATTTCAATTTCGATGTATTTAAAAATATAAATGAAATACAAAACTCACTTAATAAAATATAAAAATATTTTGAAACAATTAAAAAAATTAACATCAGTTGCACCGATCGGGATTCGAACCGCGAATTCTCGATCGAGCGTTATGCCGCTAACACGTTACGCCACCTCAATTTTGGAAGCTGCGCTGGCAAAACTCAAATAGATTCATTGCTGCAGCGCCATCTACCATAAACCAAACTAACAGCTGATGTGATTCAAAGAATGTTCCACAAGAAGTTTGAATGTATGTGTGCACACCTATACGATGCTGTTGTAGCTGCTGCACGTACGTTTGTTAATTGGCCAAATATTTGATGATTTTTAATTAATTTATTTATTTATTTTTGATTTTTTAATTAATTAATTTTTGACTTAATGGAATTTAATGAAACTTTCAGCATATGATCTACAAAATATATTGAATATTTCAGAAATTAAAAAAAATTAAATATCATTCACAATTAGCTGTAGTGGCATCTGACGTGAACTTGAATGATTTTATTCGATAAAAACATAACGGGATGATTTATCGAATTTTAAAAGCAAACTCGACATCCGCTCTGTATATACGGTCATTTAAAAAAAATCAAGTCTCTAGCTCTTCGGAAATCGACGCGTTCAAACACACGGACAGACGGACGGACGGACGTACAGACAGACGGACAGGGCCAAATCGACTCAGCTCGTCACCCTGATCAAGAATATATACTTTGTGGGGTCTGCCACGCCTCCTTCTGCCTTTTACATACATTTCAACAAAACCATTATACCCTGATTTCCCATTGAAAATGGGTTCAGGTTTATAGATATTGGATACTACGCCCCCTTTGACACCAAATTGTAAATGGCGTATTTAAAGTACTTTGGAATATATTTCATTTGTTCATTATGACATAATGTCATCACTTTCTGAAAGTCTCATTACAATAGTTCTAAAAGTTTCATTGGCTTCAATGACCGCTTCTACTACTACTACTAAATACTAATATTGATACTTAATATAGTTAATATTGATTTGTTTTGAATACTTTATTTTTGTGCAAACACTTTCATGGTAGTTGAATTTGAATATCTTTTTTTGTTGTTATGCTTTTTAAAGCCTATATTATTGGTTTTTAAATTAAATAAAAAAATTTTGTAAGACAACGAATTGAAAACAAGTAAGAAAACTCTAGTCGAGACTGCTCGACTAGGAGATACCCTGAACCCTCTAATCTTATATTCTAATCACTCTGCACTTCTTTTCGGCCCACATATATACACACGCACGTATTAGAACGCGCTCTGCTAACTGCGCAGTAAGCAGCGACTGCACTTGGGCAGCGCTGCAGTGTGGGCAACATTATAAGAATTTATTTGTTGAATAATTTAATTTCTATATGTACAATCTTACTGAAACTTTTAGAGCGTAATCATATGGTAAAAATGTATGTACATTCGAAAATACAAGTCTCTAGTACTTGAAATACGCCTTTTACAAAGGTGAGGGTGAAGGGGTGGATATAAGGGTGGGGGGTAAATTACAACAAAAACCGAGATTATATAAAATACATATAAGTCTACATATAAAATTAGGAGACTCTAGCTCTAAAGGAGTAAGAGATATAATTAAATAACTAGCTTTCGATAAGGTTTTTGATCGATAATAAAATATCGGGAGTAGTTATCGATATACTATAAAACTTGATATGCGCGTGATACACACGGACCTAGAAAAAATTTCAAGTCTCTAGCTCTTATATCTTCTGAGATCGACGCGTTCATACATACGGACAGACGGACGGACAGACAGACGGACAGGGCCAAATCGACTTACCTCGTCACCCTGATTAAGAATATATATACTTTGTGGGGTCTGCCACGCCGCCTTCTGCCTGTTACATACTTTTAACAAAACCATTATACCCTGATTTCCCATTTTCAATGGGGTTCAATGGGTTCAGAGTATAAAAACATAATGTAATTTTTAAAAACATTTGAAATATCACATTTAGTAGTTTTTTTTTAATGTCAAAGAACAAAAATATAATTTGTTTCCCATGTGAAAACACTTTCGTGTCAAACTGTACATAAGTATGTACATAAATAATGTATTTTTATATAATTATACTTGTGCAGTAAGGGTGTAAGAAATGTCCAAAAGTATACTTACACTTGGAATGTTATCATTTGTACACACATTCTCCTGTAATAATCTATCACGGATCTCCCATGCAAATATGCTAGGACATTCCCGTTTGTATTGCGAGATTTTGCTAACAACTTCTGCGGTGGCAACACGTGGCTTGGAACCTCCAATCGCACGAGGTCGAATACTTCCTGTTTCGTAATATCTAAAATAGACATATACATATGTATATATACATATATATGACAAGAAATTAATTTAATTTTAATAACTAATTGGTTTTCGTAGTTGGACTTACTACATATAATATTCAGATCGAGATAATATTACTGCGTGCATTTGCAAAAGCATAGGTCTCCAATATTCGAATATTCGCTTTTTGCAAACTTTATTGAAGGGGTGAACATGGGGTGGAGCTGAATTATGAATTTATATATATAATTTGGAGAGACCAACGACGTAATTGCAATAGACGGTCTTACAAGTCTTTTTTCTTACATCTAATATCGACGCGTACAAGCATACGGACAAACCGACGAATGGACATGGCTTAATCAATTTTAATCAAGCCCGAGTATCCAATTTTCAGATTTCTGGTTAATTATGCTTTAAATATAGCGGAATTTGAAAAATCACTATATGTTCAGATCCGATTTTCTTTTGCCTTATTAGGACATATCATTTTCGCTCTTATACAATGGTAACATTATCTCACGTGCAAAATTTCAGCGTTCTAGCTTTAACAGTATAGACGATCTAGATTTAACAGTGTAGTCAGTCGTCAAGGCGGTAAGATTCATAAGTCCTCATTTGAAATACTTAAAATGTTATATAAATTGGAATATTCAGTACTTACCTGCCTAAAATTTTGCTAACACACCCATTGGAAACTTGCAGGATTCGCGAAATATCACATGGTCGAGCTCCGGAGTGGGCGAGCTCAACTATTTTCTGGCGTGTCGAGTCTGGTAATGGCCTTCCTCCAACAAAGACTCCACCCAATTGATTTACTCCACTGTGACCTGAAATATAAAATTAATTGAAAACTATAACACATCGTCTCGCCAACAGTACGCGAGAATATGAAGTTCTTAGTCAATCCCAAAAGATGATTTTCAGTGACTTTTTTGTTCATATGCCCGTCACTTTTGCCTTTTATTTATACCTAAGATTATGAAACATCAAAGTTTTGCCTAAATTACAATCTAATAAAATGGGAGTATATTTGTTTTGTCCTGAGCCGTATGCACGAATGGTGAACGGTCACATGGTAAACGTATAAAATGCAACCCTGACATGGTACATAAAACCAATAGAATCTTATCATTCCGTTAACAACTAAATTTACCTGCTATTTTCTCTCTATTCATTTATATAAAATTCAACTTACTAATATTTTGCATCGGCAAATGATGGTACCAGGTTGCCTTGTGGACAATAAGATGTAAAAATATACTATATTTATCCGAGGAAATATATATTAAGATTGACATTAAATGAAGCGAGTCGGTAAGTGTGAATAGGATATTCTCTTGGCGGAGTCATTCGACAAGATATGGATAGGATGCTTAAGGTATACTAGCATTTAATTTTTTTGAGTTGTATAACATATCCTCTGGATATTTTTATATAAAAACATATTTTTTTTAAAGAAAATTTTTTCAATTAATGTGTATATTTGTAAAATTGTTGATCTAGAAATGAATTACATTGCTTTGTTTTTGTTAATTGCAAAACCTTTTTTGCGCTTTACTGCAGCAAGACTGTAAAAGTATCTAAAAACACGTTTTGGAGTTCTCTCAATTTGTCAAGATGTTTGCACTGTTTGGTCGAGTATATTTCTCTATGCGCTGACAGTTTCTTGTTTGGTAACAATTCAATTCAAATTGGTCGAGATTGAAAGGCTGATTTTATATGATTACAAAAAAAAAAAAAAAAAAAAAAAAAAAAAAAAAAAAAGTAAGAAGACTTTAGTCGAGCCTGCTCGACTAAGAGATACCCTGAATCCTCTAATCTGATGTTCTAATCAGTCTGCACTTCTTTTCGACACACATACATACACACGCACGCAGTAGAACGCGCTCTGCTAACTGCGCAGTAAGACTGCACTTGGGCTGCGCTGTAGTGTGGGCAACATTATAAGAATTTATTTGTTGAATAATTTAATTTCTAGACGTACAATCTTAATGAAACTTTCAGGGCGTAATCATATGGTGAAAATGTGTGTACATTCTAAAGCACACGTCTATAGTACTTGAAATAAGCCTTTTACAAAGGTGAGGATGAAGGGGTGGATATAAGGGTGGGGGGTAAATTACAACAAAAACCGAAATTATATAAAATACATATAAGTCTACATATAAAACTTGGAAGCTCTAGCTCTAAAGTTGTAGGAGATATAATTAAATAACTAGCTTTCGATAAGGTTTTTATTCGACAATAAAATATCTTGAGTAGTTATCGATATATAGGACAAAATTTGAAGTCTCTAGCTCTTATATATTCTGAGATCGACGCGTTCATACATACGGACGGACGGACGGACGGACAGACGGACAGCTCATCGCCCTGATCAAGAATATATATACTTTGTGGGGTCTGCCACGCCTCCTTCTGCCTGTTACATACTTTTAACAAAACCATTATACCCTGATTTCCCATTTTCAATGGGTTTAGGGTATAAACAAGTAAGAAAACTCTAGTCGAGAGTGCTCGACTAGATACTACCCTGAACCCAACAAATAAAAATGCTCATTTAGTATGGCTGAAATTTCAATTTCGATGTATTTAAAAATATAAATAAAATACCAAACTCATTTAATAAAATATAAAAATATTTTGAAATAATTAAAAAAAAATTAACATCAGTTGCATCGACCGGGATTCGAACCGCGACTCCTCGGTCGAGCGTCATGCTGCTAACACACTAGGCCACCTCACTCCTGCTAGTGGCGCTGGCAAAACTCAAATAGATTCACTGCTGCAGCGCCATCTACCAAAACTAAATGAAACTAACTGCTGATGTGATTCTAAGAATCTGCTAGAATAACCAAACTATTAAAAACTCACATAAAGTATAGTTAAAATTTCAATTTCGGTGTATTTAAAAATATAAATTAAATAGAAAACGTATTTATGAAAATATAAAAATATTTTGAAACAATTTAAAAAAAAAAACATCAGTGTTGCACCGATCGGGATTCGAACCGCGACTTCTTGATCCAGCGTCATGCACCTAACACACTAGGCCACCCCACTCCTGCTGGTGGCGCTGGCAAAACTCAAATAGATTCACTGCTGCAGCGCCATCTACCAAAACTAAACGAAACTAACAGCTGATGTGATGTATTTGTTGTAGCTGCTGCACGTGCGTTTGTTAATTGGCCAAATATTTGATTATTTTTTATTAATTTTTGACTGAACGGAATTTAATGAAACTTTCAGCATATGATCTACATATTATATTGAATATTTGAGAAATTTGAAAAAAGAAAAATCATTCACAATTAGCTATAGAGGCACCTGATTTGAACTTGAATGTTTTTACTCGATAAAAACATAACGGGATGATTTATCGAATTTTAAAAGCAAACTCGACGTCCGCGCTGTATATACGGTCATTTTAAAAAAAAATTCAAGTCTCTAGCTCTTATATCTTCGGAAATCGACGCGTTCAAACATACGGACAGACGGACAGACGGACAGACAGACAGACGGACAGGGCTAAATCGACTCAGCTCGTCGCCCTGATCAAGAATATATATACTTTGTGGGGTCTGCCACGCCTCCTTCTGCCTGTTACATACATTTCAACAAAACCATTATACCCTGATTTCCCATTTTCAATGGGTTCAGGGTATAAAAACAAGTCAATTCAAAAACAAAACACGATAAAGTGAAAATAGATAATCAAATCAACTGGTCAACCAGAAAGAAAAAATAAGAAGCACTCGTTATGTCGATGGATGACATGGATTTCAAATATATTTCCTAGTATCGTTGCTTGTGAGATAATCTCTAAATCTGCGTATCAATGTGACTCCTTATTGAGCCCAACGATGCGGTAACTTGTCTGCCAGTTTTACCCTATTACTGAATGGCTCGAGATGAGGGTCAAAGTACTTTGAAAGACTAAGCCCGACTCTAAATTTTACGGCAATCGGTTGGCAGAGCAGCTAAGCGTTAAACGTTAAGCTACCATACCATCAAATATAATATATAACAGATTAGAGAGATAACATCTTTTTGCTATGTTTTCAATAACTCAGTAATAATCTATTGGAACTAACTTCACTTCTAGTTCTCAATATATACATATAAATTAATAAGTAAGAAAGCTGTAGTCGAGACTGCTCGACTACGAGATCCCCTGAAACCCTTTGAGCAACAGCGATTTCTATCATTTTTCGCGTCTTTCTGCTTACAGAGGAAACACACACACAGACACACATAGGCACGCACGCATAAACACGCATGGGCTGCAGTGTGGGCTGACTATGGGAACTTAATTGTTTGATAACTTTTCTTATGGATGTACTTGATTCATGATACTCTTAGATTGTGATTGTATCATTAAAATACGTACATTGGCCAAAGCTTAAATCTCTAGTATTTGAAATATGTCCTTTACAAATTTAGCGGTGAGGGGGTGAATATAGGGGTGGGGGGTGAATTATAACAAAAATCGAAATACTATAAAGTACAAATGAACTATGTAAGTTCATTTGTACTTTTTAGTATTTCGATGGCAACTCCAGCTCTAAAGATATTGGAGATTTACAGTAGAATCCGGTTATAGCAGTCAAGGGACCGTCGATTTTACCCGGAGGACGCTTTAACCAGAAAGAGTAAAAAAAATATATATTTTTTTATATTTTTTTTTTTCATTTTTTCGGTTGCCATGTTCGTAAAAGCTTTTACTATAAAATAATTCAAATTTTTAATCAAAACAACCATTTTTTATAAACTTGTTTCATTAGCATGGTTTAGAAACATTTTTGTGACGTCGGCATTGTACTTTGTCTCTCTCCCTCTCTAGGTCTTAGCAGCATTTGTGTAGAAGATATAATTTTATAACTGGTTTTTGATAAGGTTTTTTATCGATAAAAAAAGATCGGGATGAGTTATCGATTTTTAATGATAAACTCGATATCCGCGCTGTAATTACGGACATTTAAAAAAATTTGAAGTCTCTAGCTCTTATATCTTCTGAAATCGACGCGTTCATACATACGGACAGGCGGACAGGGCCAAATCAACTCAGCTCGTCACCCTGATCAAGAATATATATACTTTGTGGGGTCTGCCACACCTCCTTCTGCCTGTTAGATACGTACATTTCTACAAAACCATTATACCCTGATTTCCCATTTTCAATGGGTTCAGGGTATAAAAACAAGTAAGAGTGCTCTAGTCGATACTTCTCGACTAGAAGACAATATTTGTGGGCAATATTATGAGAATTTTGTTGTTGAATAATTTCTCTTATATTGGAACTATCTTAAAATTTTTCTAACTTTTATAACTTCTGGGATCGACGCGTTCATACGGACAGACGGACAGGGCTATATCGACTCAGCTTTTCGCCCTGATCAGGAATATATATACTTTATGGGGCCTGCCATGCTTCCGTCTTATTTTCACAAGACCATTATACCTTGATTTCCCATTTTCAATAGGATTAACAATGTAATTGCTAGACAAATCAGATGGGATGCAATTTGGACCTTGGACCTAGATCTGGACATATCATTGCGATGACAAGGGCAAGAAATAACCACTACGAACCCCTAGGACATCACGTCGCACAATGATCGCGTCACTAACAGTCTCATTTGGGTTTCATGAATGTGTAGCTGTGACAGTTGTGTGCGAAAACGAGATAGTCCTATATATATATTAGGAGAGAAGAGCGTGTTGCAGTTTGGCTGATGTGTGACACGAGCAGCGCAAACACAATGATCAGACAAAACAAAATGCTGATGCTTTTGTTTATTATCCATTCGACTTCGGCTTCCAACGTCATGATAATTGTTTTCATTTGTAACGACATGACACGAAACGGTCTTTGAACACAGAACACTCTTCAATTCCATTATATAGGTGGAAAATGATTGTATTGATTCATAAAACAAACAATGGCACGGACATAACTAAAACTACTTATCGGCACAGCGGGACAGAGAGTGTTAGGTAGTAAGGGGACGAAGGCACCCCAAAAGGAGGTTTGCAAAACGAGGAGAGAAGCATGTCGAACGGGCACAGGAGTGTCAATCAGCTATGTGTTCTTTGCCGATGGTGTTCAATATGTACCTTATGTGCATCTAAACATCTTTACTTGGACTTACAGAGAGACTCGGAACTCGGGGTCTTTCTCTCTCTGTACTGTATCCGTTATCCATTGTCCGTACTGATCAGCTTGGCTATGGATTTTTGTCCTCGATTCATTGTGTGACCATAATTGCCAGCTTATACAGATTCCAGATCCATTGACCAAGTCATTCACAACACAAAGCCAACAAACAATTAGTGGAAAAATCAATGAAAAACAATGTCTCGCAATTTTCACACCGAATGCCAATCATTTTCACAAATCGTGGCAGCGACTGATAAGCGTGCTTCTGGGTAGTACTAAATCCTAAATAACTCAATTAGGCAAGTATATGTATAAGAAACCAGATTGCCAGATTGCAGGCAAATATATATATATATATATATTGGGATTTTTCTTGTTTTTTTTTTTTACAATTAAGTTCCCATAGTAAGCCCACACTGCAGCGAATGCGTGTTTATGCCTGTGTGTGTGAGTGCCTGTGCGCATGTGCGAATAATTATTGAAATATCAGTTGTTCGAAGGGTTTTTATGGATCTCGTAGTCGAGCAGTCTCGACTACAGCTTTCTTACCTGTTGTAGATCAAGCATGGAGTACACATTAAAGCATTCGCTCTGTCTTTCTATTTTACTTTTGATTCTGTACTTAAGAATATTATATTTTCAGAAAGTGGAAGCATATGTATTGTTTGAGCTTCATTCTCTTTTTTACGAGCACCATACCACGGCTAGGGAAAGGATCGAAGGATCAGATATATAAGAATTGTGTAGTCTTGATTGTCAGTCCAATTAAAGGTATCAAGAAATGAACTGTTTGAACGCGTCGATCTCAAAGGATATAAAAGCAAGAGACTTGAAATGTTGTTATATATATATTTTCGATCAGGGCGATGAGCTGAGTCGATATAGCCGTGTCCGTCTGTCGGTCCGTCCGTCCGTCCGTATGAGCGCCTAGATCTTAGAAGTTATAAGATCTAGAGAGCTGAAATTTTGCATGTAGACTCTTGTATACCAGTATTTGCCATATAGTATTTTGTCATATATTTCGATGTTTCATCCGAAAACTTTTTTATCGAGAATAATCGAAAGATTGATTTGGTTTTTTCAGCCTAATTTGAACACTTTTAGACCTGGAAACTTCAGATTTACTGCGTATATACCGTTGATGGTTACAAAGATTTTGTAATTTGCAGATTTTGAATACCACGCCCCCTTCGTCAGCAATTAAAATAGAATGTATTTTAAGTACTAGAGGCTTGTGCTTTGGAATATATACACATTCTAACCATATGATCACGTTCTAAAAGTTTCATAAAGATAGTCTTACTACAAGAGAAATTATTCAACAAATAAATTCTCATGCTATTGCCCAAGCTCTGTCGCTGCTAAGTGCGCAGTCAGCAGAGCGCGTGATATACGTGCGTGTTGATGCGTGTGTATGCATGAGTGCATAAAAGAAGTGCAGAATTATAGTATCAGCTTAGATGGCTCAGAGTATCTCCCACTCGAGCAGTCTCGACTGGAGCCTTCTTACTTCTTTTAACAATATTTTGATTGAGCTTAAGTCTGCGTCTGCCAATAACAAATATGAGTTAAACATTAAAGTTGATTGAAAAATTTGAGATGATACTAAAAACATACATTCATCATCTGTTAAGTGATAGTAGGTTGTGGTAAAGTACGAAGACGTTGAGTGAGGTGGCTGTGGAGATGCAGTTGCATCCGCAACTTCCATCGTAGCTGTTGCAGCAGCCTTTGCATCAATACCGGCCAGTCCGTTGCCACTAGCCACGCCCAAACAGGGCAGATTTCTCATAGCAAGAGCATTGTCTATAAGAAGAAAAGAGCAAAGCAAATGAAAAATAATCACAACAGCTGTCAGACGTGCACATAATACAATACTTATATGAACAATATTATAGCAATTTAATACTTATATGATCTTATATTTTTATACCCTGAACCCATTTTCAATGGGAAATCAGGGTATAATGGTTTTGTTCTTTATTTCTGGAAGCAATATTTCCAAATACTTCTGAGCCGAGATGTATTTTAATATGCTTACCGAAATTGGCATTCTCTTTAATTGTAAAACAACGTATTAATTTATTAAATCATAAATTTCATATTTGAACACGATTTGAATCTTTTCGTTTTACGCTTGTTGCCTGTATGAACTTAAACCGTTTCGACCGTCCGTCCGTCCGAATAAACGCCAAGAAGACATAAGAGGTAGACACTTGAAATTTTGCATGCTTATTCGTGTTCCCATATGTTGTACAAATTTATCATTTTTCTTTTATATCGACAATTTTTGTTAAATTGATTTAGTTTTTAAAGCGTAATTTGAACACTATTATACCTAAAACCTTCAGATTTTGTGTGTATATCGACTTTACGAATACGAAGACTTTGTAATTTACAAATTTTGGATACCATGCCCACTTTACCCAAAATTAAAAAAAAAAAAGCTTGAGCTTTGGTAAAGTCACACCTTTAAATGCCATTATTACAATTTTAATAATAATAGTATTTTGATAGTATTACACAATAATATTGCTTTGCAGTCGCTACTGCTTTGTGTAGAAGCGTGCGTATTTGTGTGTGCATGTGATTGATTTTGTATGTGTGTATAAAATAAGTACAGAATAATTAGGATATCAGCTTTTTGCAGAGTTTAGTGGCTCTTCTAGTCGAGCAGTCTCGACAGAGCACTCTGACTTGCTCGATAGAAAAGCAATTGCTCATACGCACTCGTATAGGAGAAACGCATACGCTCTTGACGAAACGCTGCTTTTAACAACTATTAAATGAATTTCAATATTTTATATTATATATACAGAAAGACGAAGAGGATCACATTGACTCACCTCGTCGTCCTTATCAAGATTATTATCAAAATATTAGCGAAACCATATACACTGATTAAACATTTTATGGTAAGGAAAACTAATATCAAAGTTACATATGATAATGCATATTTCTATTATTAATATTTATGAGCACCTATATAGTCTAAATTTAGGAAGAGTATTTAAATAAATTCGTGGTTCCCTTGTGATCCAGAACCTCAAATAACTCATATTTATATATTCCAACAACTTCATTTTGGTACTTTTATGTTGATTCTTTTGTTCTTCTTGTGGATTCTTACTGTAAACTTATTCAGTAATCATTTGCACACCTAAAGCGTTATTATTCATTTTATATATATGCATATTAACTGAAATACACATACAAATGCCTGATAACAGATTATATTAAAAGTTTGAAAGACAGTTATCGTCGGAAACTAAATAGGAGTTCTTAGAAATTAAACAATATATGAGATTTTCTTGTTTTTAAAGGTCAGGCAAAAGTTTTAATCATACCCTTATGGTTCATATCATCCAGAGCGGGCAGTCGTTCAATTAGTGCTCCTGTTGACCAAGGCACTGTTCCCATAGCTGCAGGCGTAGGTTGAAGCGTAAACATTTTTTATTTTTATTTATTTTATTTATTTTTTTTTTTTTTGTAAGTGCTAATAATTTTTGCAGTTATTCCAGCAGTCAGATTCACTCTCTTGCTGGTAGCAAGTGCTAGTGGTGGTGCTAGTGTTGATTTCCACTTTTGGACTTCAAATGCGAAATTTCTCGCATTTATTTAGGCAATCTGAGTGCTGAAACTTAAACGGGCTACTCGTCATTTGAGTATCAACAATGAACATGTAATATAAGTGCCAGGGCTCACTGCAGGCGTCAATATTTCACACAGCGCTACCACCACAGGATTCTGTTTGTCTCAAAATAATTCATGCAGATGGTAGTGATTTTTATTTTCTTTAATTAAAGCGCTCTGTATTTGTTAGATGCACATGTATACATACATATATGCCTGTATGTGTTATTTGTTTTTTTTTTTTTGTTTTTTTTTTTTTTATGCTTTTTTGTAATGGAGCACTCGCTTTTATTTTAGTTCACTTGTTCATTTTTGTGCACTCTACTTTGTTTTCAATTTAACGGGCACATCATATTGTCGCGTTTTCACTATTTAATGCGATACCGGTCCGCGTTATGTGTGCACACACAATAATCGCACATATTCCACGTTTTCCACACAAATATATATACGTATTATAATATGCCTTCTGCCTAAATCTAGTAGATGCTACGCAGCGTTGACAAACCGTTACCGATGCAGACATATTAAACTCATGATCGAAGGCCGCCGGTACAAGTAGTTACAGTAAATGCGCGAGCGACAATGCCAATGCTAACGCCAGTATTACTATCGCAAGATTCGGAGTTTGCTTGTGTGGCTCGGACGTATGGGCTAATTTGAACCGTGGTGAATAGGCGGCTCTCTGATTGGCTGGCAGAGCCCATCCACTTAGTACCCACTTCCCTTGTGGTCGTATGCAACTCAATGATTGGCAGCGGGCCAGCTCACAAGCTGTTCTGCTCTATCACGCATTGGAAATGCCATCTGTGTGCGCAGTACAGCAATACAAGCTGGGCCTTAAAAGCAGCCTGTCTCGTAAACAGTTACAACGCTTGTTGCGCCAAAAACCAAAAGAGGTCAAGCCAATTTTTATTATTTCTGGCAAAGATATTGGATCTATAAAATATTTTTTCTGTCAAATTAAAATTTTTAGTAATTGATTTAGCCATAATGTATATATTCTAAATATTACGTGGAAAATTTAAACAATGAAAAATTTTTCTTATATTAACGTAATTTGATTTTATATATTATGTGTTATGCACACAGGGTCATCGCATACACAATTTTCATATATATATATATATATATATATATGTATATACATACGTATATGTGTGTACGACTGTGTATGCGGATTTGTGTACATGAGTACACATGTCTGCTTGTTGGATTGGGAAACTCGAATTCTATTTGAATTACCCGAATGAACGGGCGAGTAAGTTGCAGTCGCCCAATTGAATTGTTTCATTCCGATACAATAACCTCTAGACTGTTCCGTTAACTACCCACATGGCTTCCGTTTCGACAAACACAATCACAACACGAATGCGAATGCGAACGAATGGGCGGCATGGAGCTTCAGGACCCTGTTCCTGTTCCTGTTCCTGATTTCGATTCTGTGTGTAAACGTGGGCGTGGGCGTGGGTGCGTGGTTGTTTTCAAAATGACGACGGACGCGGACACACCCTCATCTGCACATGCAGCCAGCATATCGTAAGTGTGTATTATCGTTTGTCCTGCTTTCGCTGGCTTGCGAATCGCTCGGCTGAATATCGGCATTAGATAGAGATAGCCATACATATATACTGTAAAGTACGATTTCCATTTTTGCACAAAATGTTTACAGAATGCATATGAAAATGATTACTAATAGGCGAGTTGCTACAGTCCCATCGAATTGACACTTTCTTGCGGGCAAAAGTTGATTTCTTTTCCGATTTAGATTTTTGATGTAACTCACAGTTACAACCTAGAATTAAAAAAAAGAAAATTACTAAGTAGGAGTGTTTAACTTTGTGATGATATCTTCTTTTCATTAAATCCGATCATAATGGTCTATGTTTCTAACGAAAAAATTTATGTGTGGCAGGAATATTTCATAAATCTGACCCCGTCGGGTCGTGCCACATCAGCTATTTAATTTCACATTAAAGTAATCCATATACTAGATATCCGCAAAATATATAATTTCTAAATGTTCTTTAAATGAAATTAAATTATATATTAAATATATACAGTGTCTAACATCAACTTCAAACGATGAGGTATATATCAATATAGTACGTTTAACATAAGTAACAAAATTTATATCTGTTATTCGATGGAATAGCTAGCGAACCTCAGATATTAAATTATAATTCAACCCGCTTTTGAAGCTAAGGTCCCTAATTTTTGCATTTCGATTTATTTCATATCAGTCCATGACAATAAATTTTGACATCCATATAAATCTTAAAGCTCTAAAGCACCGAGTGAATGCGTGTGAAATGTGAAATGTTCACGTCTTAGACCTTTCGAATAGATATTTAAATTAATACTCACACATAAACCCTATGTCAATTTTAAATGTGTAATAAATAAACAAATATTGAATAGAGAATGTATTTGGATTATTTGCTGAAATTAAAATCATATTCATTGAAATTCGTTAAGAAAACTCACCTGGTAGCATGTCTGTAGACATGTGTGCACATGTTATCTCTCTTGAATTGGGTGTGCATTGTACTTTAGTTTAGGTTTGCTACTTTGCACTGATCACTGATATACACATATATATAACTATAAAAATACTGAAATTGCCATGTGTTAAACTAATCTCTTTCACCACTACCAGTTATATATATATATATATATATATATATATATATATATATATATATATATATATATATATATATATATATATATCCCTACAAGACATTGATATATAATACAGTCTGATCCTTCATTTCAAACCCATCATCACATATGATAACAACACGTATTTAGAACTGCAGGAGCCGTCCAGTCATCCCCTCTTTTATAGCGTTGCTTGACAAGCACCCCTTTTTATGAAACTAAGAATTTTAATTTCTTACGATTACATCTGAGATATGCGCAAGCTTTTATCGCTTGGAATCATTCTAATATGTACAAAGATGCCAAGAAAACGAAAACGAATCTTGCACGCAACGGAGCAATATAAGTATGATTCCAATTCCTATATAAGACACATGAAAGCAAGTCTCTCAGCAGGAAATTGTGCCCGTCCTGCAGATCATCGGAACTCGATTGTGCCACGTGCCGTATAGAACGCCATGTGGAACGGCGTTGATGCAAAAGTTTCCCGCATCGAGGATGAGCTGAGGCCGAATCCGCCGCGTGTTGTGTTGCGCGACCAGTTTTGCACCAATAGGAATATTAATGATTTACGCTTTGAATCTAGATACGAAGTCGATCTGGACTATGAAAAAATAAAGAATAAACACTCCAAACTTTGCAATTAAGCTTTACTGTAAAAGAGGAACTAGAGCTGAACCATCCGATCTTTAATAACTTGTGCTTAATCTGTATTTGTATCTGTATCATAATATTAACACAAATTTAAATCTGGAACGCCAACCGACTACGCTATACAACTTCACAACTAAAGCGAAAATGTTTTATTTCATAAGCTATATACAATTCAGCAAGCACATGATTCAGGTCCGACGGACGGACGAACTGGCAACTGTCTTGCCAATAAGTCTTATACCCTTTTTCCAGCTTTGTGATGAAGTATTAAGATTTAAGATAACTTCTTGTGTCGATTTTTATACCCTGAACCCATTGAAAATGGGAAATCAGGGTATAATGGTTTTGTGAAAAAGTATGTAACGGGCAGAAGGAGGCGTGGCAGACCCCACAAAGTATATATATTCTTGATCAGCGTGACGAGCTGAGTCGATATAGCCCTGTCCGTCTGTCCGTCCGTCCGTCCGTCCGTCCGTCCGTCCGTCCGTCCGTATGAGTGCGTCGATCTCAGAAGTTATAAGAGCTAGGGAGCTGAAATTTGGCATGCATACCCGTGTGTACCATACGCAGTACGAGTTTGCTTTATTTTTCGATACATCGTCCGATAACTTTTTTATCGAGAATAATCGAAAAATTGATTTTGTTTTTTTAGCCTAATTTGAACATTTTTAAACCTGTAGTCTGTTTACAAAAGAAATTATTCGACAAATAAATTCTCATAATATTGCCCACACTGCAGCGCAGCCCAAGCGCAGTCGCTGCCCACTGCGCAGTTAGCAGAGCGCAGGCTTATGCGTGCGTGTGGATGCATCTGTATGTATGTGTGCATAAAAGAAGTGCAGAATGATTAGAATATCAGATTAGAGGATTCAGGGTATCTCCTAGTCGAGCAGTCTCGACTAGAGCTTTCTTACTTGTTTATTTTTATTTTCAAAGTTGCGACATTTTCTATGTGTTTTGCAGTAACATAGCAATGGGCGTGGCAAAGGCGACGTCGTGCAAGAATACGATTACGACTAAGATTACAAATTGATTACCGTAAATTGTTACATCATTTTGCATCGCTGCTTTACCGGTTTTCAACTCCCATTTGTTGCTGTTTTTATTGTTTGTTGTTTCGTGTTGATGTTGGCTGAGCAGCATGCGACCGTCTGATATGCTCACTGCGTCCTGAGTGAAGTCTTGCGAGCAAGCGATAAGAACGCAATGCCTTACTATACAGACCAAGCGTTGCGAAGCATGTGTAGAGTCAAACTAAGGCCGTGGTTGAAGCCAGTAATGGGATAGGCATGAAATATTCAATTCGGATGTATGTATGTGTGCATACTTAGCAGGAAGAACATGGGCGCAGATTTTAACAAACGGGAAAACTTTAGGTTATATTAAAATGTGTATATTAACAAAAACTAAGAGGACTTATATGCCGCAATCTGCCTCGATGCAGTCTTTAATCAATAATTCACATCCAAAGTCCAAAAAGTGTTATATATAGCGCAACAGTTTTTGAACACAGTTCATCTTCCAATTCTAAATCCTTCCGAATAGTCATTGCGTTTGTAAATTTGCAATTTAAGTTTTGTATTGCTTCACAAAAGGTAATGATTATATTTATGTTGTGTGTTGTCCGTATTGCTATCTGTCCGTCCGTATGATTTCAAATTTTGTTTAAATACCAATAAAAACTGTTATTATTCGCTCGATACTCACCCTAGATTAAGCAATTGGATCTGAGCATTAAATGCATTGGGAAAATTGTACTTTATTTTAAGCACTAAAAGTATAGAAAATATTGTAAATATGTTTATATTATATAAGGATCATTTTCAGCTTCAATTTTTGTTTCCCACTATCATTCGTTATAGAACCTACTAGTTTTTGTATTGATGTATAGATACACACTTACTTGACAGTTACTACAGATTTATTTGAAATTGTCGGCGTAAAATATGTATAATTTACACCAAATTTGCTTAATCCATAATAAATCACAACAATTATCACATTTGAAAATACCAGGCAGCCCCCTTTATGTTTTGTCCGCATTGCTCCCCACCGGGAATCTTACTAACGAGTCATTAAACAATTAAAGACTCGAGTACTAGCAACAAGGCAGCCAGGCAGACAGCCCGCTTGATGGCCAGCCAAGCATTTGACCAGCCAACCAAATACAAACAACCAAAAATACATATCAGAGACACGCCATGGTGTGTACAATCGCTGTGGGAAACTGTTAAGCGGTGAAATGGGAAGCGAGGAAGTGGGACAAGAGGGGAATCAATCATCGGGGTTTACCAAAGCACAACAGCCAAGTTTCACGCACGCCCATTTCACCCGAGAGCCAACCACTGTGAATATGCTTCAATTATTATGAGCATTCCGTGCCGTGCCTCCCACTTCTGCCATACCCATACCTATACCACCCACACATATCCCATAAGGATTATCACTTAACAAAAGTCCAATCCCAACCCCGTTCCGGGAATGGATATTCTCTAGAACAAGGGGAGCAGTTCGTTGAGTGGCATTAAAGGATGCATACGTAATTAAAAGAATACATGCTGGGATGCCCATCCAACAGATATAACAACAAAAATTAAAAAGATTGCAGTATAGCTGGTATAGCAAAGATATAAACATATTTAATTTCAGGTTATATATTTAATAACAATATTCTACTATTTACGACTACATAATATGAACACATACAGATAAATAAATCGTACAATGGCATTCAGTGCATTAGATGAGAAATGATAAGCATATACATATGTATATATAACAGTTTTGAAGGCGATTATCAATTTCTAGGAATGGGAGCAAGCAGCCAATTTTGATATCGATTTTAGAATTTATCCTGAATGGGCTACTCCAAATTTCCATCCAGCAATTGACAGCAAGATTTATATTTCCTGATATTCGCTCGAAGTTGCTCTCTCAGGTGGAATGAGCTAATTGTTTATAAAAAAAATAAAAGAGAGCGAAATGAAATGAATTAATATTTGTATAAACTCTAACCGTCTCTACCCCAGTTAAACGTATATTTTTATATCGTATGTAACATAACGGATTTTTAAAAAATTTTCAGCATTTGATTGAAATATTTTATGAATATTTTCCAATTTAGTTAAAATGTTAAAATGTTAAGATCTTTGTGAGTTTCGCAAGCATTTTCTTGCTGTTACTAATCAGTTAATTAACATACTGAACTAAATATTGAAAAAGAAATGCTCAAATGCCTCAAACACTTACTTGAATAAGTATTGTAAATGGGAAACGAACCGTTTAAAGATATAGATGCAAGGGCAATTTTCACCCTCCCATCAAAGAGACATTTAACATATCTAAACATTTTAATATTAAATACATACATAGTACTTACTTGCTTTGTCCCTCTCTCTCTCTCCCTCCCTCCCTATGCTTAGTACTTACTTGCTTTCTCCCTCTCTCTCTCTCTCCCTCCCTCTCTTTCTCTCTCTGCTTAGTACTTATCTGTTACACGGATGACGATGGTATCGCATTAAATCCAACGAACCGAAATTTCAAAATTCGTCAAAGTTTCGAATTATTATCAACGCGTTTTAAATAGTACACAAATGTAAGTGACTCATAAATACCCTTCCATTAAAAATATATCTTTAGTTGATATATTTTGAAAGCATTCATATTATAACATTTAACATTGAAAATAATACCTTATTTGAAAATGTTTTCGGTTGCATACAAGCTGTATAAATTGGAATCCATATCTAAATTCCCATAGAGCAACCAAAATATTTTTATATGCGTTATCGGTGTGAAAGGAGTATATTTGTTTTCCACACATGGTCAATATTAAGGAATCAGTAAAGAAATATCCATGAAGTAAGTGAAGCATTTCATATTCCATAAAAATACGATTAAGTCGAACAAAAATAGGGAAATTGTATTTAGCCGACTGCTCAAAACTGCTAACGTTAGATGAAACCAAAGGTGTGATGATTTATTCCTGATAAATCTACATATGTTCTTGAAGTATCTATAAGAGTGTGTATATATTTATATAGTGGCTCTAGCAATTATCTCAAGAGAATTAAAGACTAGATGAAATCGGAACATTCCCCCATTGGCCTTTTTCATCCGTAGTCTTAGATTTCATATATCAGCCCGATCTACTAAAGCATGGTGAATGGTGAAGGGTGGATGGAGATTGAGCCTGGGAAGTATGTGTACTCAAAGTGCTGTGATTTAACAAATGGCAGGAGTAAGCGTTGGGTTTGAAAGTCCAACTGAGTGGAACAAATAGAAAATCGACATTTTTGCCAGTTCTTATGAAGGGAAGCATTAAATAGGTAATTTGTTTTGTTAGTATAGAAATAAAAGCCAGTATGTGTACTTTAGTCAGACGCTCCCGACATAGAAAATAATCAACGCATACTATTTCATTAAAGATTGTTTTTCAATTTTTAGATGATTAGGAAAATATAACTATAATGTGAACTTTCAATTTGCCAACCTTGATGCCAACCTAGCTGCTAGCTAGAAACCAAAAATATACAGAACTGTAATTTTCTAATGGGTTAAGGGCTTGAAAAGTGTTGTAGTTAGGTGTAACTGGACATAACTTTTCTGCGTTTTTATACTAAATAGAACGCAACTATGCCTCGACGGTAAAACAAATTTGCAATGCGTTATTATCTCTTGCAGCTCAAATCAGTTTTTGGCTCTTAAAAAATCTTGCACTCTTTGAAAATTCTATTGCCCGCTGCCTTCTCTTTGTGATATTGGCAATCAGGGTCAATCTGTGAAAATATGTGCATTCCTGATCGCAACAGTAAATGAATATATATGAATATACAGACGAAATAAGTCACTCTAACCCTGTCCCCTGCCCTGGTTGGACACTTCCGTCAAAAGTCTTCTGTATGTTTTAGGATATGTTGTTGTTGTAATCACATATCACTTGCAAATCACTGTTCTTAGCATAACTATGAAATTCTTCAACCGCGTGCCTTCACAAAATGACTTTAAAAAAGGCAACCCTTAAAGCAAATGAGGTACAATAACCGTGGTTCTTCTCATAAAAACTCAGTAATAATACAAGTAAAACCATAATTGCATGTTTTCACACGAGAATCGATATAGAATCGTCTTGTCCCTTTGAGGGTTGTTCATCACAAAGGTCGCGGTGATCTACACTATTTGTTTGAGCTAAGAAAATCACTTAACTAAGATCACGCTGATTTTCACCACATGCTGTGACTCAGACTGTTCCTATGCTCAGCTACAAAGATCTAAATTTTCGATTTGTAAAAAGAAAACAAAGCAAAACCAAGCAACAAATCACAATAAACAGAAGCTGGGCTAAGGCAACTCAAGGCATATACATATACAACTTAACACCACGTTGAAGGAACGAGAATATCCAGAGTTAAGGACATCAACTCTCAATTGTAAAAAAAAAAAAATTTCCAAACGGAATCAACTGAACTCAAAATTTGAGTACACGCTAATTCATTTAATGTGCGAATGTGGCTCGCCGAGTCTTAACCACAAAGTTTACTTGTGGACTTAAACATAGAAATTCGCATGTTAGCGGTGAGTTGCCCTTATGATTGCTCTTTGTTGTTGTGGGTGTTGGTATATGGTTTGTCAGTAACCAAACAACAAAACATAATCAAATATTCGAATTGCGAATATTCCTACATTTAAGTTTTCTCCTCTATATATACATAGAAATTCACACCGCATACTGCAATTTTTATGTTGATTGTGACTCATTTTCGTTAGGCCTATAATTTCCACAATGCTATCGAACATGATTTTCTCTTTTATACAGTGCTGGATACAGCTACTACGTTCGTTGTAATAATTGGAAATAGACAGACTCGCTGCTATTAATAGCCCAATGTGAATGCGATAAAAGGGAAAGGTTGATGTATTTGCTTATCTTCGCTGTGTTCGTAGCTTAACTCACTTAACGAAAGGCGGCGAGCTTTACTCACTGAACGAAATTTCGATAGACGAGTACAGTGATGAAAATCAAGTTAGCAAACGAACTTAACTTGACACTACCGTACTATTCTGCAGCTAAATTTCTTAAAAACAAATTAGTATCCTTAATTTTGTTGATACTTCAAGCTAACTTATTTATTTATTTATATATTGAGTTTAAAATATATATACATATATATATATATATATAAAGTTCTTTCACGCGTTACTACCTAAATCAACTCAATATATATAAGTAATTATATTTATACTTGGTCAGGTTTTTGTCACAAACTTATAAATTGTATCTCTTTGGCCGAAGTAACAGAAGGAGTAGAAGCTGTTGAAACCAGTTAGGACATCAAGAAAAACTAACGTTCCGCAAAATGAATAATAGGAAGACGAAAGTCAGCAATTGTTTTTCTCTTTTTTCAAATCACAGCTAACACTTTTTCATAAGCTTTGCATCTCCAATATATTTTGTGAAATAATAAATATTTGCAACTTTCTCATTTATTCATAAAGTATACAAATATCATATCTTAATAAGAAAAAATTTTGTAATTTCAATACTCCGTTTGATGCCCAAGCATAGTGCGTATTCGGATTTAGGTCAACTGAAGTAGAGTATTTATAATTCGATAGATGACTAAATAATTGGCTGACGTATTTCGTGGCAAGCAAGAACAACTAAGAGTGCATAAGAATATTAAAGTCGACTTGAGGATACCATTTAAAAATTTATATCAATTTTCACTTTTATAAAAAAATATATTTCAGGTGCTCAACTGCTACAGAGTATAGATATACTTTAAAACATATGAATATATATAAATTAATTAAAAGGATATATATGTGTCGGGAGCCATTTGAAGCAGAGCAACGGGTATAGGGTATACAAAAGCAGGGCCGCAATCGGGGTCCTTCATGAGAGCGCAATGTTTTATCATAGTATCATAGTATATAGTATATAGTTATCTGAGTATTAACATATATTTTATTTGATTAAGAACAAATATAGAATTAAGCATCCAAGACTTATTTACCAACAGTGCGTGCTAGATTGAAATTTAAATAAGCACGTATATTAGACTATGAATAATGTGCAAAGCATTGACGCTGCACACCCACACACTGAAATGGGACCTGGTGCCCTAACCGAACGAAGCACACACTCATCCTCAGCACAACAGCTTCTTGTTTATGTCTGTGAATGTCGATGCGGATCTGTCAGTTAGTTATATGGCACGGTCAGGCTCTGTTGTATATCGCTGTATTCATTGGCGTTGCTGTTGCCGCTGCCGTAGCGGTTGCCATATCTGCCGATCCCTGTTTTATTAATAAATTTATTATTATTACTTTTTTAAAGCTGTGTGCGCGGTGCAAGTGAAATAATTGACACATGTGCTAATATTTTTATTACATATTGTTTTATAACATAAAAAAAAGTGTATGCCTGTGCATGTATGTACAATGCATGAATAAATAACAAAAATTTGCGATCATATGAGTGAATATGTAGACATGCAGCCATTTAGATACATATATGTATGCTGAGAAATATACACACAAACATACATGTGTACACATACTCATGAATGTGCCTACATACATGTACATATACAAGTATGTGTGTATGTATAAAACCGTACGTACCTACATATGTTTCTAAAAAGTACGTTCACAGAAGTGTTCAAAATAGATTTCGAGTACATACCCACAAACATGCGTGTTTATACACACATACACACACACATATATATATATATATATATATATATATATATATATATATATAGATATATATATATATATATATATATATATATATATATATATATATATATATATATATATATATATATATATATATATATATGTATATATATATTTTTTTTCATATACAAATGTTTGTTATCGAAATTCTTATATGTATACATACATACATATTTACATATACTGGTTATGTGCGCTTTGAGATACGTAGTTAATATGTAGTTCATATGTACATATGTATGTAAATGTATGTACATGCACACATAAATCTGAATGCATCAAAAGGAATAACTGCACTTTCAACACTGACCTGAAGTTCAAGAACACAAAAATTGATTATGATTTATAAATGATTTTAATTGAATATAATAGAGTAAGAGTGATCCATCAAGAGCTTCTGAGTGAGATTCACATGAATATGAACCGTTTATGCACACCGTGAACGTAACACACACAGCACAAACATATACCAAAAGACTCTGACGAATGAATGCAAACAAATGTATATAGGTATGTATATGTCTGTGTGTATGCACATCTATATTTGTACAGGCATATATTAATTAATACAAAGATATATGTATGCCTGTATCAACGTATGTACATAAACCAACACTCGGTAAAGATTAAAGAGAATAAACAAGCTCGAAAAACTAACTACAGCACAAAACGAAAGAGCTCGGAACTGAGCGTGAATAGAATACACTCACACCGAAAGCAGATTTATTAGCACATAATGTATTAAATTCGAGAATAAATAAAATAAGTCATACATCTCTGCCGGCTTTATAACATTTGATGGGTAAATTTTATTATTATTATTAATTTATATGTATTTATTATATTCATAACAATGCATTTGGCTTGAGAGCTTCGAATCGAAAAATCGCGCCAGTTACGTTTACAAAAATTCATATGTATGTATGTATATTCATACACACAGTACATGTATATGTATTAATGCATACTTATCCATGTATGTATGTATACCCATACATATCTTGAAGAGGAAAATAATAATAAATATAAAGGAATATGATGGGATTGAAACTGTTAAGTGATTGTGGGTGTTGATTGTAAAACTTGGATAAGACATTTGGTGAGTGTACTTGACCGAACAAATATGTGTATATTTAATAATAAAATACACGGTTTTGTGTCGATAAAAAAAATAGTCATTTTGACGAAATGCAAACTTGAAGAAGTTTGTGTAGAGACAAGTCAAGAATTTTGTTTATAAAAACATTAAATATGGATGAAAGAAATGTTATGTAAATATGTTCGGAAAAATAGACAAATTGGAGAAGTATAAGTCAGGCAAGCATGAATATAATAACAATTAAATATAAGGATGTATTAATATATGTATATGAATGTTCTTCTTGTGGAAATAGTCCCAAGATAATGTAATTATGCTAAATATGAAGAAAGTAAAAGTTGAATTTATGTATTAGTCTGTGTGACAAATGATTTATTTAAAATGCTTATTTTCCAGAGCGAATGAGAGAGGGACTGGGGAGGGGGGGGGGGGAGTTCTTGACAGTTCCGAACTGGGCTCCGGCCCAGATGGTCACCCTAGTCATTGTAAAAATTTATCAGTAACAATATCAGTTGACAATATCCTTTCGTTGGACTCTATCTATATGTAAAGAATGACAGTAATCTTTGCATTTAAACTGGCAACTCATAGTCAGATTATTGCTATATAAAAATTATGTAATTGTATAACCTAAACTGAACTGAAATTGGAAATCAGGTTATAATGTGTTATAATGCTTTGTGAAAAGTATGTAAAAGGCGTATATATATTCTTGACCAGGGCGACTAGCTTAATATATAGCCTGTCCGTCTGTCCATCCCTTAGTCCGTATGAACGCCGAGATCTCTGAAGATATAAGAACTAGAGATATTTTGCATGTATACTCCATACCATAAGCAGTACAACTTCGAAAACTCATTCAATTTCTCTTTATCGAGAATGATCGATAAATTGATATTGTCTTTTCAGCCTAATTTGAGCACTTTTAGACCTACAGATTTCAGATTTAGGGTATATACATTTGATGAATACAAAGATTTCGTAATTTACAGATTTTGGATACCACGGATCCTTCGCCCCAAATTTGTAAAAAACGTATTTCAGGTACTAGAACAATATGATCACGTTCTGAAAGTTTCATGAAGACAGTCTTACTACAAGAGAAATTAATTAACAACACAGAGCACTTTCTTATACGGGTGTGTAGATATATGTGTGCATAAAAGATGTACAGATTGGAATATCAGCTTGAGGGGTTCAGGATATCTCCTAGTCAAGCAGTCTTAACTAGAACCGACTTACTTGTTAAATCTAAGGACCAGAAAAGGGTTTACATTTTATTGTATTATCGAATCACTTTTTTCTTTTTTAAGGAAAATACTCCAGAATTGAGTCTTGGAAACGATTATTAAGCCATGACGTCACTAAAGGAAACTACAAGGTTAGCCGAAAATCAACGAGGTCAAACAGAAAATGGGAAAACAATTGATCGTTTAACTAGCATTGATGAATCCGATTGCGATTTTGATTCCGAATACGATTCCGATTGCACAAACTTCTTTCTTAATATGTCTTTAAAAAAGTCTTGCCAATGCCACAGCGCTATAAAACGACAACAGATGATGATGATTATGAGGAACAATAGGAGCTGGCAGTTTCGATTGGTAGTCACCCGATATGCGTCTAAAGTTTTACTATCGATTTTATTATCGATCGTTATTCTAGCATCTGCCCAGGAAGTAACGAGAGACACAGAAAAATTGCTTGGATCAAACAGCACAGAAAGCCATCGAAATCAAACACATACAACTGCTATTCACACTCCAATTATAAAGGAACACAGCCAAAGCCAGAGCCAAAGGCGGTCGGATCAGCCCCTAGGTCAAATGCCAGCAAGCATACAAGGATTTAGCGTAAACAGAAATAGTTTGATTAGTGGAGATTCTGTGCTGCAACGTCAGCTGAGGGAGAAAGCGAAACAGGATAGCTTGGAATCGATTAAGATGCATATTTTGATGCGACTGAACTTAAAGAAATTGCCCAATATAACAAAGCCAATAAATGTACCTCAGAACATATTGGAGAATTTTTACAAAAACTATAATTCCTCGCTTTTGAACTCGATGTGGGGTCAAAAGAGTAAGCCAAACGGTGCTGCTACTCCTGCTCCAAACAAGCTTGGATCTGCTCTGTATATGCATGAAGATACTGTGACGGACTCTGTGAATATTACGCAAAACATTAAACAGAGCTCTAATAATAATTCTAAATATGAAGCGTCCAATAAAAATACGTCTTTGGAAATGCAGGGTGACGATCCTAATAATTTTAAAGATTTTCAGTATATCTATAATATTGAAATTGATAAGCATCAACGGGTACAAATGCCAATGCATAAGGCCACTGAATTTACAATTAACGACGATGATATTGAATATGAAAGCATACTTTCCCATATAAACCGTGTTTATATATTTCCAGAACGTGAGTTAAATACTATTACTATTTGTAATAAATTGTGGTAAAATTTTTTAGTAATAACAATTGCTGACAAACTAAATTTAACTCGCTTTATATACTATTTTTCAAATGATGTTGAAATATTAATATTAATATGATTTCATTAGACATTAATTAAAGAAGTAAAATGATACAGTCCATAAGGCCAGTCTGTACAATGCTCTTTCGCGGTCCAAAATGCACTGCATTTTTATACCCTGAACCCATTTTCAATAGGAAATCAGGGTATAATGGTTTTGTTGAAATGTATGTAACAGGCAAAAGGACGCGTGGCAGACCCCACAAAGTATATATATTCCTGATCAGGGCGACGAGGTGAGTTGATTTAGCCCTGTCCGTCTGTCTGTCCGTCCGTCTGTCCGCGTGTCCGTATGTTTGGTGTTTGTGTGTGTGTGCGTGTGTGTGTTAGTGTATGTGTACGTGTGTCTTGTGTACGGAGAAAGACGCGAAAAATGAATGAAATATCTTTTGCTCGAAGGGTTCAAGGGATCCCGTAGTCGAGCAGTCTCGACTAAAGCTTTCTTACTTGGTATGAATATGGGAAATCAGGGTATAATGATTCTGTTGAAATGTATGTAACAGGCAGAAGGAGGCGTGACAGACCCCACAAAGTATATATATTCCTGATCAGGGCGACGAGCTGAGTTGATTTGGTCCTGTCCGTCTGTCCGTCCGTCCGTCTGTCCGTATATTTGAACGCGTCGATTTCAGAAGATATAATTTATCTCATCCCTTTATTTTTTTATCGATAAAAACCTTATCGAAAATCAGTTATAAAATTATATCGCCTACACCTTTTAAGCTAGAGTCTCCAAATGTATATTTATATGCATTTTATACAATTTCGGTTTTATTAAAATTTACCCCCCACTCCTGTATTCACCCCTTCACTTGTTTGTAAAAGACGTATTTCAAATGCTAGAGACTTGTGCTACATCCACAAAAAAAGGTATTAAGAAATTAAGTTCTCATATGTAGTAAGCGCACACTGTAGCCCATGCGTGTTAATGCGTGCGTACGTATGTCTGTGTGTGTGCGTGTATGTGTACATATGCGAATAAATATTGAAATATCAGCTGCTCGAAGGGTTCAGGGGATCTCGTATTCGAGCACTCTCGACTAGAGCTTTTTTACTTGTTTTGGTTGCTTTTTATTTATTTTTTATTTTTTAGAGCCCCATGTGCGACATAATCGGAAAACAGATGTCTTACGTTTCAAATTTGAATCAGGATCCTCAGATATTTCTTATGTGACACTTCACTTGTATTTGCGTGGATTGGAATGGATCAGTATCTATCAACCGAAAATGCTTGAAGAATTGTCCGATTTTCAGAATAAGGAGATTGTCGTAGCCTTGCATCGGGCTATACGTCGAGCAAATAACACAAATTATACGCACAAGGCAAAAATCTTCGAGTTCCGACATAAAATTCCAACTGGATTGGGTCAATGGGTCAACGTGGATTTGAAACCCTTAATAGGTACAGGAGCCGCAATAGATCCCAGTCAAACCCAGGAGATTTTTATAAAAGGTGTCGAGCCATGGATGCGGCCCTTGGTTGTCACGACAGATAGTACTGCAAAAAATCCATTGGTATATATACAAATCTATATATTCAATAATCAAGAGATATTTGAAACATAACATAACATTTCTTTATATTCAGGTGCTTCGTTCAAATATTTGTTATGATAATAAAAATAATCCTTCGCACTTATTGTCATAAGTCATAAGAATACTACATATTTACTGAAAAATGTTTGTAGGCTGCTTTTTATATCCTGAACCCATTTTCAATGGGAAATCAGGGTATAATGGTTTTGTTAAATGTATGTAACAGGCAGAAGGAGGCGTGTCAGACCCCATAAAGTATATATATTCCTGATCAGGGCGACGGATCAGCTGAGTGGATTTAGCTCTGTCTGTCTGTCCATCTGTCCGTATGGTTGAACGCGTCGATCTCAAAAGATATAAGAGTTAGAGATTTGAAATTTTTTCGCACGCATATCGAGTTTTGCTTTAAATATCGATAGCTTGTCCCGTTATTTTGTTATCGATTAAAAGCATTATCGAAAACCAGTAATAAATTTATATCTCCTACATCTTTAAAACCAGACTCTCAAAATAATCTGAAAGTTTCATGTAGATAGTCAATCCAGAAGAAAAGTTATTAATCAATTAAATTTCCATAGTAAGCCACCACTGCAGCCAATGCGTGTTTATGCGTGCGTACGTGTGTCTGGGTGTGGGCGTGTGCGTGTGAATGTGCGAATAATTATTAAAATATCAGTTCTAAATTGATATACCTACATCTTTAAAGCTAGAGTCACTAAATTTTTAATGTAGATTTATATGTACTTTATGGAATTTAGACTTTTATCTAAATTTACCCCCTACCCCTGTTCAACCCCTCACCTTCACATTTGTAAAAAACGTATTTCAAATACTAGGGACTTATGCTTTGGCAAATATATGCATATGTTATATTCACTATCTGAAAGTTTCCTAAAGATAGTCCATCCACAAGAAAAGTTGTTCAACAATTAACTTCCCATAGTAAGCCACCACTGCAGCCAATGCGTGTTTATGCGTGCGTGCGTATGGCTGTATGTGCTCGTGTGTATTATTGAAATATCAGTTGCTCGAAGGGTTAGGGGATCTCGTAGTCGTGCAGTCTAGACTAGAGCTTTCTTACTTGTTTTTTTTTTTTTTTTTTATAAGACGTGGGCCTAGATAACACATTCTTTCACTGGTGTACATTGATCTTTAACATTTTCTTTCTTTACAGACCGTGCATATTGAAATTGGATCCCGCAAAAAACATCGAAGAAAACGAAGCGTTTATCTCGATTGCACCGAGAACGATCACGATATGCGCTGCTGTCGATATCCTTTAAAGGTTAACTTTACCAGCTTCGGATGGCACTTTGTTGTGGCTCCCACATCATTCGATGCATACTTTTGCAGCGGGGACTGCAGGGTTGGGTATTTGGAGCAGTATCCACACACGCATTTAGCAGCGCTGACTACGTCGGCGACGCCATGTTGTTCGCCAACGAAAATGAGTTCCTTAAGCTTGCTGTATTTTGACGAAAATCACCAACTTGTGTTGAGTGTAATACCAAATATGTCCGTAGAGGGATGCAGCTGTTCCTAGCAGACTATATCAATTTACATATGTATATGTACATGTATGCTAATATTATATGAACGATTAATTTTACGTAATGCGTTTAGGTATAAATAAAATAGAATAATCTAATGCACATAATAAATACAGTGGAATCCGACTATAGCGACATTCAAGGGACCGACGATTTTATGTCGCTATACCCGGAGGACGCTTTAACCAGAAGAAGCAAAAAAATATATACATATTTTTTCTTTTTTTTTTTTACCGTTGCCATGTTCTTAAAGGGGTTTAACATAAAGAAAATTAATTTTGTAATAAAACAGCAATTATTTATTTTTATATATATATTATATTTTTATATATATATTATATATATATTATACATATTATTTCAATAACATGGTATCGAAACATTTATGTGACATCGGCGTTGCAGTTTGTGTCTCTCTCTCTCTTTCTCTCTCTCACTCTCTCTCTCTCTCTCTTTCAATGCTTAAATTTGTTGTCATTATTTCGCATTTTTTTCGGCACGTCATTATATCTGGAGAATGACTCAAAAATGTGAAAAAACGTCGGGATAAGCGGATTGTCATTAAAAGCGGAGACGTACTAAGCGGAGGCTCTTTTATATAAGTTTGTATGGGGACCAAGCAAGACATCAAATTTTCGTCGGCATAACCGGTTGGACGCTTTAAGCGGAGTCGTTATAACCGGATTCACTGCATATAAATACTCAAATATGAACATACATACATGCTTGCACATAAACTTTGAAGTACCTGTAGTAATGTTTGTTTGAGTAGCGCATGAATGAATTTGTCATTTACATAAATCCAGTTATGTATAAAATAATAATAAATAAATAAATATATATACATACATATATTCCCTTCGATCAATAGCTATTTCAATCATTTTTCACATCTTTCTACTTACACAAGACACACGCACACACACGCATACACACACACACGCATACACACACGCACACATACATACACACACACAAGCACCCACGCATAAACACGCATGAGCTGCAGTGTGCGTGCAATGGACATACGATCTTCATTAAACTTTCAGATTGTGATTATAACATATGCACGGCTGGATATGCATGCATTTGCCAAAGCACAAGTCTCTAGTATTTTAAATACTCCTTTTACAAATATGTTGATGAGGGGGTGGATATAGGGGTGGGGGGTAAATTTTAACAAAAACCGAAATTTTATAAATTGCATATAAATCTACATTACAAATTTGGAGACTAGCTTTAAAGTTGTAGGAGATATAAGTTTAAAACGGATTTCGATAAGATTTTTTATCGATAAAAATATCGGGAGTAGTTTTCAATTTTTAAAGCAAAACTCGATATACGCGTGGTATACACGGACATTTTCCAAAAAATTGAGGTCTCTAGGTCTTGTATCTTCTTAAATCAACGCGTTCAAACATACTGACAGACAGACGGAGGGACAGACAGACAGACGGATAGGGCTAAATCAACTCAGCTCGTCGCCCTGATCAAGAATATATATACTTTGTGGGGTCTGACACGCCTCCTTCTGCCTGTTACATACATTTCAACAAAATCATTATACCCTGATTTCCCATTGAAAATGGGTTCAGAGTATAAAAAATAACAAGTAAGAAAGCTCTAGTCGAGACTGCTCGGCTACGAGATCACCTGAACCCTTCGAGCAGCTTATATTTCAATAATTATTCGCACATTCACACGCACACGCCCACACCCAGACACTCGCACGCACGCATAAACACGCATTTGCTGCAGTGGTGGCTTACTATGGGAACTTAATTGATTAATAACTTTTCTTCTGGATTGACTATCTTCATGAAACTTTCAGATTATTTTGAGACTCTAGCTTTAAAGATGTAGAAGATATAAATTTATTACTAGTTTTCGATAATGCTTTTAATCGATAACAAAATAACGGGACAAGCTATCGATATTTATAGCAAAACTCGATATGCGTGCGAAAAAATTTCAAATCTCTAACTCTTATATCTTCTGAGATCGACGCGTACAAACATACGGACGGACAGAGCTAAATCGACTCAGCTCGTCGCCCTGATCAAGAATATATATATTTTATGGGGTCTGCCATAGTGATGTAAAAAATCATCGATGCATCGAGCATCGATGTTTTGTTACCAATTTTTACCGATGTTGAGCGATGCATCGATGTTTTGCAAAACACCATTATCTGCGAATGCAGTTAACCCCATTTGAAGGCAACCTTTTGTCTTTTTGAGAAGGATGATGGAATCTTCTGTTCCCTCTAAAATAATATGTAATTCTGTTTAATTTTAGTGAAATGTATTAGTCTTCTATAAAAGCATATGGGCAATTCTCTAGTGGCGAATGTGACATTCGTACGTGTTTGAATTAAAAACAAGTAAGAAAGCTCTAGTCGAGACTGCTCGACTACGAGATCCCCTGAACCCTCGGAGCAATAGATATTTCAATAATTTTTCGCGTCTTTCAGCTTACACAAGAAACACGCACACACACACACACATGCACGTACGCACACACAGGCATACATACACACACACGCATACAGACACAAACACATACACACACTCACATACACACACACATACACACACTCACATACACACACACATACACAAACACATACATACACATGCACAAACACATACACACACATACACAAACACATACACACACAAGCACCCACGCATAAACACGCATGGGCTGCAGTATGCGCTTACTATGAGAACTTAATTGTTTAATAACTTTTTTTATGGACGTACGATCTTCATGAAACTTTCAGATTATGATTATAACATGAATATGCATGTAATTGCCAAAGCACAAGTCTCTAGTATTTGAAATACGCTTCTTACAAAAGTGAGGGTGAGGGGGTGAATTTAGAGGTGGGGGGTTAATTTTAACAAAAACCGAAATAGTATAAATTGCATGTAAGCATACATTAAAAATTTGGAGACTCTAGCAATAAAGGTGTAAAAGATATAATTTTATAACTGGTTTTCGATAAAAAAAGATCGGGATGAGTTATCGAATTTTAATGATAAACTTGATATGCGCGCTGTAATTACGGACATTTTAAAAAAATTTGAAGTCTCTAGCTCTTATATCTTCTGAAATCGACGCGTTCATACATACGGACAGACGGACAGACGGACGGACGGACAGACGGACAGACAGACGGACAGGGCCAAATCAACTCAGCTCGTCGCCCTGATCAAGAATATATATACTTTGTGGGGTCTGCCACGCCTCCTTCTGCCTGTTACATACATTTCAACAAAACCATTATACCCTGATTTCCCATTGAAAATGGGTTCAGGGTATAAAAAACGAATGCCAAAATATTTTTGTATTTTAAAGATTAGTGAATCTTTTAGCTCTTGATTAGCTCTATAATTAGTGATTTTAGGCAAATGTTAGTTTCAAGATAATCACAAAAAACCAAGAGGTTCATAGGCTACAAAAAATGTAAGTCGTTTTTTAAATGAACAGTTCAACCTGAGATTTTAGCGAAACCTTAAGTGACAATTTATTACAAATAATTTTTAATTATTAGAAATTGGTACATCTTTAAAATGTTTTTTATTTGATTCAAAAATATTGTGTAGTTTTTTTATTTTTTAGTTTTATTAAGGGTCGAAGGTGACGTGTCGAATAAGACATTTTTTACACCATACATTTATTATTTTTTCAAATTTTTATACCCTGAACCCATTGAAAATGGGAAATCAGGGTATAATGGTTTTGTTGAAATGTATGTAACAGGCAGAAGGAGGCGTGGCAGACCCCACAAAGTATATATATTCTTGATCAGGGCGACGAGCTGAGTCGATTTGGCCCTGTCCGTCTGTCTGTCTGTCTGTCTGTCCGTCTGTCCGTCCGTCCGTCTGTCCGTCTGTCCGTATTTTTGAACGCGTCGATTTCCGAAGATATAAGAGCTAGAGACTTGAATTTTTTTTTTAAATGACCGTTTATACAGCGCGGACGTCGAGTTTGCTTTTAAAATTCGATAAATCATCCCGTTATGTTTTTATCGAGTAAAAACATTCAAGTTCAACATTTATTAAAAATACATCGATGTATCGAATTCTCAATCCGATGTATTAATCCAACATCGATGCTTGATTTTGATAATGTTAATGGACATCGACATCGATGTTTTCAATCAAATTTACATCACTAGTCTGCCACGCCTCCCTCTGCCTGTTACACACATCCTGTCAAATAAATTCCCGAAAAGTCTTATATTAAATTTTCCCTTTGAGAATATAAAAAAAAAAAATTCTCCAGGTTGGATTTTTAATGCTATGTGTCATTTAGTTTGATTACGGCATCATTGGGAACCAACACTAACCACAGAACACAGTGGAACCAGTCAGCCTTTTGTGTTCGTTGCGATTTTTGTGGATAAAAATATCGAATAAAGAGTTTGTGTGAAATTTTGTGTTTCAAACGAAATTACTTATGCCAAAACGTGGAAATTGTTGAAAAAAACATGTGGGGATTAAACCATGTCAAAAACTCAAGTTTACGTTAGCTATAAATCGTTCAAAGAGAGGCGAGAAGTGAACGATGTACCACGTTCAGGACGGCTTTTGACCTCTTTAACTGAAGAATTCGAAGTGTTGTTCAATCGGAATTCTTACCAGAGGCCCAAACCGTCAATGAAGAATATTATCTTGGCGTTATGAGGCGTTTGAGAGAGAATGTTCGTCGCAAAAGACCAGATTTTTGGCGGAACAACAGTTGGATTTTGCTCCACGGTAATGTAGCAGCGCACAAAGCGATCATTATTAACGAGTTTTTCAACAAAAATTCAACAAATATCATCGAACAACCACCGTACTCTCCAGATATGGCCCCGTGTGAGTTTTTCCTGTTTCCAAAACAAAAATTACCACTTCATGGATCCCGTTTTGAGAGCATTGAAGACATAAAAACTAATTCGCAACGAGAACTTTTGTCCATCCCGGAATATAGCTTTCAAGTGTTTCAATGATTGGATTTTTCATTGGAAGAAGGGTATTGCCACAGATGTGGCCTATTTGGAGAGGATATAATAAATTTAGATGATTGATAAGTTCAAAGTTTTCCTTTAATCCACTTTTGGTGTGAAGCAATCCTTTTAAAGTCTCCGTGTCTAATTGTTTCTGTTATTTGTCTTAATTAAATTAATTTCTGAAAATAAACGCTCAACATTAGCACTGCTATGTGGCAAATCAAGTAAATTTTGGGTTAACTCCGTCAAGATGGTTGAATTTCCCTTTTTTAGGTTTGAAACATAACGCCAAAAGTCGTCTGGCGGTACCGCTTCCTCTTGGTTGGATTTACGTTTGCTTCTTCGTCGGTGTCACATAAATTTTTTTTCCCTCCAATTTCAAGCACAAATTCTAAAGTAAGCGATGCCAATCTTTTTGCAATTTAGCGCTGCTAACCCATTTAAAACGGCATTCGTAAACATATCGAAAACGGAATTTAGTGCTGCTAACCCAATGTAAATAATATCATCTTTTTTATTTAATTCATAATTACAAAGGTAATATCAATACCTAAAACTTTTAGTTTTTAGGGTATTTTGCAATATTTTATAAAAGTACGTTGTTTTAGTCTCATCACACGTAGGCACGTAGACCTCCTTTAAAATACGGAGATCTATGTGAAAAGACGGTATACATTTAAAATGTGGAAACTCTAGCTTTAAAGATGTAGGAGATATAACTTAAAAACGGATTTTCGATAAGGTTTTTATCGATAATAAAATAACGGGGTGAGTTATCGATGTCCGAAGACGGACAGGGCCAAATTGACTCAACTCGTCGCCCTAATCAAGAATATATTGTATATACTTTGTGGAGTCTGCCACGCCTCCTTCTGCCTGTTACATACATTTCAACAAAATCATTATACCCTGATTTCCCATTTTCAATGGGTTCAGGGTATAAAAACAAAATTTAGACCATAGTGCAATATAAATAATCTTAATGTCTGCAATTGCCATTCACCACGAGGAACAAATAGTCGTTTCGAATATGACAGTATTTTATAATATTTTCACTCCTAAGTCGAGTGCATAAACAACTTGATCTAACAAATTGTAGTATACATAGTGTTTTTGCTTATAAATTAGTCCGTTTACTTCTGAAATTCTCTTAAAGTAGTATCACTGACCAAAGGACACAGTGGTCTTTGGTCAGTGGTAGTATACAGATTTTTCAAATAATCGATAATAAGATTTTGAAGAAATAGGCACTATGGTCACACAGTCGCGGCGAATTTAGAAATGATAAACGATGTCTGTATTTCTGTTGTGTGGGTGTGGATTTATTTCACGGAATACAAATTAATAAAGCTATGTAATTTGTTATCAAAATGTGCTCTAATAACTGTGTTGTTGAGTTAGATTATGTTGTGCTAAAGGTAAGTTTAAATACAAAAAACCGAGACCAAACAACTGCACACAAACGTATAAACGATTTCAACCATAGAAAATAATGCATGCGTGCAGCATTCTGCAGGCTTGTTCATTCTCACGTTTTTTTCAATTATTGCAATAATTACAGTTAAATGGCAGCGACATTACATCATTGTCTAGTTATGAAGCGGTTCAAATGTTCCTTCAAGCTAAAGAAACCCTAGTAGTTGAATTATGCCGAAAGCGAAATCCCGTCACCTCCGGAGACCTGCAGAAGGACGATATTTGTTCAAGAGTAAAAAATGTTCAAGTATCTAATGCAAAAGCAACCAGTGCCTCAGAAAATATTAATTTCAATTCATTGCCGATGCCACCTCTATCAGTGTCAGCTGAAAATCAAATTATTTTAACGTTACGAACATTTCAAAACAGCGATCAAACCGAACCAGTATCGAAGGAGAAAAAAACGAATGACAAGTTTGTTGCATTCAATAAAACTAACAAAAAATTCAATCATAACGAAAATATTGCACAAACAATTGCCGATCATTTTATTGAGCAAGAGCATCATCTGTTTGAGCAGTGTTTGGAGCCAGAGATCGACATCGAGGTAAGTTTTAGTGCATGAAGAAGAATTTTATAGAACATATGATTTGCAGGAAGTAACACTCGTGAAAAATGATTCAACTAACGATGAAATTGGACTCACTGTGTCCTGCAATAACTTCTACAGTATCAGGGACTGCGAAGAGAATATTATTAATCCTGTGATATGCAACCAGAATGCAGACTTAATAAGAGATGAAGCGGACGTTAATACTGACGCTGATGTCGATGCTGACGCTGATGCCTGTGATGACGTTTTCATAAGTGATATACAGCCAGAGAGCTTAGCTGAGCGCGACGGTCGACTCCGTCGTGGCGATCAAATTTTGCGCATTAATGGCATAGACATCAAGAGTAAAAAACATGCCGAAACGCAAATAGCTGAAAATACTTCGTCTGTTACATTGCTTGTCAGTCGAGTTCTATATCCCGTAAGTACTTAGAATTATATATAAAACACCATCTGATATTCACTTTTAATTTAAAATGGAGGATGACGACGATGATGTCGATGAGGATGATGAAGAAATCGACAGTAACTTTGATTATGCCAACAGCATTCTATCTGATGAATATACAAATGTCGTGGACAAATTGGATAAACTACTCGTAACGCAACAGCGGCAAACAAGCGATAACAATTTAACAACAGAATCTGCGGCAAAACCTATTAAATCTATTTTACCAGCAACTTTCAGTGGATCGCAAACGATGTTCGAAAAGTCAAAAAACAAAGGACAAACTCAAACTAGTGTCACAGAAAAGTTGTACATTGGCAATGTGCAAGGAATGAGCCATGAAACGGACTTTAAACCAATCATAGACAAAAGCCTGCGAACAACAATAATTAGTAAAGAATATGATTATGATGATTGCGAGCATATTTACGAAACAATTCCCGAGGATTCTGAGTCAGAACCCCTCTATTGCTCACCATATCAAAGCTCCAACTATATGACTGCAATGGGATCTTGCTCATCAAGAATGATGGCAGAATCGGATGTTTTAGAAATGCAACAGCAAACGCAACGTGTAGCCCAATGGTTAGGGATTAAATCTCAGCTCAATGCAAGATCCGTTCATACGATGGCTGGCCGTCCAAGCTTATACCATAAGCAACAACATCGAATATCGAATAGAGTTTATACGCTACGCAGTGCTAAAACAAACACCAGTGAATCAAGCAGCAGTGGAGCTAACTGTAGTGCAACTAATGGTGACAACGAAAATAAATGTATAACCCAACAGCAGGAAGAGGTAGAAAATTCTTCAAGTGCCTATAATACGGGTGGCTCCAATAATAGTGCTTCGCCTCACCAAAATGCCATAAATTTAGAGGTCGAACCAATTTCACTTTCAGCGGCAACTGCAAATACAACTCCTAACAACCCTATAACCTCGTTTCAACCCGTTTTGCTACCATTTATAAAATCTGGCCGTATAGTCTGTTCCCAACACAGTTCCGGTACGTAATAGTTCTAATTGAGATTAACATATTCAATTACATAAACACTAAGAATTACAATTTACTCATTATTTTTTAGAAACTGTTGCACTAAATAAAATATCAGCCGACGAGCTGCATCCTTTCGCATCAATTGCTAAAATAGACGCTAAAACAATGCGACCCAAACCAAACGAGGAACAACAAAGCCCATGTCCGCAATTTAACGCTCCCAACTTGAGTCGCTATCATTTTGTTAGCAGTCAAGAGGTAAACACTATTGTAATAAAACAAATAATCTAATACCTATATGGATGATCATAATGAACGATAGTTTTGTAGGTACGAAATATAGTGGTATTCATTTATCACAGAAATCGTTACATATTTTAAAAACGGTTTGAAGCATAATAAAAATATGAAATGGAAATAATGGATTAATTAATATATAAGAATCAAATAAAAGACATAACTTAAGAAATGAAATTTAAATTGTTAAGAAGCAGAGGCTTATAATGCATATAAAAAGCATGTACGAAAAAGTTAATTATATATGAATCATCAAATAGAGGAAAAATGAAGAATTATTTTCACCTCATCAAAAAGAATTATATAGAACGGTGACAGAAATTCAATATTCAAATTTTTTAATGTAAATTTGGATTATATTAATATATTTTTGGATGTAGTAAGTACGAAATGTATAAATCAAAGCATAGATCTCTATTGTAGACATGCAGCTTTAATTAGGTTTTCTAATGCAGTATTTCACGTCTTGAATTTCAATATATTTAATTGTGCTGTTTTCTTTAACTAGGTCGCAAATAAGACTCTTACCACACCAAAGACAAGCTCTATTTTAGGAGAAAATGTCTCGAAGGAAATCCCAATGGTGTGGAAAGTAAAACGGCGTCCAGATGGAACCAGATATATAGTTAAACGTCCAGTACGTAATATGAGCATGGGTATACGTAAAAATATACGTAACAACGAAATAACAACAACTGAGGATGATACAATATCAGAGGTTAAGATCGGACGTTATTGGACTAAGGAAGAAAGGAAACGACATATAGAACGTGCACGCGAACGTCGACATCATCAGCAATTGCTCCATCAACAGCAGCAACAACAATTTCCCACACAATAGATTATAAAGTGATTAATTTTAATGATTTTCCAACCTGAAAACATTACATTCAATTTGATGCGTATGCGTATATATATCCAAGATTACGGGTTTCAAAAGCATCGCAAATAATAGTTTTATCTATATTATCGAATTTCAATATGGATACGATATAAAATGTATTATAAACTTAAAAAGCTCATTGAAATAAAACCAAAAAACGAAAATGATCTTAAACACCCACAGAAACTACTTTTTAAAAGTCGTCAATCATCGAATCATCGCAGACCCCATAAAGTATATATATTCTTAATCAGCACGACGAGCTGAATCGATATAGCCCTGTCCGTCCGTATGAAAGCGTTGATCCTAGAAGTTATAAGAGCTAGAGAGCTGAAATTTGGCATACATACATATTTGTGTTTACCATACGCAGTACAAGTTTATGATATTTTTTCGATAACTCGAAGAATTGATTTTGTTTTTTTTTTTTTCAGCCTAATTTGACCACTTTTAAACCTGGAGACTTAAGATTTACTATGTGTATGTATACATTAGTTGAATACAAAGATTTTGTCATTTACAGATTTTGGATACCACGCCCTCTTCGCCCCCCATTTGTAAAGAGCGAATTTAAAGTACTAGAGACTTCATCAAGATTGTCCGTCTACAAAAAAATTATTCAACTAATAAATTTTCATAAATTTTTGCCCACATTGCAGCGCAGCCCAAGCGCAGCCTCTGCTTACTGCGCAGTTGCTTATACGTACATGTGGTCGCATGTGTATGTTTGTGTGCATAAAAGAAGTGCAGAATGATTAGAATATCAGCTTAGACGGTTCAGGGTATCTCCTAGCGAACAGTCTCGACTGGAGCCTTCTTACTTGTTACCGCTTGTATATGTGTTGCATGCGCTGATGTACGCTTTGCCAACTGAGCAAGTCTGCGCTGCAACATGTTGGTCCATGTTGTAGTTGTGTACATACACATAGGAGAGAACAGTCTGTTGTGTGCTCTGTATATTTTTCATTCTGTTAACAGTTTCTGTATCTTTGACGTTCTTTACATGTTCAAATTACATATATGTTAATTTGTGAAGCCGGCAAAAAATTACTTTGTAACCGGCAAAAAAAAAGACCCGAACCTGAAAATTTAAGTATGGTTTGTTGCTAATTAAAAACAATAAAATTTGCTCATGTATAAATAGTGCTGTCTAATTTGTTTGTGAATTTTATATCCGATTCGAGGCGTGGCTGAGATCCTATTGTATATGCAGATACGATGCATGTGCATGTGTGTACGAGTCAGTATTGAAATGTGTGCGTATTATCATACAGTTCCCAACTCTTAAGAAAGAGAAATTTATTTTACTGCATTCGATATTTTCCGTTTGAGAATCGAAACTAAAACAAATGTTTCTGTAAAAAGATTACCTAGGTGTTATTTTGTAATTTTGTAAATTATGTACAAATACATTTTAGTAAGGATGCGAGCGCTAGAGCTGAGAGCGGTTATAGGGTGAGTGACACGCAGGCCTAATGTTAGTTAGGGGTTGTTCCGTCCAAAAGAGAACGTAAGTTTGTACGGTAGGAACATATTCGAAACTACATATACATATGTATGTATATATGTGTATATATTTTAATAAGAATATCAAACGGCTGAACTCCTAATATTGAATAGTTAAATAATTTTTGGGTGTTTTTCATAGGTTTAAGTGTGATTAAATTACATTCACATGCCGAAATACATGTACAGCTTAGATGCAGATATATACATATATATATATATATATATATATATATATATATATATATATATATATATATATATATATATATATATATATATATATATATGTGTGTGTGTGTGTGTGTGTGTGTGTGTGTGTGTGTGTGTGTGTGTGTGTGTGTATGCACGAATGACATGCCTATACCCATACAAAGTCAAACACCGACACAGAATAGTATACGTGTATGTATACCAAATGCAATTCAGTATTTCTGTCTATTGCAGAAAAGGGAATTCAACTTCTGCGGAAACAATGTCTAATCATTGATAAATTCATCACTCGCGACTAATATACAAGTTAATGCACATTTTAAGTATTAACATATATACATAAAATGCATAAATTACATCATGAATGCACGAGTGCTGTCGTTTATTTACAGTTGCGTATAAAATTCCCGTTTCGTAAAGATAAAATCATAATAATTCAGAAAGAAACATTTAAATATAAAATATAATAAGATATTTTAATCGCATATCGTATCAGAGACAAATTGATATACCGAAGTGAGTTCATCAATGATGGCTATATCTTAGCCGAGCTGACATCTAATACTAATAATAATAATAAACTTCATCGCCAATATCGTCGAGTGAGCGGGAAGTTGTGATTTGGGACTGTAATAGTTAATTTTCCTCGTTAACGGTCGCACACAATTCGCACACAAAGATAGTACCTTTACATCTCCAGTTACTAATAATTGTTCGATAAGAATGTCTGCTAATGCTTCTGCGGCCATACAAATTACACCTCAAATACTTAATGATATTAACATGACAGACTCAATTCACAAACTCAATCAGACTCACGCACGCAATCAAATGATTGAACAGCAAAAGATGCACACGATTCCATTGCCTGAAGACCCGCGTACATTGCAGCTGGCATTGGAGCTATCCTTGGTGGGCCTCAATGAGAGTAATCAAAATAATAGTTATGCTCAGCCAATACTCGCACAGAGTGATTATGATATCGGCGACATTAATGTGGTGTCTGGCGCATTCAACAGGACCGATGTAGGGCCCATGAACAATCTACCGCTACCACCGACGACTGCATCTGGGCTTTTAATGCCCTCCGTTGGCCTGGAGGAAAGATCAAAGAAGTCACAAAATATGACCGAATGTGTTCCAGTTCCCAGTTCCGAACATGTTGCAGAAATCGTGGGACGCCAAGGTAAGGAACCGTCATACATATTGCCCACTATATTAATTAAACTTGTCTTCCTGGGACTAACTGCATTGACTGACTGACTGATTAATTCCTAAAATGTACATTATCATTAATTCATTATTTTCTTAAAATTGGAATCGATCCGCTTTGGCGTCGAATGTTCAGAAAAAGCTTCAAAGATGTTAGAAATATAGTCAGATTCTTGGTTACAAAATTGAATCATATTCTGTGGGCTAAACTAATGGTTATTAAATTATGGTTAATATAGATAAACAAATAAATTTAAACAATCATATAAAGCCAAATACGCACTGCTATACCGCTAAAATGATTTTTTTTTTTTTAAATATTATTTAGGGTGCAAGATAAAAGCTTTAAGAGCAAAAACCAATACCTACATCAAGACTCCAGTGCGTGGAGAGGAGCCAGTATTCGTTGTAACAGGACGCAAAGAAGATGTAAACAAGGCCAAACGCGAAATACTTTCAGCTGCTGATCACTTCAGCCTAATTCGAGCCTCACGGAAACCATCAATAGAAGGATCGAACAGCGGGATAAGTGGAAGTGGCAAATCGGGTTCATTGGCTGTGGGCATTGTTGCTAGGGCGCAGTCTGGGCCGCCTTGTTTGCCCGGCCAAATCACAATTCAGGTGCGTGTACCTTACAGAGTCGTGGGCCTAGTTGTTGGGCCGAAAGGTGCCACCATTAAGCACATACAACAAGAAACACAAACATACATTGTCACCCCGTCTCGTGAAAAGGAACCCATATTCGAGGTAACTGGACTACCCGAAAATGTGGAGACCGCACGCAAACAAATCGAGGCTCATATAGCCCTACGTACGGGCAATAGCGCTCATGGTAGTGAGAGTGGTACGGAAACCTTAGAGTCACACGAATACGCTACGCTGCACACGATTAATACGCTCAGCCAGATACTAAATGACGATCTTAACTCAGATATCTTGTCATCAATCTATACAAGCGATATTGCACCCAGCATTAATTACGTAGACAACTCTCATAGTGTCATTGATAATATTTCAAGTTCGAGCACTGCCAACTCTATCATGCCAGTGCATAATTTAACGAAATGTTTTCAAACTTCTGATATAGTAGATCTCACACCTAATATAACTCCAACAACAACAACGGACAGAAACTTCACGCTGGCACTATCGAGCACTGTAATTGACCTTAAGGCGCAGGGCTCAAAAACCAATTCATTATTCCGCAATACAAATACCAATATCAATGCTAGTCTAAATGCAAATGCCAATGTCATTGCCAATAGCGCCAACATCAATACCAGTGCAAATGCCAGTGTCAATACCAACACCAACAGTAATAATAATACCAAATCGTTGTCATTCTGTCCACCCACGTCCGCCTCTGCAAATATTTCATCTGGCTCTTGTCAATCAATCTCAACTAACATATTAACGCGTTCATGCTCATCTGCCTCCTCGACTGCATCAACTAAAAGCACAAACAACAGCGCCAATAGTACTAACAGCGTTAATACTCCTCCAGAGCTGTTGAATATATGGAAAAAATTGAATGATGCAATTGACGTTGATGAGGGCATTGGAGACTCTCCCAGCATTTGGAATCTTCCATCAACCACAACAACTACAGCGGCATCCCATTGCTCGCCCACGGCCTCAATTAGTCCAACGGACTCGCTGCTAGGGGAGCACAGCCTAAACATTAGTCAGAAAATTTCAGGCAACAGCACCAATAAGGAACCATGCACCAAAAATGGTTCTTCATTATTGCAACATCATAATCAGCGGAACCTATTGAAGAATAGTTCAGATAAATTACATCGTGAATGTTTTGTATGCAATGAGAAAGAAGTGACGACCGCTCTAGTTCCTTGTGGTCACAATATGTTTTGTATGGACTGTGCCAATCAAATTTGTGTCTCAATAGAATCCATTTGTCCCGTATGTCACTCAATTGTTTACCATGCCATGCGAATTTTAGCATAAATTATTTCGAGAGAGGTGTATGTAATATTTAGTATTATTTCAACAATAATCAAAACTACGTCAAAATCTAAAATAAAGAACACCTAATTTGAGGGCTCCGCAATGGTAAATAAGCACTTGTTCATCTAATAGATTTTAAAGGTCATGGGAGGCTACATCGATTTCATTAATAGCTTTTACTTATATAATTTGTAAATGAAATGGAGATGCAACAGAAAATATTATGTATTTTAAAAACAAAAAGACTTTCAATGAATTCACTTTTATTTCGGGATCATAATTTAAAGAAAATTAGAGGATTCCCATCAAATCCGATTTCGTACTAGTATCGGAACGCATTTAAAAATTCCATATTAAAGTTATGAAACCGTATATATATAAGTTTCCTTTAATATAGAAATGTTAATATATATATGGAATACATACAAGTAAGAACGTTGCAGTCAGGCGTTACCAACTCCAGAATACTAATATTACTAGTAACTCAACCATCCAAATTTGATTTGATTCCAGCTCTTAAAGTCTAGGAGATGTAAACTTTTACGGTTTGCCACGCCCCTTGCGGGCAGAGATATATCCGCCATAGCTCTTTAGACCTATGCGTGTATATACAAAATATGCCCAAAATATAGCAGAGTTTGAAAAATCACTATACCTTCATGTCCGATTTGCCACGCCCCTAGTAGGCGTAGATACATATATCCACTATAGCTTATTGATCTTGGGTGGTCGACGCGGATCTACATTCCAAATGTCAGCTTTCTAGCTATTCAGCTAAAATGATTTCTGGTATATCGCAAAATGCATTTTCCGATTTGCCACGTCCCTAGTGGTCGGATTGGGACAATTTATAGATCGGAGATATACACGAGTATGTTCTCCGAATATCAAGTCTCTAGCTTAAATAGCGCCGAAGTAAACTGCGTTCATACGGACAGACGGACAGCCAGCAAGACGGACATTGCACAAAACCAATATACACATTTCACTTTCGTAAATGAGTATAAAAATAAATACTAATACAAAAACAAATAGAAATAGATATATGACATATATAATCATTTTTAACACTTTCAGATATATGAAATAGTATTTTATATGTAAGATCAATTTAAAAAGTCGAATATTTTTAGACTTTCAAAATTAGTAAACTATGTCGTATATTGGTTTTGAAAGGCAAAATACAAATGTAGCTTTTAGTCATAATATACTGCACATATACGCATAATCCATGCCCCTATATACTGTTTACACTACATATACAATATGCATAATGGTAATCAAGTTGCTAATTAAGTTGACTGATAAATAGGCGGTAATACATTAGGTACATGCATATATACGAACTTTTTTAAATTTCAATCCAAATAATATAAGTTGTATTAATATTTAAATTCATAGAAAATTATATAAGAAATACGTATGCATATATATATATATATATATATATATATATATATATATATATATATATATATATGATAGCCTATAATATGTAATTATGAATAAAAAGACTTATATATTTATTAGCCAATAATATTGAAAGTATCTCGCGCTAAAAGTTACGTTCCTTTTGTTTTGACTTAATTTAAAATGCTTATCGTCTAGAGATCTATTACGAAGATCATATTACAATACATGTATTGTATATACTTGATGAGATTTAATTCTTCATTCCGTTTTGGTTTTTCCGCAAACCAAATGTTCAAATGTATGTAACAGGCAGAGCGAGGAGGAGGAGGAATGACAGACCCTATAAATCATATATATTCTAGATCAGGGAAAGAGCTGAGTCAAGACTTGCTATTTAAGTCCTTTTATAGTTTTTATATCTGGCACATCATTAAAGTTAGAGTCTCCAAATTTGAAATATCGATTCATGTGTATTTTTCTTATATTTTGGATACCGGCCCCAAATTTTATCTTCTAATTTTGAAGGACTTTTAATATTTTATGCAATGTCAAATATATTTAGATCATATGCTCAAAAGATAATTCCGCTAAAATGTATTAATCAAAACGAAGCTATTATCTACACACGTGCAAGTAGACGTGAGTAACGCGAAAGAGTTTTCTTGGAAGTATACACGCATGTATATAAACATGTATATTTTGGCACATTCGAAGAATGTCCATTGAATTATATTACCTTTAAGTTGTTACTTTAAGGTATTTAATTATTTATTATTATTTTGTATGATATTTTTATAAATATGCTATATGAAAATTTAATTGATTGTTTTATGATTTCATGAGACATTCAAACTGTGAAGTAAATTTAATTTAAAGCACACCGGATTCGCGGTCTCCCACCCTCGGCTAGAACTTTCTTACTGATTCTTTTATAATGAAGCTTGAATTTATTATTATATTTTATAAATTGAAATTTTAGAATAACGATAAATATGAGTGAGACTAAAAGCGCAAAATATTGAATATTATAAACTTATTTAATACCAAATAATTCATATATACACATTAAAAAATATTATGTATTTTATATATATATGGTGGAAATATACCATTTTAGTACCAATTTATATAATGGTACTAAAAACGTATATTTTAAACAATTAACTAACAAACGTTATGAAAGAAGACAAAAATATTAATAAATTAAGTATAAAATAGATATGAAAAAAGAAATATCCATCAGAATTTGCAAGAATTTATTTTTCGTGACATCTACTTACACACACATCATTTTATAAATATTCATTCCCAACTTCCAAAAGAATTCTGGCATAGAAAAATTTTATTTGAAGCTGGATACTCCGTGAAATACTTCTTTATGTTAACGACTTAACTCATAAAGTCTGTTAAATATATGGCACGGGTGCACGCAATCATCCAATAAACTTCCAAAAAAGACCTTGTTAAAATATCTAACTGGCAAATTATCCTTTAATACTCAATTTATTTATTTTATTTTTTTATTTATTTATTTTATTTTTTGTTTTTTGATAACCTATCAGTACTATTCATTACATAAAAAAGTATTAGAAAATTTACACATTTACATTTGATTTAATTCTCTGCTCCATTATATAATTGACGATAAAGATGATTATTTAAATAGTTGCACGCGCACATTTATAATTACATATATATATATAGTAATATTTGATTGCAGTTCGTATAAATGACAAAAAAAGGAGAAATAAATAATGTTTGCACCACATGCATACTTCGTCGCGTGGAAATATTTTTTTACAGATGATGTAAGCTTTTACATCTAATTTGTAGATGGTGGTTAAAGTATTTACAACGAATATTTTATAAATGTTTAAACTTATAAAACTAAAAAAGTATATATGTATATATATATATATATATATATATATATATATATATATATATATATATATATATATAATATATATAATATAGAAAATATGATATATATAAAATATATACATATAGGGGAAAAAACAGAGCAAAGAAATATTTATATATATGCAAATAGTGAAATATCCATATTGTGTTCGTAAGAAATAAATTATATATAAATATATATAATATTATATATATATATATATATATATATATATATATATATATATATATAAATATTACATTTCATAGATCTATTTTAATCGACATTAATTTTAAACAAGTAATTAAATATAACACATATAAATACTAATGTCGATTAAAAACATAACTTTATATAACAAATATATACAAAATATAATATATGTATTACTAAAAGGTTATATAATAAAATTTTTCGAATATAATTTGTGTTTTTATCAATCATAGGTATGTGTTCCACTCCTATACTGTATACGTCTAAAATAGTTCCGTAGAAAAATGATTAACGTAAGAATTGTAATCTAGTAAAATTGTTGATTACGGTACTAGTCGATTAGAGATCCAAGAATTCCCAAGAAAAATCCACGACTTCCCAGGGAAAATTATATTCCCCTCATTCTTCGATCAAGAATACTATTAAGTTGACCCGGCAACTTTGTACCGCTTAACAATGTAATTGTGGCCGAATTTTTTGCTTAAAAACCCGCGCGGGAAGCAGCAATTGAATAATTTCTATCCATTTCGGATTACATGTAAATGTAATGAATAGATCTAGCCGATCATAATGACGAGCATATGTCATTGCATCTTGCGCATATTCATGCATATGACGCGGGCTACCTGTGTATGTCGCTGGTAAAATGTCAATTGACTATCATTTTCTGAATCTCCTTCTGTGCTTATTGCATCGCGTAAATAAATATACTCTTCCGAACGAAATTTAGCTTGATTCAAACGGATGAAAGTCAGGCACTCCGTTTCGATTTTAACGTACATGTCAACGCAGTATTGTTTAAGCAGTTGACGAAATCGCAACAAATAATTGTCAGAATTTTCACTAATCATCAAACGATATGCGTAATAATTCATCGAACTAACCTCATCTGAAACAAATACAGTAAAAATTGTATTTTAAAACCCCCTAATAGGCTACTCTCTACTAAATTAAGAGTGATACATTTTTTTGTGTACCAAAAGCAAACAGAAACAAGTAAGAAGGGTCCAGTGGAGACTGCTCGACTACCCTGAACCCTTCAAGTTGATATTCTAATCATTCTGGACTTCTTTTATGCACACATACATACACATGCACCTATAAGCACGCGCTCTGCTCACTACGCAGTAAGCAGCGGCTGCGCTTGGGCTGCGCTTGGGCTGCACTTGGGCTGCGCTGCAATGTGGGCAATATTATGACAATTTATTTGTTGAATAATTTCTTTTGTAGACATACAATCTGAAACTTTTAGAGCGTAATCATATGGTTAAAATGTGTGTACACTCCAAAGCACAAGTCTCTAGTATTTGTATTATGAACTATTAACTCTATATACAACGCGAATTTGAAGTCTCTAGGTTTAAAAGTGTTCAAACTAGGCTGAAAAAACCAAGTCGATTTTTCGATTATTCTCGATAAAAAAGCTATCGGATGAGTTATCGAAAAAATAAAGCAAACTCGTACTGCCTATGGTATACACGAGTATGCATGCCAAAGTTCAGCTCTCTAGCTCTTATATCTTCTGAGATCCTTTTGTTCATACGGACGGACGGAAGGAGGGACGGACAAACGGACAGGGCTATTTCGACTCAGCTCGTCGTCCTGATAAAGAATATATATACTTTATGGGGTCTGTAATGATTCCTTCTGCCTGTTACATACTTTTCACAAAACCATGGCGAGTTTGCTTTTAAAATTCGATAAATAATCCCGTTATGTTTTTATCGAATAAAAAATATTCAAGTTAATGTCAGGTGCCACTATAGCTAATTGGGAATGATTTTTCTTTTTTTTTTTAATTTCTCAAATATTTAATATAATATGTAGATCATTAGCTGAAAGTTTCACTAATTTCCGTTCAGTCAAAAATTAATAAAAAACAGGTAAGAATGCTCTAGTCGAGAGTGCCCGACTACGAGATCCCCTGAACCCTTCGAGCAATAGCTGTTTCAATCATTTTTCGCGTCTTTCTGCTTACACAAGACACACACACACACACACAGAGTTCGAGTTGCGTTTTCACGGAGTGCGGTCGATGTCATCGTGATCCATCGTAGACAATAGCTTGAACTGTGTTTTCCCCTGTGAAAGTGGAAAGAACTGAAGTCAACGTGTTTGCTGTGGGCGCGGCGTACCCAGCGACCTTAAAAAAACTACCAGAGACTTACTGCGCGGCGGTTCGTGGAATTCCCAAGCGGTATAATTCGGTGGTGCAAGAGAAGGGGGGGGGGGGGCGATAGCGTCATTGTTTTGGCGTCAGGGCTTCTTTCCTTTCCTTGTCTTTTGTGGGCGAGTAAATTTTGTTACTTTAGGCGTCACACTTGCGCAATAATAAAACAAGTAAGAACGTTGCAGTCGGGCGATACCGATTGCAGAAGACTCATTCACAGCCCAAACGCTGTCAACCAGAGTATATAGTGCAATTTTCAAGTCTAGTGCGCAACAAAAAACAGGGCATGATCCCATTTAAAATGGGAAAATCATCGATAGCTATTGCTATGATCATTGCATAATTGCATTCAAATTACATGCATATGTATATAATTTATACAATTTTGACTTTTAATAATATACATGTATTTATATCCATATATTGGATACCGGCTTCAAGCTAGCAGCAGATCAGCGCGATTTTACTATACATGTGCACACACTCATCGTCTATTCTATGCGTACAGACAGAAGCGCGCCTTTTCTCACATTCTTAGAATTTCGATTGATTTCTGGACTTTCTAGCCGTTACTGTAGTTTTGTCTGATGACGCTCTCTTATTAAGCTATTCTATTTTAGCAGCTGAGTGCTCGAGCAAAGCAATGGCGCGGGTGCTAAGGGCGACGCAAGTAACGTTAGAGTAGGGAGGTTCGAACCTCTACTATGTTTTTTTTTTTTTTTTTTCATACATTTTTCGTTTTTTATAAAATAGATATTTTATTGGGAAGGTGCGAGCTTGACTGAATGGCACTTAATACTTTTCATTTTCTTAGTCGAATAATTTTATAAGTTTAAATTTGTTTCTTCTTAAATAGCCCTCAAATACATATATGCAAATACATACATATGTATATATGTAAGTCTGCACGCATAGCATCAAGCATTCCAGCCTTATACACGCGCTCATTTGTATGTGTGTATGTATGCACACATAAATGCGTACTCTAGCATATTCTAAGAATCTCGTTGCGATTGATTTGTCTTTGCATTGTTTTTGAATTTCCAGCCACCACTCTGGCTTTTCTTTGCTATGTGGCGTCATAACAATAATGTGATTTCGTTTTAACTTCTATTGATCGAAACGACGCGGTGGTGCTGTAGGCTGAAGCGCCGACGACCATTATTTTAGCTATTTTGACAAACATGCTGTTTGGGTTGGGTGCGAGTTCAAATCCCGCGGAAAACACTTTTTTGTAAATTGCAAATTTTTGTTATTTTAGCTTCTTTTAAATTTTTTTAAATTCATAAAAATGTTTCCTTTTGTATTATGAATATCTATTAAGCTTATTTATATGTACAAATGCATAAATAGATGGCTGACGCATATAAATGTCGCGATACGGGCACTGTAAATGCCGATTGCCACGCCCCTAGTGGCCGTCGACTCCTCAATTTTAGCCAGTTCTTAGAACGAGTAACCGGTTACCTAAATGCAAAATTTGAATTCTTACGCTCAAAAAATGTGAAAATTACAGGGTATTTTTCGATATGCCACGCCCCTAAAGAGGCTTAAAAATTATTTTTGGGGCATCGATAGAGGAGGCTACCAGTAACTTAACTATCCAAATTTGAAGCTTCTAGCTCTTAAATTGTAGGAGATATAAACTTTTGCGGTTTGCCACGCCCCCTATGGGCGGACATATATCTACCATAGCTCGTTGGACTTGGGTGATCAACCCGCGTATATATACCAAATTTCAGATCTCTAGCATCAATAGTGCCTAAAATATAGCAGAATTCGAAAAATCACTATATCTTCAGGTCCGATTTGCCACGCCCCTAAGGGACGTAGATATATAATTTTTTCACCCATCTTCATAGAATTAAAACATTAGCTTACGTGCAAAATTTCAGCATTCTAGGTTTATAACTTTAGGAGATACAGTTTTGTCCGATTTGCCACGCCCCTAATGGGCGGAGATATATCCGCCATAGCTTGTGATCTTGGGTGGTTGGCGCGGACCTACATACCAAATTTCAGCTTTCTAGCTCTTCAACAAACATGATTTCTGGTATATCGGAAAATGCATTTTCCGATTTGCCACGCCCCTAGTGGGCGGATCGGGAAAATTTTAACACTTTATAAATCGGAGATATACACGAGTATGTGTTCCAAATTTCAAGTCTCTAGCTTCAATAGCGCCGAAATAGATTGCGTTCATACGGACAGACGGACAGACGGACGGACAGCAAGACGGACATTGCACAAAACCAATATACTCATTTCACTTTCGTGAATGAGTCTAAAAACCAGGTGCATTCACTCTAACAGCTGTTAGTAGTGCTGGAAATTGCATCGGGCAATCAGCTGCTCACTAACGTTGGTGAGTTGCTAAGCCTTAGCAAAGACAACAACCTAGCTGCTGGAGTGAAGTAGCAGTTATTAAAAGTAGTGCATACTTTCGGGCTCTCGCTGTAGTCAAGTTGAGTTTAAGTTACTGCACGAAGCTGTGGGCAAGGCCTTGAGAGACCGATCGGTAGTTAAAACACTTACCGAATCGGCTCAAGTTGAGATTCGCGATCTAGATGAGTTAGCGACCAAAGAGGAGATCTTGGAGGCAATTAGGGTGCAGTTGAAGGATAGCTCACTCCCCATTGAGGCTATCAAATTGCTTCGGCCAGCTTTTGGTGGACAGCAAAGAGCTACGGTTGCTCTTCCAATTGGGAAAGCTAAAACTCTGCTCGAGCTGTCCAAAATTAGAATAGGATGGGTAGTTTGCCGTATCCGAGCCGTGGAGCAGCCTAAACGCTGTTTCAAGTGCCTCGATTACGGTCATATGGCAGCAAACTGCGGCAGCGACTGTGACTTAAAGGGCGCCTGTTTCAGGTGTGGAGAGATGGGTCACAGTGCCAAAGCATGCACCAAGCCACCAAAATGTAGCCTCTGCATCCGGAAAGGTGAAAAGCAGACGGACCATTCAGCAGGCAGCTTCAAGTGCCCATCTTACCGTGAAGCTGCTCGTAAAATGAAATGTTAAGGTTTTTGCAGCTTAACTTAAACCATTGTGTTGCTGCCCAAGATCTTCTAGAGCAGACCATTAAGGAAAAATGTATAGACGTAGCTTTTCACAGTGAGCCTCACCACTGTAGAACCAGCTGCCCTAGGACATGGTCAACAGACGTTAATGGCAAAGCTGCGTTGTGGGTATGCGGCAACTCAACGAACGTACTTTCGAATGTTAAGTCATTCAATGGGTTCGTACGTGGCCGATATGGTAGCTTATGGCTTTACAGTTGCTATCTGGCCCCCAGCATGCAGCTCAGTGAATTCACGACGGTGCTCGATGAGCTTGCCGAGGATGCTAGGGGTCGGAAGGCCATTATAGCTGGAGATTTGAACTCCTGGGCGCTAGAATGGGGTAGCCCCACAACAAATGCCAGAGGTCGTATCCTACTGGAGATCTTCGCGACACTAGATGTTGCACTGCTCAACACTGGCCATGAATACACCTTCAGTCGGGCGGGATACGGGTCTGTTATCGACATTACTTTTGTCACTTCATCCCTCTTTCGGGGAGCAACATGGACCCATTGTGATAGCTATACAGGCAGCGATCATACGGCACTTCTGTTCACAATAAGTGAGCCACCTGCCAGGGCGTCAACATTGTGGAGGGAGTCGTATCGGCTAGATACTTTTGATCCCGCGGTCTTTTCAGAGGCCATTCAGTCTCTGGGTACAATTGGTAATGCTGAGGCCAGAGCATGCCAAATGGTAGCCCAAATACAGAGTGCCTGCAATAGCAGCATGTTACGCCGCAAGCAGTTCACGCGACAACATGAGCCTACGTATTGGTGGAATACGCAAATAGGTGACATTCGTCGCAAATGCATCCAGGCGAGAAGAAGCTACCAACGGGCTCGCGGTAGGTCAACGTTTTTTGAGAAACAGTTAGCTTACCAGGCAGCTAGAAGACAGCTGAAGATGGCCATTCGGGCAAGCAAAAGAGAATGTTTTTTACAGTTGTGCGACTCAGCCGAATATGACCCTTGGGGCAGGGCATATAAGATAGTAGTTAAAAGACTATACGCAGGTAGACAGGTGCAGCCTACGGATCGTCTGGAGCTTAAATCGATTGTGGAAACACTCTTTCCAGAAAGTTTAAGCTCCATTCACGCCCCTGAGTCCGAGTCTGCTGATCAGGGCTCAAAGAGCACTGAAATTGTTTTAGTTACAGAGGAAGAAATATCAGTAGTTCTCCGAGGTCTTAGAACCAACACAGCTCCAGGGCCGGACGGGATCCCAAATCGTGCGCTAAAGCTAGCCCTCGCCTTGCACCCAAGTACGTTCGCCGAATTATTTAACGAATGCCTGATCCAAGAGACGTTCCCGGCAAAATGGAAAGCCCAGAATCTGGTATTGCTACCCAAGGCTGGCAAACCACCAGATGAGCCATCTTCGTACAGACCGATCTGTCTCTTAGACACCATGGGAAAGGTGTTTGAGAAACTGATCTGCTCTAGGCTGGAGACTGCGATTGCAAGCGCCGGAGGCCTGTCACCAAACCAATTTGGATTCCGGAAGGCCCGGTCAACAACGGACGCGCTTAACAAAGTTGTCGGTCTCGCCACTTCCGCTATTCAAGGCACCAGATGGAGGCACGGGACGAAGGAATACTGTATCATCGCGACACTGGATGTAAGGAATGCCTTCAACACAGCTAGTTGGGATATGATACTGAATGCGCTGTCACAATATAATATCCCTAAATATCTAAGAGAGATAATAAAGAGCTACTTCAGAGGAAGAACACTGGTATACAACACGAGTGAGGGTCCCCAAACTCATACAGTGTCAGCTGGAGTACCCCAAGGCTCAGTGCTGGGGCCTCTCCTATGGAACATCATGTACGACGGCGTACTGCGCTTGGAACTACCAGCAGGCGCGCACACCATTGGCTTTGCTGATGATGTAGCTGTCGTAGCCATAGGAAAGGAGCTCAAAGCTACAGAGGATATGTGCAGCGAAAGTATCAATCGCATACGAAGCTGGTTGACAGGAGCTGGGCTCGAGCTAGCGGAACACAAGTCCGAAGTTGTACTAGTCAGCAGTCGCAAAAGAGTGGAAACTGCCAATATAAAGATCGGCAGCGTCACCATTGCGTCAAAGAGGGCGATAAAGATATCTTGGTGTCATGATAGACACAAGATTAACTTTTCGGGAGCACTAAGAATATGTGCATAAAAAGGCAGCTGATTCTTGTAGAGCTCTCTCGAGAATCATGCTTAACACGCGGGGACCTAAACAGCAACGACGTCTCCTCCTAATGAGCGTCATTAGGTCTGTCATCCTCTATGCTGCGCCAATATGGGCAAGAGCGATGGCAACGCCGAGCTACAGCCGAGGCATTTGCGCGATCTACAGGCTGAGCGCAATCAGAGTCAGCTGCGCTTTCAGGACTATCTCCGATGACGCGACGCTCGTCATAGCCGGTATGGTGCCACTGGAGTATTTGGTCGCCGAAGCCGTGGAGCGGAATTCGCACGGGCCTACGCGACTCAACGCTGTCAGGGCGAACAGCATCGCACGATGGCAAAGAAAGTGGAATAGCTCAGCTAAAGGGCGGTGGACGCACAAGCTCATCCCGGAGCTTGAACCATGGGTTAACCGCAAACATGGCGAGGTTAACTTCTACCTTACGCAGATCCTCTCGGGTCATGGATGCTTTCGGAGCTATTTGAAGCGCTTTGGCCACGAGGAATCTGACGAGTGCCCCTGGTGCGAGCGAGGACATGTGGAAGACGCCAACCATATTCTTTTCGAATGTGGACGGTTCCTGGTGGAGAGGCGTCGTCTGGAAGAGGCAGTGGGCCGCTCCATCAGAGCGGACAACTTAGTCAACGCCATGCTGGAATCGGAGGAAGCTTGGGAACTAACAAGCACCTTCGCGGCCACGGTGATGATGGAGCTCCGCAGAGTCGAGCTCGAGTTGAGTAGCTCCTGAGTGAGTTCACTGAACTGAGCCACTGAACTTGTTCTTTCAATATTACTCATTTTGGCACACTAGCTCGTATGGCTCATTTTGCGTTCTTCGAAATTGGCGTTCGCCAAATTAACGTTCACTTTTTTGAATGTCAGACTATCGATAGACGAAAATAATATCGAGGTATCGCCGTTTTAGAAAACCATCGATAGTATCTATAGTACCATCAATTGTTTTGCATCCCTAATATCTATATTATATTCATAATCTGATAGTTTAATAATATATATATATATAATAGTCCATCCACAAGAAAAGTTATTAAACAATTGACTTCCTATAGTAAGCCACCTCTGCTGGCAATGCATCTTTATGCGTGCGCACGTATGTGTGCATATGCGAATAATTTTTGAAATATCAGTTGCTCGAAGGGTTCAGGGGATCTCGCAGTCGAGCAGTCTCGACTAAAGCTTTCTTACTTGTTAATATATGTATATTCTGCAACTAGTTGAACCGGCGAACTTCGTACCGCCTAACAGTCTCAATAAATATAAAACAAAGTCGGGTTTGTTACAATAATTATAACTCGAAATCTGCTGGACCGATTTTCATGGTTTTTTATTTGTTGCATTTGACTCCGCCCCAAATAGCAGAATATATCTTTAAAATACTGAAAAATTGACGAATACTTAAAAAAAAACGCGTTATTTTCCCTAAAATTTCTTTAATTTCGGAGCTGTCAGCGCGTTTCAAAAGGTGAATTGTGGTAATTATAGTTGCAACGGGCATCCACGCGATTGGCGACTGCGCGTTCGACATCCTCGTAAATTTGTAAAAATTTATAAGGTTCGTTTGGGATTGGTTGCAATCAGGAACCGTAACAATTAGAATTTTTATAGGAAAAAATTAAACTAACTACTTTAATTCTTTCAAAATATTTTTATATTTTATTAAATGAGTTTTGTATTTTATTTATATTTTTAAATACATTGAAATTGAAATTTCAGCCATACTAAATGGGCATTTTTATTTGTTGGGTTCAGTGTAGTATCTAGTCGAGCACTCTCCACTAGAGTTTTCTTACTTGTTAGAGTCATTCACAAAAGTGAAATGAGTATATTGGTTTTGTGCAATGTCCGTCTTGCTGTCCGTCCGTCTGTCCGTCTGTCCGTATGAACGCAATCTATTTCGGCGCTATTGAAGCTAGAGACTTGAAATTTGGAACACATACTCGTGTATATCTCCGATTTATAAAGTGTTAAAATTTTCCCGATCCACCCACTAGGGGGCAAATCGGAAAATGCATTTTCTGACTGTTTGTTGAAGAGCTAGAAAGCTGAAATTTGGTATGTAGGTTCGCGGCGATCACTCAAGATCACAAGCTATGGCGGATATATCTCCGCCCATTAGGGGCGTGGCAAATCGGATAAAACTGTATCTCCTAAAGTTATAATCCTAGAATGCTGAAATTTTGCATGTAAGCTGATGTTTTAATTCTATGAAGATAGGTGAAAAAATTATATATCTACGCCCACTAGGGGCGTGGCAAATCGGACCTGAAGATATAGTGATTTTTCGAATTCGGCTATATTTTAGGCACTATTGATGCTTGTATATATACGCGGGTTGACCACCCACGTCCAACGATCTATGGTAGATATATGTCCGCCTATAGGGGGCGTGGCAAACCGCAAAAGTTTATATCTGCTACAGTTTAAGAGCTAGAAGCTTCAAATATGGATAGTTAAGTTACTGGTGGCCTCCTCTATCGATGCCCCAAAAATAATTTTTAAGCCTCTTTAGGGGCGGGGCATATCGAAAAATACCCTGTAATTTTCACATTTTTTGAGCGTAAGAATTCAAATTTTGCATTTAGGTAACCGGTTGCTCGTTCTAAAAACTGGGGCGTGGCAATCGGCATTTACAGTGCCCGAGTTGTGACATTTATGTACACATAAGTAGGCTTAATAGGCATTGATAGCACGGAAGGAAACATTTTTATAAAATTAATAAAATATAAAAAAGCTAAAATAACAAAAATTTGCAATTTACAAAAAAAAAAGTGTTTTCAGCGGGATTTGAACTCGCACCCAACCCAAACAGCATGTTTGTCAAAATAGCTAAAATAAAGATCGTCGGCGCTTCAGCCTACAGCACCACAGCGTCGTTTCGATCAAGAGTAGTTAAAACGAAATCACATTATTGTTATGACGCCGCATAGCAAAGAAAAGCCAATGTAGCGGCTGGAAATTCAAAAACAATGCAAAGACAAATCAATCGCAACGGGATTCTTAGAATATGCAAGAGCACGCATTTATGTGTACATACATACACACATACAAATGAGCGCGTGTATAAGGCTGGAATGCTTGATGCTATGCGTGCAGGCTTACATATATAATTATATATACATATGTATGTTTTTGCGTATATGTATTTGAGGGCTATTTAAGAAGAAACAAATTTAAACTTATAAAATTATTCGACTAAAAATGAAAAGTATTAAGTGCCATTCAGTCAAGCTCGCACCTTCCCAATAAAATATCTATTTTATAAAAAATGAAATATGTATGAAAAAATAAAAAAAATAACACAGTAAAGGTTCGAACCACCCCTACTCTAACATTACTTGCGTCGCCCTTAGCACCCGCGCCCACCCACTGCTTTGCTCGAACAATCAGTTGCTAAAATAGAATAGCTTAATAAGAGAGCGTCATCAGACAAAACTACAGTAACAGCTAGAAAGTCCAGAAATCAATCGAAATTCTAAGAATGTGAGAAAAGGCGCGCTTCTGTCTGTACGCATAGAATAGACGATGAGTGTGTGCACAAGCATAGGAAAATCGCGCTGATCTGCTGTTAGCTTGAAGTCGGTATCCAATGTATGGATATAAATATATAATAAAAATCAAAATTGTATAAATTATATATGTATGTAATTTGAATGCAATAGCTATCGATGATTTTCCAATTTTAATGGCATCATGCCGTGTTTTTTGCTGCGCACTAGACTTGAAAATTGCACTATATACTCTGGTTGACAGCGTTTGGGCTGTGAATGAGTCTTCTGCTATCGGTATCGTTCTTACTTGTTTTTAAATACACTTAATAGTTCATTCATTCCCGTATTGATCAAATGTGCATGAATAATTGTTTAACATGAGAGCAGGACCGAAAGCTGTCACTGTTATCAAGCCTACTGGGTAAATTCTCAATGAAAATTTGTTATGTGTTGTAACACATAACACGACTTTGTTTTATATGTATATGTATATGTATATGTATATGTATATGTATATGTATATGTATATGTATATGTATATGTATATGTATATGTATATGTATATGTATATGTATATGTATATGTATATGTATATGTATATGTATATGTATATGTATATGTATATGTATATGTATATGTATATGTATATGACGAGATAATTCGATTTAGCCCTAATCGTCTTTATATCTCATCCCGCTATTTTTTTTATCGATTAAAAACCTTATCTAAAATCAGTTATAAAATTATATCTCCTACATCTTTAAAGCGATGTATTTTATAGAATTTCAATTTTTGTTAAAATTTAATTATTTTGAAGAGCTTTGTCTTTTTTGAAGATAAACACAACAAAAGTGGATCAGATAAGTCTAGTACCCTCGGAAAAACATCCGTGATGTTGTTTAATCTGCTGCTCTTTCGGACATGAGAGCTTTTATAATGTGTATAAATTTTGTTCAGAGCTTCGGTTGGGTTTCCTCAGGAATACTAGCAGCTAACCATTAACTGGTATCCATTGACCAAAACTATGTACACAGTTGGGACATGGGATACCAAGCATAGATATTCATGTATATTTTAATATTTGAGCACTCAAGGCTCCAACTTTGTCAGTATTTATATAAAGCTCAGAGGAGATAGCAAATAGCGTGTTCTTCTTGTCTTGTAAAATAAATTGGACAACTTGAGCAGAAATAATGTTTTTCACACTTTCTTCCATATTGTTATTTATTTTTTCAACGATAACAATTTTTTTTAGCTCTATTTAGCGATTTTTCTTGACCATACGTCTAGAAATTCTCAGCGCTGAAACTTATATTTTACTAGAAAATGGTTATTTTTTCGGGTTGGAGCAAAAACGGTTGATAGTCGTTAATAATAGAGGGTTCAAACAACATGTTTGCAATTAAACTCCTTCCTTATGTAAGTTATACTCCACGAAACACCAACAATTTTTTATATTTTAGCTAAAATACACACGACAACAAAACATTGCAAAATTAGATAATGAAACAAATGTACTCAAAAATTGGAGTCGATAATTTATAGTACATTTTATGAGTAATGATTTCCATATTTAAAGTTATAAGCTTTCTTATTATTTACCGCAGCACTAGGGTGACCATCTGGGCTGGAGCCCATTCCGGGACTGTCAACAACTACCAACATTTCTTTCATCACAAAATTACATTGAACTATATGGATGTTCGTAACATTCTCCACCACTAACTTATTTCATTCGTCTGACCACTGTGTATTTATTAAGAAAAAAAAACCTTTTCGAAATTTGCGCTATTTTTAATACTTCCGAATAACAGCACGAGTGTATGTTAGTTGTAACAAACTGTATTGCCTTATCTGCGTTGCTTTTCTTTAAGTTGCATTTTGTCAAAATGACTATTTTATTTATGGAAACAATTAACAACCGGGACAATTTCATGTCAGGTCGGGACACCGGGACATTACCTCCAAAGGCGGGGCATGTCCCGGAGTTCCAGGACGGATGGCCACCCTACGCAGCACCATGTAAGTTGCACAATTTTTATACCCTGAACCCATATTCAATGGGAAATCAGGGTATAATGGTTTTGTTGAAATGTATGTAACAGGCAGAAGGAGGCGTGGCAGACCCCACAAAGTATATATATTCTTGATCAGGGCGACGAGCTGAGTTGATTTGGCCCTGTCCGTCTGTCTGTCCGTGTGTTTGAACGCGTCGATTTCCGAAGAGGTAGAGACTTGATATTTTTTTAAATGACTGTATATACAGAGCGGATGTCGAGTTTGCTTTTAAAATTCGATAAATCATCCCGTTATGTTTTTATCGAATAAATACATTCAAGTTCAAGTTAGATGCAACTATAGCTAATTGTGAATGATTTTTAATTTTTTAAATTTCTAAAATAATCAATACAATATGTAGATCATATGCTGAAAGTTTCATTAAATTCCATTAAGTCAAAAATTAATTAAAAATCATCAAATATTTGGCCAATTTACAAACGCACGTGCAGCAGCTACAACAGCATCGTATACGTGTGCACACATACATTCAAACTTCTTCTACAAACATTCGTTGAATCGCATCAGCTGTTTGTTTCGTTTAGTTTTGGTAGATGGCGCTGCAGCAGTGAATCTATTTGAGTTTTGCCAGCGCCATTCTTAGAAGTGAGGTGGCGTAGTGTGTTAGCGGCATAACGCTCGATGGAGAAGTCGCGGTTCGAATCCCAATCGGTTTTTTTTTAATTGTTTCAAAATATTATTATATTTTATTAAGTGAGTTTTGTATTTCATTTATATTTTGAAATACATCGAAATTGAAATTTTAGCTATAGTAAAAGGGCATTTTTATTAGTTGGGTTCAGGGTAGTATCTAGTTGAGCACTCTCGACTAGAGTTTTCTTACTTGTTCTTTTTACGTTCTTAGTAGGAACAGTTCATAAAATTAAAAAAAATATATATATATACTTTCTACTTTAGGTGAGATGTTTATTATTGGAAAATAAAAAAAACAATTAAGAAGACTCCAGTCGAGACTGCTCGACAAGGAGATACCCTGAACCCTCTAATCTGATATTCTAATCACTCTGCACTTCTTTTCGGCACACATACAAAAACACGCACGTATTAGAGCGCGGTCTGCTGACTGCGCAGTAAGCAGCGACTGCGCTTGGGCTGCGCTGCAGTGTGAGCAACATTATACGAATTTATTTAATAATTAATTGAATTTCTAGACGTACAATCTTACTGAAACTTTCAGAACATAATCATAACGTTCAACTGTATGTACATTCCAAAGCACAAATCTCTAGTACTTGAAATACGCCTTTTACAAAGGTGTGGGTAAGGGGGTGGATATAGGGGTGGGGGGTAAATTGCAACAAAAACCGAAATTATATTAAATACATATAAGTCTACATTTAAAACTTGGAAGCTCTAGCTTTAAAGGTGTAGGAGATATAATTAAATAGCTAGCTTTCAATGCTTTCGATAATGTTTTTGATTGATAATAATATATCGGGAGTAGTTATCGATATATAGAGAAAAACTCGATATGCGCGTGATATACACGGACCTAGGAAAAAAAAGCTCTAGCTCTTATATCTTCTGAGATCGACGCGTTCATACATACGGACGGACGGACAGACAGGCGGACAGGGCCAAATCGACTCAACTCGTCGCACTGATCAAGAATATACATATATACTTTGTGTGCCTGTTACATACATTTCAACAAAACCATTATACCCTGATTTCCCATCGAAAATGGGTTCAGGGTATAAAAACACACACATATTTGGTTGTTTGTTATCTTATTTATTTAAATAATAATAAATTATAACTGTAACGGAAAAGTAATGAGATTATAAATATTTTCAATTTTATGTTCTGAGCTTTCTTTTTGTGTGTGCATACATATTAGTACCTTTAGATATTGGATCATTTTGCATAACCTTAAAGCAAGAAACAAAGCTTTTAAACTTTTCAATAAAAGTATTTAATTTGTATTCTGATATAATTTAACAAAGTATGTAGTAAGGAAGTTCATGGAATATCCTGACTTCTTTGTATCTTTAGATATATAAATCCATAAATTTATATATATAAAAATGAATCGCCGAGCACCTAAGCTGTGTCAAATTTTAATAGTACTTTTAAAATAAAATAATAAAAAAAAAATATATATATATATATATAAATAATCAGGATTTGTTGCTTTCAAATATATATATATATATATATATATATATATATATATATATATATATATTTTAAAGCAACAAATCCTGATATATATATATATATATATATATATATATATATATATATATATATATATATATATATATATTTGAAAGCAACAAATCCTGGGCTGAAATAGTAACATTTCATTAGTGATTATTTAATCCTAATGAAATCTAACACATATATAATTTAAAGTAAATCTATATATATATGGCTTAAGGATATAATATTATTCTGAGATAATTTTACAGTAATTATTATTTTGTTTGTTTTTTAATATATATTTATCCTTACTACCAAATAGAAAAAAAAGGAATTACTAATTTGAAGTTTTTCGAATATCGGATAAACAGACAAATTGAAAAGTGAATATGAACATAAATCCAAATAGAAGAAGACTTATATTATGGGGACGGAAGTACCTCCTATTTGTTTCGAATATGTGTCTCTGATAGAATATGTATCGATTTATATGTGTATGAATTTATAAATGTGCGTATGAAAGTAAATTTTTAAATAATTTGCAAGGGTATATATATATATATATATATATATTAAGCGATACATTTTTCTTCTATGTTTAATTATATTATTAAAGTATTATTTAAGTATGCGTTGTGTTAATTACAGTTGAAGTTTTATAAGCATGTATGTATAATTCGTACATATGCTAAGATTGCGGATACAAATATGTATATATATATATATATATATATATATATATACTTAGAGGCTATACACATCCATTGTTAATCAAACAAGCTGTGCGTACAATATACATACTCTTATGCATAGTAGTTTTAATTCAAATATTTATGTATTCAGTTGTATATATGCATGAATGTTTTTGTGAATTACTTTGCGAGAATGGTTGTGGATTCATTGTGTAATTCATATATGTATTAAAAGCAAATTTACATATAATTAATTTAAATTTTTATTGATAAACGACACATATATCCATATTAGTTCCCCGATGAAAACATATTGGTGTGGTCCCACTCAAGCTGATTGATGTGGGTAAATCCATCTTTGATCACTAAAGATAATAATTTGTAATTGACAACATTGGTATTTATAAATATATCTGCACAAAACGTACCGTCTTCGTCTTCCGAATCAGTATTATCCGAATCAGAACTTTCCTCAGATGCGCCATCAGTTTGCATTGGATTAATGGTAATGGTCAATGCAGAATCGTCCCAAATCAAACCTTCATCAGCTACCTAAAATATTAAGTAAACAATATATAAATTGAGACCAATGCACAAGGAGATCCCCTGAACCCTTCGAGCAAGTGAGTAATTTCAATAATTCTTTGCATATTTCTGCTTGCAAAAGAAACAACACATGCACACGCACGCACGCATAAACACGCATGAACTGCAGTATGGGCTTACTATGCGAATAAAAGCTTTTTTGAATAACTTTTCTTGTGGATGGACTATCTTCATGAAAATTGTAGATCGTAATTATAGCATCTAGTATCTAGTATTTAAAATACGCCTTTTAAAAATTTAGGGATAAGGGTGTGTATATAAGCCTGAAGGGTGAGTTACAACAAAAACCTAAATACTTTAAAGAACATATGAATCTACATTTAAAAATAACAATAATACAGTGGAATCCGATTATAACGACTCTGCCTAAAGCGTTTAACCGGTTATGTCGACGAAAATTAGATGTCTAGGTTGGTCCCCATACAATCTTATATGAAAGAGCCTCCACATAGTAGGTTTCCGCTTTTGATGACAATCCGCTGATCTCGACGACTTTTTCCTATTTTCTTAGTAATTTACCGGCTAATACGACGTGAAATACAGGGAAATAATGATAAAACAGTTAAGCATACAAAGGCGCTGTTAGAAATGTATATATGTATGTATTTATTTATTAATGCTTACTGTCCTTGCTTGTGAGCCTAGCAGCGACACAAATAAAGCGGCACACATAAACTGCAATGCCGACGTCCCACAAATGTTTCTATAACATGATATAGAAATAAATATATAATTATACCCTGAACCCATTGAAAATGGAAAATCAGGGTATAATAGTTTTGTTAAAAGTATGCAGCAGACAGAAGGAGGCGTGGCAGACTCCATAAAGTATATATATTATTGTTCTATGTTGGAATTCAGATTTGTGAAGTTTTAAATAACAAGACATAGAAATACCTTATTCTACTTAGTTAATTTTTTGTTTATACTTGATTTTAATTTTTAATTTTTTCAAAATACTTGAAAAATTGCTATAAAGTTTAAAAACCTTGCTGTGCCAATAATTTAGTTCGTCACTGTATATAAAAAAATGCTGTTTCCCAGAGCTGCCTGCCACGACGGTACTAACTAGCCAAACTCTATTTAATCAAACTAAGGGATAAGACTTAATCAACCCAGTTCGTCGCCCTGATTAAGGGTACGTCCTCTTGTGCCCGTTTTAACAAAAACTTTTTGAGAAATCAAACAATTTTACCTTGGGACAAGGCTGATGTCGGTCGGTGTATTTTTGGTTACTTTTTAGCCTTGCCACAGAAATGCCACAGAGTAAGATGACGAGAAAAACGCATATTAAAATTATCAGCATTGTTGGATGCGACGCCTCAGCTAATAAAGAAGATTTTATATATATGTATTCATATTATGATTATTACTATTATAATTTTTTATTATAATTTACAAACCTTTGTGCGCGAAGGAGTGTAAATGAGACTTAGGCTCCTGTACATCATTGATATGAAGCAAGGAGTTCGAAAAAAACTTCGTATCTGAAATAAATAAATTTCAGAACATCTCCACATTTAATCTTCTATATTATATTATAAATTAAGCAAATCAAATATTTTACCTGATGATCCTTGAACCACACTCTCGCTTACAATTCGCCCATTGTGATAATTGGATGGAAAATTTTCCTTTCCTTCAGCGCTTGTAACGGCTGATGATGGTGCATTTGTTGTTTTAAAAAATTGCTTCGGATGCAAAACAGTCAATGTGAGTGTATATTCAACACTTTTATATTGTGCGGATAGCTGCGAACAGGACAGCTTAAACACACGATTAAGATAATATGCCGGTTTCTTGTTGCTATAGACTAAAGCACGCAATACGCTGAGATAACTGCGAATTGAATCGGTTCCGATCATTTCAACCCCATCCTTGTTAATATTTGTTCTGATGTCCATTGTAGATGACAATGATTCATCCCCGTCTATTTGAATTTCCTCATGGTCCGGATTTAAAGATGGAAATACAATTACACTGCACGAATCGAGGTTCTCTTTGGGGATCCCATTTTCACTATCACTGTCGGTGGCGAGACCAATGCGAACTTTATCCAAGATATGTACACCAAATTTAATTTCTTGATAAGAAACGAGTTTATTTTGGGTTCCTAAGAAATAAAAATAGAGTGATAAGTCTTGATACAATTTTACAGTTAGTCTTAAAATTTAGATATATGCTCGTTGCCACTCAGTTTGAAAAAAATAAATAAATTAAGATAATATTATTATAAGACATAATGAACATATATGTTTTTTTAACTGATTGCCAATGAGTGTATCATCAAAATATTAGATAGTGTATCTTTGTTCACTGCAGCCGTTTAAAACTAAAATCGTTTAGTTTTAATACAAAAAGCCATTAGCGGCATATACTTATGAATTAAAAACTTCACATAGTTACTTTGTTGTTTTTAATTTTACTACGACTAAGTCTACGAATGAGTATAATATAGTCGGTTTTGCCCAACTGAAACGTTTTTGTTATAATTTTTATTTACCGGAAATTGCAATCTTTGTTGCCAAATGTGAAGACTTCGATGTAAGCTGATCGCCTTCAAATTGAGGTCTGAGATTTTCAACTGTATAGAAAGTAGCAGTATCTTCTGCAAGTTTTTCGCTAGGAATTGTTGCTGGCTGAACGGGGTCATTTACCATGATATATGTCTCGATTGTGGGCAGACGTATGGCACTCTGATTTGTACACATTATTGTTGTACGAACCTCAATGTTTCTGCGTCCTATAGTGGGATTTTTTTTAATATTGATGTATTGTATTCTACGCATTAATTGCTCAATATTATGCTTGCTTTGTGCCTCTATATATATTTCATTCATTTTTGCATTGACCTGTACTTGAAAGTCTGTCGGCTCCTCCTCTGACTGCTGTTCAAGTTGCAATGCCGTCGATGGTAGCAGATGTTCGGCACAGCTCGTTCCACACTTAATGTCGTCGACAGAGAGCACACGGTTGAGAGATAGCTTCACTTCTGATATGTCACCATTGAATCCGTGCTTTAGTCGGTTCTCTGAACTCTGGTAACATGCTCCGACCGCCAGTGTAGTATTAACTCCATGTGCAGCATGCAAGGGCCAATCATCGATGACCTCCGGATTGGCGTGATGGTCCTCAACGGAGCTCACAAATTGTACACCATCTATGAACAGCTCTACCTTGGATGACTGGTATACGTTGATTACATAGTGGTGCCATTCATTGTCGCAGACCTGCGCTATTTTCCATCTCCACTCCGCTGGACTAAATATGTTTAGATCACCGTCATTGAAATTCTTTCGCAACAGTAGAATAAGTCGGCAGTTTCGTACGAACAGTGCCATATGGTGACGATTCATTTTGTGATCATCCGCGTTGCAAACTATATGCTCTTTTACATGTTTGTTCATTGGGCTTTGATTACCATGGCGAAAGATCGTCACAATGCTAAAAGGCTTCAGCGAGAAATCGTGATGGTCAATAAACCCATCGGGTACAACTACACCAGCTGACCCATCGAAATGGAAGACCGGCTCAGGCCCCTCGTCATAGCTCAACTCCTTCGTCCAGTCGGTGTCACGGGGCAAAATGTCCTTTAAGTTTTTATTCGCTGAACAGTTCGATATATCACGATCACAGCCAAATGATATGTGCTTAGTCTTAATACGAATAGCATTAACATCAACAAGTGGATTAGGTCAATATAAAATTGTGTAAAGTAAATAAGTATGCTTACCTTAAGAGCAACCGCTGCGTGAACGTTTAGATCATCAGCTGTGCATAATATATTGCACAAATCAAGTCGCGCATTTGGAAACAGTTGTAAGCTTTCCGTGCTACCGGACTAAAAATTTTGATTATTTATAAAACCAATGCCACACTTTCTTAATTGTACTCATTCGTAAATATATCCAATATATTATATTGGTTTTGTGCACTATCCGCCTTGCTGTCCATCCGTCTGTGGTATTGTCCGTCCGTCCGTTTGTATGTATGAATTTTTTCGGCGCTATTGAACCTAAATGCATTGATCATATACTATAAAGTATTAAAATTTTCCTGATTCACCCACAATCGGAAAATTGACAAATTGGAAAATTAATTTTCCGATATTCGTGTTGACCATCCAAGACCAAAAAGCTATGGCGGATGAATCTACGTCCACAGGCGCATAGTAAATCGTAACGTTATCTCTCCGAAGGGCCAGCGGCTTGAAATTTAAATATTTCAATTTTTGACAACTAGTTCTAAAATAATTCTTACGCTTCTTCGAGGGCATGTTTTACTCTGTAATTTTCGCATTATTAGAGAGTAAGCATTCAAATTTTTTTCGCCGCATCGGATAAAACTGCACCTTCTAAAGCTTTATAGCTAGAGCATTGATATTTTGCACGTGAGCTAATGCTACGATTTCAGAAAGATGGCAGAAGAAAAAAAAACAAAAGCCATGGTGGATATATCTACGACAAAGTTCATACCTTCAACAGTTTAAGAGATAGAAGCATAGGATAGTTGAATTAGTGCTAACCTCCTCTTTCACCGACCCAAATTTTATATATATATATATATATATTTATATAAATGAATTTATACATTTAGTAAATACTTACAATGTAATCGATGCGTTCTGGTATGCCTAAGAACTTGGCGTCGCACACTCGGCGTACCTTGATGCTCACCATAATGGGAACAGATTCTTTCATAGCGCAGTCGTAGGCCACTACAGATAAAATGTGATTGTGGGATACCTTATGAGAGAGAGGCTCTTTGTTTTTGATTGAGCCTTCGTTGTCGATTGTGAATGGTTCATCACTATTTAGTATCTCATATTTGCAAACATCTCCAAACAGTGGAGTGCAATCTTTGTCTACTGCTTCGACACGAATAATTTCATTATAAAGTTTACCCTCATCGACTTCGGTAACATATGATGGCTCTAAGAAGGTCGGAGAATACTCATTGATGTCGATCACTGTGATATGGACGTTTGCCGAGTTCGATGGCGTTCCATCGCAGTATATGGCAACAATCTCAAAATGGTAACTTTTACGCTTTTCACAATTGAGTGTGTGGCGTGCCTTCAGTATTCCAAGATTGTTAACCAACTCAATCTGAAAATTAATTATCTTTTATTGACTTTGATTTATATTAAATTTTGTTAATATGTGATGTGTTTGGAAAATTTACTATCGTTGTTCTTATAGTTTGAGGCCCCACCTGGAATGGAATTTCATGATATGGCTTTTTTACAATGCGAAAGTTGCAAATTTTTTCTTCATCGACGTTAATTAATGGCGTTATTTCCACTAGAGTCTCATTTTCCCGAATCAATCCATGGTAGGACTTCTCTAGAATATACTCTGAAATCATAATATATAATTTTGATAAACCATCATTTAAGCAAACTTGTGTATTTTTATAATTTGAACGAACCTCGTTGGATAAGATACTCGTCCTCATTTTCAGTAGAAGTGCCAGCATGAACCGAAACACCGACGAAACCAATTAATATTAGACCCAAATAGCCAAGATTTAGGATTTGTGACGGCCCCATAATTCTAGATTAATTTTTAATTAACAAATTACCCAATATATTGAGTTTACCAAACTCTGTAATTTCTGTAACGGAATAATGCAAACAATTTTCATAAGCTGCACTGTTAATTATTTTTTTATTTTAAATTTATCAAACAAATTACAATTTTAACTTCCGAAATCAAATGCATCTTCAACTGTATAAATGTGCTTGAATTTATAAGATACACATTTTACGAGATACATATTCATGCATGTATGCGTACACATATCTGGATATATATATATACATATAAATAGATGTTAATATGCATTCACAATTTTTTTTCAAATCCATCATTTCTCAAATAGCGAAACCAAAACAATTCACGTTGATTTCAACAAATTTTCTTCAGTATGATTAGAAATTAATATTAAGTATTTGAGTTCTTATTAATTTCTCACCCACTCAGGAAAATGCAATAATCAATATTTGTTAGTACCTAAAATTTTTTCTGTCCGTTTCAATGTTATTTTGATGGCTTTTTTAAAAACAATATCAAAAGTATTATCCACAATTCGATTTGCTGATCATTTAGGCATTTAATTATTTATCTGAAATTTTTAATGCGTCTACCAAGAAAAGAATCTGTTGATTTATAATATCCTAAATAATCCCTAGCTGTTTTTAAGTTGTTTGTCTGATGTATTTTTCCACATCAGTTTCGTACACAAATTTCTTAATATCGATTGCTTATGATACCGATATTTAAATCGAATAAATTAATTTAAATTCAGTACATCTCTATTTCAAGACATGCTATACTATTAACAGTCGGGATAGACAACAATTCGTTAGTAATACCACTTAGTGGTAATACCAATTTATTTTGATACAAATAAACCTTTTTCAAATCATATTAGAAACGTTTGTAACAAGAAAAATCTTACCTTACAAAGAATCTCTGGTCACACTGTCTATGAAAAAGAGCGCTTTTTAAAGAATTCATTTTAAGAAAACAATAAAATGTGAAATGTGAACATTGTATGAAGTATAATAAACACCTTACGCATTAAACATTAACGATATCCTGTAGCTGTCTCCATTTGATCTACATATTTAATTTGGGTACCACCTTACTTATAGCATTTATATACTGAAATTTTTTTTTTTCTTAATGTTTGGATTAATGTGTTAATGTTATTTTTTTTTTTTTTTTAATTTATAGATAAATAAATAGAAAGATAAATAACTATAAAAATAATAAACCTTCCTAATTTGCACATATGTCTGCGTAACATTAATAATTCACTGTAAACTTGTAGCCCTGAATAATGAGAGAGCAACAAAGAAGATGTACCCGCTGAAAGCTGTAGACATTATGCATTCAACCCTAGCTCTCTAAATGTTCTAAAAAGCTAGCAACAGTTTTTGCCCACGATTTCATTCATGGCGCAAATGTATGCGCGAACAAATATATACATACATATATGTATATATTTATGTATGTGACAAAAAAACGAACGCTACGTACACCTATCCCGGAATTTCCGAAGCAGGCAGCCGAAGCACGATTCGGCATTGAATACAAACACGTTTATCGGAAGGAAGTTAGTGAGCGGATATCTATATTTTCTGAGCCAGTAGATGCTGTTTTCCATTCAAGCCAAACACCGTCGCTCATTCATTCATATGTGGCGCGCTGGAAAAGTTAATAATTCATTCATAACTCTATCTATACTATACAAACGGAAGGGAACTGTAACTTATTTATTGTGTGCAATCGCGGTGAACTTAAAAGTGAATTGCATGTAATTCTTAGACTGTTGAATTAAATTTAGGTATATATATTTAGGTATATATATATATATATATATATATATATATATATAAATTTAACTTTAGTATATACATATATCGTAGAGTCCAAATCAAAGTCGCCCATATCCATACATGTTTGTCGTTTAAAACTGAGAGGGCAAATTCTAGTTAATGTATTTTACGAAAGTGTGAATATATTATTGGATTAATATATTTGTGTGAAATTCAAATTTGTATGCTAGTCAAAAAAGTCGATGTCTATCAAGGGTGGAGTACGGTTCTCACCCCCCAGTTAAGTGTGTGCAAATATACTCGTGGGTATGTAATATATAAATGTATACCTATATATACACATGTAAACACAAATACACAGATATATTAAATATGTGTACACACTTACGTGCTTGCATACAGATACATACATATGCAGAATATATATCTGTTCATCTATACATCCATTTATATAATATCTATGTATGCCAGATTTATTTGCAGTTAGGATGAATTTAATATTGTGGAAAAATTGGTATATGTTTTATACACTTTTTTTAAATTTAATATGGTATTCTATATTTTCTATAGTGACACTGTTGAATTTATCTATCCATTAAAAAAAAAAATATAATGAATAAAAAAATAAATAAGTAAAAATCAAAAACATGATTGTGACTTATGGGAAATCATCGCATCAAAGATATAATCACATCTATATCCACGGTATGGGGCTATCGACGAAAATATGTCGCTTAATAAGAGGAAGAGCTTATAAATATTGCAAAAAAAAGTAATTCTTAATTTATTCAAAACATTCAATTGAATTCGACTCACTTTTAAAAAACCAGCACTAATATTTGTTATTGTCGAGCACCTGCACCAATTAGCTTAACGAAAATTTCGAAATATAAATTAATTAATATTTTCTAAGTAAAAAATATTTATTACCGTATATCTTTTATATATCTATTTAATCATATGTAAGTATATTTTAATTTTCTATTATCTGCAAAGGTCAATTCTCTAAAAACTAAGAATTCTTCATAATTTATAGAAACCATTCATTTGAAATTCATGATTTGAAGGTGTATATTTAATATAATTGAATATTTTTTAAAATTCGATTGCATAAATTTTGGGGGTGTATGTATATATACGTACATATATGTACATGTGTCTACTTTAACTGTATAGATATGTATGTATAAAAAAAAAATCTAACGGGAACTCAATGACAAGAAATAAAAGAACAATAGACATTTTTAAGTGAACAAGATTTCTCAATTTGATTAACTGATTGATAGATACATTAAAATATGCTTAAAATCGGTAACCTTTATTTGCGGCAAATTAATTGTTAAGTAAATTTTGTGTGTTTCAATAGCTGTTAATGTTGTTATTATTATTTATTTTTTTATTTTTGCATGTTCTTGTATATATACATATACATGTATTTGACGATATTGTAATATTATTATCTAATCTATTTTTTTATTGCAAACTGGCAGACAATATCAATATATAAAGATATATATCTACTCGATGTTCTATGCATAATAAGCACTTCTGGATTTTAATTAGATAATCATCAGAAATGCATTGTTATAAAAGTATGGTAAGTCGAACTTAGCTTAAATACGATTTACGTTACGTTAACAATTTTTAACGACATTCTCTTATAATATAATCATGTTCTAGCCAAACAAGTAAGAAAGCTCTAGACTGCTCGAGTACGAGATACCCTGAACCCGTCGAGCAACTGATATTTCAATAATTATTCACACATGCTCGCACACACACAGACATACGCAGGCACGCATAAAAACACATTGGCTGCAGTGGGTGGCTTACTATGGGAACATTATTTTTATACCCTGAACCCATTAAAAATGGGAAATCAGGGTATAATGGTTTTGTTGAAATGTATGTAACAGGCAGAAGGAGGCGTGGCAGACCCCACAAAGTATATATATTCTTGATCAGGGCGACGAGCTGAGTCGATTTGGCCCTTTCCGTCTGTCTGTCCGTCCGGCCATCTGTCCGTCTGTCCGTATGTATGAACGTATGTACATATGTATATATCATTTTGGAGAATTGCTCTTTTCATAGCTGTGTTGATTTCTTGACGCCGGTCAAGTTCTTCCATATTGCCCATGAAGTATATTTGCAAGAATTTGTGCTGTGCATATTAAATAGGTTGCAGTGATCCAATGCGATGGCAAATCTGGCCTTGAATCTTTAAATTCAAAGCCATAGTTATAGTTAGATTTACAAACACTTTTACAGAAATCTAACAAACTACATTATTCCAAATTTTTGTTTTATACCCTGAACCCATTGAAAATGGGAAATCAGGGTATAATGGTTTTGTGAAAAAGTATGTAACGGGCAGAAGGAGGCGGGGCAGACCCCACAAAGTATATATATTCTTGATCAGGGCGACGAGCTGAGTCGATATAGCCCTGTCCGTTTGTCCGTCCGTCCGTTCGTATGAGTGCGTCGATCTCAGAAGTTATAAAAGCTAGAGAGCTGAAATTTGGCATGCACACTCGTGTGTACCATACGCAGTGCGAGTTTGCTTTATTTTTAAGATAAATCATCCGATAACTTTTTTATCGAGAATAATCGAAAAATTTATTTTGTTTTTTTAGCCTAATTTGAACACTTTTAAACTTTGAGTCTTCAAATTAACGTTGTATATAAAGTTAATCGATACAAAGATTTTGTAATTTACAGATTTAGGATACCACGCCCCTTCGCCCCCAATTTGTAAAAAACGCATAGTACTAGAGACTTGTGCTTTGGACTGTACATACATATTCAACATATGATTACGCTCTAAAAGTTTCATTAAGATCGTATATCTACAAAAGAAATTATTTAACAAATAAGTTCTCATAATATTGCCCATACTGCAGCGCAGTCGCTGCTTACTGCGCAGTTAGCAGAGCGCAGACTTATGCGTGTGTGTGGATGCATGTGTATGTATATGTGCATAAAAGAAGTGCAGAATGATTAGAATACCAGCTTAGAGGGTTCAGGGTATCTCCTAGTCGAGTAGTCTCGATTGGAGCCTTCTTACTTGTTCTTATACCCTGAACCCATTTTCAATGGGAAATCAGGGTATAATGGTTTTGTTGAAATGTATGTAACAGGCAGAAGGAGGCGTGGCAGACCCCACAAAGTATATATATTCTTGATCAGGGCGACGAGCTGAGTTGATTTGGCTCTGTCCGTCTGTCTGTCCGTCTGTCCGTCCGTCCGTCTGTCCGTCTGTCCGTATGTATGAACGCGTCGATTTCAGAAGATATAAGAGCTAGAGACTTCAAATTTTTTTTAAATGTCCGTAATTACAGCGCGCATATCAAGTTTATCATTAAAAATCGATAACTCATCCCGATCTTTTTTTACCGATAAAAAACCTTATCGAAAACCAGTTATAAAATTATATCTTCTACACCTTTATTGCTAGAGTCTCAAAATTTTTAATGTATGCTTATATGCAATTTATACAATTTCGGTTTTTGTTAAAATTTACCCCCCACCCTTAAATTCACCCCCTCACCCTCACTTTTGTAAAAAGCGTATTTCAAATACTAGAGACTTGTCCTTCGGCAATTACATGCATATCGATGTTATAATCATAATCTGAATGTTTCATGAAGATCGTACGTCCACAAAAAAAGTTATTAAGCAATTAAATTCTCATAGTAAGCGCTCACTGCCGCCCATGCGTGTTTATGCTTGTGTGTGTATATGTATGTAATTGTTTGTGTATGTGTGTGTATGTATGTGTATGTATGTGTGTGTTTGTATGCCTGTGTGTGCGTGCGTGCGTGCGTGTGTGTGTGTGTGTGTGTGTGTGCGTGTTTCTTGTGTAAGCTGAAAGACGCGAAAAATTATTGAAATAGCTATTACTCCAAGGGTTCAGGGGATCTCGTAGTCGAGTAGTCTCGACTAGAGCTTTCTTACTTGTTTTTTTTTTTTTAAATCATAGAAAATAAAATTTTTAATGTAAATTACCTTAAATGTCTGATTACGAAACGAAACGCTGCTCGATTCAAATCAATCCTTGAACCATTTCTTATTGCCGTTTCACGGGCTGCCTCTCTTTGAAAAGCACGAATTAAGCCCCTTCTTTGCTGGGTACTACCGCCGGGAAAGATTAGATCTTCGAGGAAGCTGCATTTTTATTAATAGTAATACTGAATATGCCCTCGCACAATTTATGTTTGAGACAAAAAAATACCTGAACTTTCGAGACATTTAGCTTCTGTACGCACGCGTATTATTTTTATCAAATGTTTTTTTTGTTTTTTTTTGTTTATGAATAGTCAGGTTCGCCTGAGGCTGTGCCGTAAACTGACTGACTACATTTGTTTATTTACTTCTATACTATTGTATAATATGATAGCAGGACAGAAAACTGTCACTGTTATCAAGCCTACTGAGTATCAATGGAAATTTGAATCTTTAGGGGAAAAACCGCGTTTTTCAAGTAATCGTCAAATTTTTTCAGTATTTTTAAGATCTACTATCCTACTCGTGGCGGAGACAAATCCAACAAATCAAAAACCATGAAAATTGGTCCAGCACATATCAAGTTATAAGTCTCGGGACACTTTTACACAACTCTCTTTTATATATATAGATATATATAAATATATATATATATATATATATATATATATATATATATATATATAAGCATACACCACCATCTCATAAAAAGTTGATGGGTTTGATGGGTTTTTCAAATAAAATGATCTACAGTGCATTAATCCATTAACAAATTGATCCTTTTAAGTCGGCTACTCAACTGAAAAAGCACCTAAACATATCAGCAATGGACCAAACAGTACGGAAATATTTAATACATCCCGATTTAAACACTTTCCGTTCAAGAATGTATTTGTCGGTATTGTATCGGCATAAATATTTTGACAAAATCGTGTTTTGACTATTAAAGCTGGCATTGCTTAGTACCGTTACATAAATGAGCGAAAATTGTGAGCAAAGCAAATAGTGTATTAATAGCTCTATACATGCCAAATTTTATGCTGTTTAGCTTTTCCGTTCTCTTTCTGCTGATAAGAATGCATGCAAGCATCGAGTTTTTGAGTGGTATAAGTATTTTGACGAATTTTTGTATTTAATTTTAATTAGTATTAAGTGTTGATAAAAAATTAAAAATGTTGTAAAAAAAGTTGTAAAAATCCAAGGATATTTGAGCATAGATACCACACCATCAATGGCCGCAAATTTTAGCCCTAGCACGGCTATAAAACGCACTGCAAATAATTAATAACGAGAGTCGACTGTATTTCAAGAGTATAATGACCCTAAAATCTTCACAACTCCAGTTGCCAAGCATAAAATATGACCTTTGCAGGCCGAATTCTTTTAGGGGACAGCTCAAAATGCTGCAATTTTATTTTTAATTTGACGGCTAAGAACATAATCTATGAACGTACTGTGCTAGCGACTATCGTCATATCGAGAAAAAAATTTTCCAGTAGCAGGAAATGCTATTTGCCATGATAGCTCCTGTGATATTTAGCTTTGTTAGGGATATTAGTATTGAAACGCAAAATAACAATTAGGTTAAGAAAATCAAAGAGGAGGCAATTTATTGCAAAATTTAATGGATTCTGGTCCTCGGACTGACCAAACTTTAATTCTTTTTATTTTCGGTCCTGCTCTCATGTTAAACAATTATTCATGCACATTTGATCAATACGTGAATGAATAAACTATTATGTGTATTTTTTAAGAAAAGATTGAAAAATTTTACGGGTGCGTTCAGAAGCAAAATATGTCGAAAGTTCTGGTAGGTACTGTTATATTTGTTTGTCTTAGACATTAATTTCGTTTTTTTTTTTTTATTATACTCATTCACGAAAGTGGTTTTGTGCAATGTCCGTCTTGCTGTCCGTCCGTCTGTCCGTATGAACGCAATCTATTTCGGCATCAGGACTGCCAACTTAGCCCTTTACCGGCCAGATATGGCCTTTTTCAACTGCCAATTGCAGGAAAAATTGTAATCTAGCTGCTAGCGGGAAATTTGGCACTTTTAAAAATCAAATCAGCATTATTTAAAGTACTTGAATATTATTGGCACAAACAATTCGTACACTGCCGAGGAGAAAATTGATTTTATCGTGTGTCAATTTTCGAATAAAACTATAATTCATAACAAGTAAGAAATCTCTAGTCGAGACTACTCGAGTACGAGATCCACTGAAGCCTTCTACCAACTGATATTTCAATAATTCTTCGCGTCTTTCTCTTTACACAAGAAACAATACATTCACACATATGCACGCACGGATAAAGACGCATTTGTTGCAATGTGTGCCTACTATGGGAACTTAACTGTTTAATAACTTTTCTTTGACTGTTTTTTATGGACATTCCAAAAAAATTGTGTAAATTATATATGTAATTTGAATGCAATGATGCAATGATGATAGCAATAGCTATCGATGATTTTCCAATTTTAATGGGATCATGCCCTGAGTTTTGGTGCGCACTAGACTTGAAAATTACACTATATACTCTGGTTGACAGCGTTTGCTCTGTGAATGAGTATTCTGCAATCGGTATCGCCCGACTGCAACGTTCTTACTTGTTATACTCATTTACGAAAGTGAAAAAAGTGTATTGGTTTTGTGCAATGTCCGTCTTGCTGTCCGTCCGTCCGTCCGTCCGTGCGTCTGTCCGTATGAACGCAGTCTATTTCGGCGCGATTGAAGCTGGAGACTTGAAATTTGTATTGTATGTACTTGTAATTTGACTATGAGTATATCTCCGATTTATTAAGTGTTAAAATTTTGCCGATCCGCCCACTAGGGGCGTGGCAAATCGGAAAATGCATTTTCCGATATATATAACATAATTATATTTGAGTATGTAAAACCAAAATATGTAAATAAATAAATAAAATTATTCAATATAATTCAATCTTTGCAGAATAAATACATACACATACATATATTTTTAATTCTGATCTACCTAACACAAGGAAAGTGCATCTTTTTAAATGCACGTAGCCATGACTATGGAGTGCCGAGAAGTGCAGACGGCAATAAGTTAGTCAAGGACGCGGACTCAACGTCGAATGTTAATACGGGCTTAGTAGAGGACGTAGGTGTTCGAGCGGTGGGCGAAGTCTTTGTTCCAAAGACATTCTCAATGAGTTCGCAGGAACCATCATGTGAACAGCTACGCGCTATGTGGATGTGAGTTTCGATATATATATATATATTTATATATAGAAATATAATTAAGTACTTATCATAGATTTTCCAAGAGACAATCCCGTGCAGCCGAAATGACAAATGAAATACCCACTTATCGTGATCCCTTCACATTCAATGTTTGGGAACCCATCTACTCCAATTCTCGGCTCGGCTCGTAAGCTTCTTAGAGCCAAATATGTTCCAAGTAAACTAATGATCTAAACTTATTGCAGAACTCGCATGGGTACACGGGAACGTTCCAGATCCCCAGTATTTGGACGTGTCTTAAGTCGAGAGCCCATCGTACCACAACGAATTTCATTTGAACAACGTCCACGACATCTTGATGGAAATCCAAACGGAGCTAGCCAGGCGCGCTTATATGGTGGTGAAGTACGTCCCTCTGGAATCGGAGTTGGAGCTGGAGGTGGCACTGGGGCAGCGGGGTCCTCTCCACGCAGATCCAGTAAAAATAGATATGTGGGCGTGTCAAGTAACTTGGTGGCCAATAATGTGGCTGGAAGTCATAACTCAGTCGCTGTACATGGCAGCTTTCAAAAGCTGAAGGAGCTCATCTGGACAGAACGTGCTAAGGAATTGACACAACAGCGTCGAGCGGAGGAATTGGCAGCTCGAGCTGCTGTGCTCAAGGAAATTGCTAATGGTCAAAAGTATGATTATTTTTCCTTTGAAAGCTAAATTCATTTAGTGAGTCCTTTTAATTATGTATGGAAATTGGTCAATAGTAGGATTATTTTCCCTTTAAAAACATAATTTATTTAGAGTCGCTCTCCGTGAGTCCTATTAAATTTATATGAAATTTGTAATCAGTAGAATTTGACATTTCCTATATACTTAGTGTATAAAGTATATATGTCCTTGAAGTGCGACGTGCTGAGTCGATTTTTATAAAGTCGTTTTCAGTTTTCAGCTTTCTAGCTCTTCAACTAATATGATTTCTGACATACCAAAAAATTTATTTATTATACACGAGTATATGTTCAGGATTTCAGGTATCTGGCTCGAAAAAAATTTCTAAACCAATACTTTCGTGAATGACTAAAAAGTTTTTAGTAAAACAGAAAGCAAAACGTATGCGTCTGAACACCCTCAAACTTTTTAAATAACAGCGTTAATGGTTTGCTCTCTTAGTAAGACTGCCTTAAGCCCTTTTAGAAACAAATATTTCCATAATTCTATGCTACCATTCAGACACATATGTATAGGTTAGCACGTATAAATACGCATGGGATGCAGCTTGAGCTACCACAGTAGGGAATTTTATTGTTCAATAAATTTTTATATGCTGAACGCATGGAAAATGGGATATCAGGGTATAATGATTTCTTTAAAAGTTTGTAACAGACAGAAGGAGGCGTGGCAGACCCTATAACGTGTATATATTCTTGATCAGTGCGACGAGCGGAGTCGATTTAGCTATGTCCGTCTGTCCGCCCGTCGGTCTGTCTGCCAGAAGATATAAGAGCTTCTCTAGCTTGCTCTATCTTGAAATTTTTTTTTCCTAGGTCCGTGTGTACCACGCACATATCGAGTTTTGCTTTACAAATCGATAACTTGACCCGTTATTTTGTTATCGATTAAAAACATTATCGAAAAACAGCAATAAATTTATATCTGCTACATCTTTAAAGCTAGAGTCGCCTAATTTTAAATATAGATTTATATGTACTTTATAGAATTTCGATTTTTGTCAAAATTTACCCCACCCTCACTCCCCATCTTTGTAAAAACTGTATTTCAAATACTAGAGACTTGTGCTTTGGCAATACATGCATATCTATGTTATATTTATAATCTGAAAGTTTCATGAAAAAAGTACATCCACACTAAAAGTTATTAAACAATTAAATTCCCATAGTAAGCCTCCACTGCAGCCAATGCGTGTTTATGCGTGCCTGCCTACATTTGTCTGTGAGTGTGTGTGTATTTATTGTGTAAGCAGAAAGACGAAGAAAGAATTATTGTAATATCAGTTGTTCGAAGGGTTCAGGAGATCTCGTAGTCGAGCAGTCTCGACTAGAGCTTTCTTACTTGGTTGTAGATGGACTTTCTTCATAAAACTCAAATCGTGATAACATTGACATATGTACGTGTATTTGCCACACCACACGTTTCTAGTGTTTGAAATACACCTTTTATATATTTATAAAAATTCTATACTATAGCTCTTAAGACGTTAAAAACGGTGTTAGTTGCCGATTTTAGAAACAAATTCGATATAGGCGGGCCAAGGATTCTTCCGCATATTAATACATTTAATAAAACCATTTTACCCTGATTTCCCATTTTCTATGGGTCAGGGATAAAGACAGTTATTTGCGGAATATACTGATAATATATATTATTACATTAACATATTATGTCTTGATTAGCATTCAATCATCTTACAAGTCATCTTTTAACAATCCCGGAGATTCTCTTTTAATGGATGAGAACCGCAGCCCTGATAGTAGCAGCAATCAGTACGTGAATGGCGATCGAATCTCAATTGCAAATGTACAAAATTTAGATGCAAGTAATAAAAATGTTGGGCATAGTAATAGTGGCTCTCGAGCGTCAACCCGCCGTGTTGGAAGTGCACACAGGTTTTTGCCTACTGGACAAACGCGAAAGGAATCCCGTTTTACTGGTAACGTTGCCGCCGGCCGACCAAAAACATATCCTCGTTTAAAAATGCCAGCTACTGAAATTAATGCAGGTGATTCAGCAGAGAGTGGACATACATCATCTATCGGTATACCACGTACATATCCCGTTCGACAATATCATTTTAGGGAAAGGAATCGTTCGCTTTTTAAGCAGGTAAATTGTAATTCATAAGAATATACAAAAGCAAGCCGGAGATCCACAAACTCTAGCCATGCTGCGTTTTAAAAATTATAATACTTATGTATATATGCATGTAAGCAAATAGATATCATATTGCAAATGAATCGATTAAATGTGTATGTAATATGTTTGTTTGAATGCATATCAAAATGCTTATATATTTGTTCTTTTTTTCAGTATTCGCCAAATGAATATTTTCGGCGAAATACCCGAATAATGAATGGTTTTCAGTTTGGGATCCAGCCTGACCTTCAAAAAGTGGGACAAGATTTAAATGAGAATTATTTAAGTCCATTAACTTCGATCGAATATTACACGAGGCCCAGTAGCAATGGCTTGCTTTATTTTAATAATGATAAATTATTCGATGAGGTTGGATTAACTCAAAAATCTGATCAGCACGACTTCGATTTCGACAATAACGCGTATTAAATTATTTTTTATTAAATATGACAATAATTAATCAGAAGTATATTTAAAAACATTTTACTAATTATATTATTATTTTAATTTAATCTGACCATGTAAATACAAAACATAAAATATTTATTTTAAAATATTTATAGCATCAATATACTTATGGCAGGAAAAACGGTTGTCAATTCAATACCCAAATGCATACTGAAATACATTCTATCAAGAATTTATCTTGTTTTTTTTTTCATATTTTCCAAATTCTACAAAATGTATATATATAATATATAATATATAAATAATGTTCACATATCTTAAAGTTATAATTGTCGTAAGTTGAAATTTTGTAATTTTGATTTTAATTTAATGGGAGCTGTGAATGAAAATGATTATGATTATATATTCACATTATATATATTGATATCTATTTTAAATTCCTCTTTGGAATTAATTAAATGCTTCCAATATAAAACAATCATCAATATACAAGAGCTACCTAAGAAAGTGGAATAAAAGTACGCCTTGAAATATTAAAAAGAAAATACAAAAGATCATGGTATGAGTAATTTCTAATAGGGTTTTGTACGAATCTAGAACATAATCCTTGTAAACTGGTTCTGCAAAGAACCCAATAGAAATATCAACGACAAATGTTGTTTTTATAATTTAACCTTTCTAACTAATAACAGTCATCTACACCGATATCTTGTATGGTAATACCTATATACATACAAATAAATGATCTAACTGTGCCTGTTCTTCAACTTTTAAACTAAATATAATAAACCACAATCAATTGAATGAGACAAATTAAAACAGCTACAAATTACAATTAGTGCACATGAATCATTTTCGCTACCGAACAGTAAAAGGAAAAAGCTAACACAATTAAAAATGTAAAACAAAGTATTGCATAGCGAGCGTGTCTGTACTCCACATTTTACTATTCTCATTATTTCATGTATTAAATAAAAAGCGTACCGTTTTTCTTTTATGAAAAGAAATCTTTTCAAAAAAAAAAAACATATATACATATACTTAGTAAGCAAATAAATAAATATATATAATATATATATATATATATATATATATATATATATATAATAAATATATATATTATATAAATGTATCAAATAAATGTCAATTTAACATATCGAACTTATCCAAAGTACTTGTGCTACCTATTTATTTATATATTCTAAAAATTCAAACTAATAAGCTACGTACCCTTTGGCTCATAAAACATTTAAATGGTGTTGTTTAGGTATTGAATTCTATTGTATAGACATCGTGTACTAGTAGCTAATAAGTATAACCCATCTGCGTACATAATTACAAATATGTACTTGAAGAATATATGACAACAATTGACAATAAATCTCTAGTTGTGAGTTCCGGACAATAACAATAGACTTTTGTCTATTTACATAGGAAATTAGATAAATTACACGATGTATGATATATGTAAATATATTAACATATGTGGAATTTCCTACGCATGGTTGATGTTTTTGAATAATGCAGAAACAAAAATAATATGAAAACTACTTTACTTAGGAAGTTATTGTGTATCTTATTGTATATTAAACGAATCTAAAAATAAATAATTGTATGAAATAACATTTTATTCTTAATTCATTATAGTTATAAATGCTAGCTAGCTTAGATCTTCCTCTAAATTATTTGAATCGCGATCCGTAATATGTTTTTCCGCCATAGGTGTATCTTTGCAAATACCTTTCGAAAATACACAGAAACATCGATTTGTATACGAAGCAAATCGCACGTGCTTATATATACTACAGTTTAAAATCTAGAAGCTTCAAATTTAGATTACAGATCGTTGGTCGATATTATCGATGACCGAAAAATAATTGTTGCGCCTCTTAGGAGCCGTGGAATATTTACAATTTTAAAGATATAAATTCAAATCTTAGCGACTGTAGCTGTATCTCTACTAGTATCTCTATTAATTTGCACAAAAAGTATAAATATATACCAATTGTGGGCGTGACAAATCGGAAAACGGACTGTGAATGAGTATTCTGTGTTCATATTCAACGTTCTTACTTGATTTTTTTTATGAAAATGCGAAAAAATATTAGATAAAAGTCTTTATTTATTTCTTTTTTATTATCAATTAATAGATAGACATGTATATAAAGACCAGAAATGCAAGAATCATTTATAATATGTTTAATGTTTGAATAGTTAATTGAATAAAAAAAAATAACAAATTCTTTACAGATCTATAAATATATATATTTAGCCTTTATTCACAATATACTTATTAATACTCAATATAGATATTAATGAACGAATTTTTATACCCTGAACCCATTGAAAATGGGAAATCAGGGTATAATGGTTTTGTGAAAAAGTATGTAACGGGCAGAAGGAGGCGTGGCAGACCCCACAAAGTATATATATTCTTGATCAGCGCGACGAGCTGAGTCGATATAGCCCTGTCCGTCTGTCCGTCCGTCCGTCCGTCCGTATGAGTGCGTCGATCTCAGAAGTTATAAGAGCTAGAAAGCTGAAATTTGGCATGCATACTCGTGAGTACCATACGCAGTACGAGTTTGCTTTATTTTTCGATAAATCGACCGATAACTTTTTATCGAGAATAATCGAAAAATTGATTTTGTTTTTTTAGCCTAATTTGAACATTTTTAGAGATGGAGTTTTCAAATTTGCGTTGTATATAAAGGTAATCGATACAAAGATTTTGTAATTTACAGATTTTGGATACCACGCCCCCTTCTCCCCCCAATTTGTAAAAAACGCATTTCAGGTACTAGAGACTTGGGCTTTAGAATGTGCACACATATTTACCATATGACTACGCTCTAAAAGTTTCATTAAGATCGTATGTCTACAAAAGAAGTTATTCAACAAATAAATTCTCATAATATTGCCCACACTGCAGCGCAGCCCAAGCGCAGTCGCTGCTTACTGCGCAGTTAGCAGAGCGCAGGCTTATGCGTGCGTGTGGATGCATGTGTATGTATGTGTGCATAAAAGAAGTGCAGAATGATTAGAATATCAGCTTGGAGGGTTCAGGGTATCTCCTAGTCGAGCAGTCTCGACTGGAGCTTTCTTACTTGTTCCTTTTGCTTTTCATTAGTATCCATTTGCCTAAACTTCCAGCTTCCCAGGCCATCGAATTCCAGAATATGTGTATGAAATTTCCTGAGAAATACAAATACATGTATAGTATATGGCAAGGTAATTATATTTATAAATTTCGGCTTACCATAGGGTTGGTCTATGGGTGATTGTCAATAGCGTAATGCCCATGCTCTTAGCAACTTCATATATTGAGCTTTCCACGTCTATTGAAACCGCACTAGTGCATTCGTCAAGAAGAGCATACCGTGGCCTTTAAAGAGATTAGATTACTCAAATATAATACCTATTTATTTATTTAATACTTGTGATAAAATAGACGAGCGACAGCCATTCGTTGTTTTTCACCTCCGGAGAGAATGTCTTTCCAATCACGCACCACATCGAAGCTGTCACTACAATTATACAAGTTGTATCAGTATTATTAGTAGAGAATTTTTTGCATTTCGTTTTAATTACTAATTAAATAATGATTATATTTTAATAGTGATAGTATTTCTAAACTTGCGAATGCCAAGAGTGCTCTAGTCGAGACTGCTCGACTAGAAGATATCCTGAACCCTGCAAGCTCATATTCTAGTCATTCTGTACTTCTTTTATGCATCCATACGCACCTATATATGCGCGCTCCGCTAACTGCAACAGCGGCTGTACTTGGGCTGCAGGGTGGGCAATAAAATCAGAATTTATTTGTTGAATTTCTCTTATAGTAGGACTATCTTTCAGAACTGACAATATCAGAACGTACAGTTCTGTATGCTCACAGCATATTTCGTGCAGCGGTACAGTAAAATTTTAAAGCAGTATTCCCGGTAAACTAAAATTAATATGGGGTTTTATTTATCAGTCAATCATTATGTATTAAGGCACTTCATTATTTTTTTGTTTTAACAAATAACATTTAGAATTAAACAAACTAAAATAACTGGCTTTTCCATTTCACAGCTTATTTCGTGTACTTCACTTTCAATGACTTTTTTGCCCAAAAATTTTTATACCCTGAACCCATTTTCAATGGGAAATCAGGGTATAATGGTTTTGTTGACATGTATGTAACAGGCAGAAGGAGGCGTGGCAGACCCCACAAAGTATATATATTCTTGATCAGGGCGACGAGCTGAGTTGATTTGGCCCTGTCCGTCTGTCTGTCCGTCTGTCCGTAAATTTTTTTTAAATGTCCGTAATTACAGCGCGCATATCAAGTTTATCATTAAAAATCGATAACTCATCCCGATCTTTTTTATCGATAAAAACCCTTATCGAAAACAGTTATAAAATTATATCTTCTACACCTTTATTGCTAGAGTCTCCAAATTTTTAATGTATGTTTATATGCAATTTATACAATTTCGGTTTTTGTTCAAATTTACCACCCCTATATTCACCCCCTCACCATCACTTTTGTAAAAAGCGTATTTCAAATACTAGAGACTTGTGCTTCGGCAATTACATGCATATCCATGTTTTAATCATAATCTAAAAGTTTCATGAAGATCGTATGTCCACAAAAAAAGTTATTAAGCAATTAAGTTATCATAGTAAGCGCTCACTGCCGCCCATGCGTGTTTATGCTTGTGTGTGTATATGTATGTAAATGTTTGTGTATGTGTATGTATGCCTGTGTGTGCGTGTGTGTGTGTGTGTGTGTATGTGTGTGTATGTATATGTGTGTATAAACCAGATAAACTAGGACTGGACAATACCCGATGTATGTGTTTAGTCATTAGCCTGATAAAAATGGGATCGCCCTTCTAGACCAAGTGTTTCGGCACTTTGGAGAGAATTCTCCTTTAAAAAGGTACATATATTTGTATTACCATCTATGAAAACTAAGTTCCTAACTCCCGAGGACGCCACGACACTGCCACCGCTATACCACCCCAAAGCCAAATACTAATTAAACAAGTAAGAAAGCTCTAGTCGAGACTGCTCGACTACGAGATCCCCTGAACCCTTGGAGCAATAGATATTTCAATCATTTTTCGCGTCTTTCAGCTTACACAAGAAACACGCACACACACACACACGTACGCACACACAGGCATACATACACACACACGCATAGACACAAACGCATACACACACTCACATACACACACACATACACAAACACATACATACACATACACAAACACATACACACACATACACAAACACATACACACACAAGCACCCACGCATAAACACGCATGGGCTGCAGTGTGCGCTTACTATGAGAACTTATTTGTTTAATACCTTTTTTTATGGACGTACGATCTTCATGAAACTTTCAGATTATGATTATAACATGAATATGCATGTAATTGCCAAAGCACAAGTCTCTAGTATTTGAAATACGCTTTTTACAAAAGTGAGGGTGAGAGGGTGAATTTAGAGGTGGGGGTACATTTTAACAAAAACCGAAATTGTATAAATTGCATATAAACATACATTAAAAATTTGGAGACTCTAGCAATAAAGGTGTAGAAGATATAATTTTATAACTGGTTTTCGATAAGGTTTTTTATCGATAAAAAAAGATCGGGATGAGTTATCGATTTTTAATGATAAACTTGATATGCGCGCTGTAATTACGGACATTTAAAAAAAAATTCGAAGTCTCTAGCTCTTATATCTTCTGAAATTGACGCGTTCATACATACGGACAGACGGACAGACAGAGGGACAGACGGACAGGGCCAAATCAACTCAGCTCGTCGCCCTGATGAAGAATATATATACTTTGTGGGGTCTGCCACGCCTCCTTCTGCCTGTTACATACATTTCAACAAAACCATTATACCCTGATTTCCCATTGAAAATGGGTTCAGGGTATAAAAAACATTTGAATGAATTTTAGAAAAGATAAACATGTTTTATGCCCATATAAGTACTTACCGTTGTGCAATATGCTCTAGGCAGACCAATTTTAAAATGCTCATCAATTCATTTTCAGTAATACCCTTTCGTTTCATATCTTCACGAGTATCTGGATATATGATTTGATCACAAAGGCTGCCAATTGACATATATGGTCTTTGGGGTATATAGAACATGCAGGGCTTATTTTCCACAGGGCGGGGAATGTGCAGCTCGCCGGCATAGATAGGCCACAGACCACTTAATATGCGAAACAAGCTGGACTTGCCGCAGCCATTTGGACCAGTTATCAATAAATGAAAACCCGGTTCAATACAAAGGGTCAAACTGGGAACAACAATATCACAGTTGGGTGTTACGACCGGAACGGCTCGAAGGCTGATGGACATGTTGCTGGGATCATCGATATATATTATACGTCCCTTTGCAATGGGTTTGCCGTTACGGAACTCAATGATGCCATTTATTTCCTCATTCTCAATTACCGAGGCTTTGCTGTAAATGCCTTGAGCGGTCTCTTCGAAAACGTCTAGCATCCCAGCTACTCGACAGGTATAGCCGGCCAATGCTACTATTTCCTTGTAAGAGGACATTAAACGCTCTATAGCATCGGCTGCCGAAATCAGTAGATTTCTGGACGTTGTTAGGTATTGGGTTCGCTCACTAACACTCGACTCAGTTCTTTCGATGGTCTTATTATTGGATGACGATGTCGTTGTGGATACAGCTGCTCCTGTTAATATTGGCAGAGAAACCATCACCATGCCTGTGCCGGACCATACATATTTCATAAAGAATTGCTCTAGCATTATAAACCAAAGTTTTTGACTAAATATATTATTCATTTGATTAACAAGCCGATTATACGCTTGCCTTAATTGCTGTAGCTCCACCTGATTGTTAAATAATAAAAGTATTTATAATAAAAATGTATTCAGTCTATTTGTAAATATAATTACAACATATATATAGTATATTTTCAAGATATTTTTTACTTACTTTATGTCCGCTATAGAATGCGATTTCTTCTGCATTTGTAATTATGCGTGAATGAATATGCCTTAGATAACCATACCGATTTGCTTCCTCTGATACCAGCTGGCCAAACTTAGGGGATACAACACGCAAAATATGAGCGGTAAGTGCAATAACGCTGACTGATAGCGCAGGCCCTTTAAATATGTACATCAATAAACAAAGCTAGTTTGAAACAAATAAGAAGGCTCTAGTCGAGACTGCTAGACTCGGAGATTACAAAATATTCGCATATATATTAAATGTATATACACAGTAAATCTGAATCTCCAGGTCTAATAGTGTTCAAATTATATTGAAAAAAGCAAAATAAATTGATCGATTATCCTCGACAAAACAAAAAATGATAAACTTGTGCTGCGTAAGGTATATACGACTCTACATGCAAAATTCCACCTCTCTAGCTGTTATAACTTTTGAAACTTGGCGTTCATACGGACGGAAGGACGGACGGACAGACGGACAGGGCTATATCGATCAAGAATATATGTATATACTTTATGGGGTCTGCGATGATTCCTTCTTCCTGTTACATACTTTTAACTAAACCATTATACTCTGATTTTCAATTTTAAATGAGTCAGGGTATAAGAAAAAGAGCAATGAGATAAACACTTGCCTGATAAGATATTAGCTTTCATCTTTCTGGAGGAGCGCATTAAAGCCAAGCCAATCAACATCAGATCGAAGCAAGGTTTGGTCAAACTGCTATATAAATGTGCTACAGAGCTCGCAAATACTGAAATATCCTCCGTAAGTCTACAAAGATTAAAAAAAAAAAACTATGTACAATATTCATTATACAAATGACATGTATATATATATTACCTGTGATCGGCATTTTCGATGCGTCCGTCTAGATTCGATACTCGATAGTAGTTCTGATTCTTGAAGTACAAACGATATGAATGCCGCACCAATCGAGTTCTGTTCAAAGGTGTATATATCATTTTTTATATACATACCTACATACAGTTGGACAAGAAAGTGTTTCACACAGAGAAAAATTTTTAGTGTTTTGCTTAGAAGCGAAATAAAAACAATAAGAATATGCATATTCAAATTTTTTTAATTTAAATTCAAATTTTTAAAATTTAAATAGGTAAATTAAACTATAAACTATATTAGTAAATAAATAAACAAGTATGAAAGCTCTAGTCGAGACTGCAAGACTACGAGATGCCCTGAACCCTTGGAGTAATAACTATTTCAATAATTTTTCGCGTCTTTCAGCTTACACAAGAAACACACACACACACTCACAAACATACACACACACAAATTGAAATTTTAGCCATACCAAATGGGCATTTTTATTACTTGGGTTCAGGGTAGTATCTAGTCGAGCACTCTCGACTAGAGTTTTCTTACTTGTTACTTACTAATATAGTTTATAGTTTAATTTACACATTTTCTTATAAAAAAAATTATAATATACATATTCTTACTATTTTTATTTCGCTTCAAAGCAAAAAATTCAAATTTTTTGCCTGTGTGTAAACACTTTCTTGCCAAACTGGTTGTATGTGCATATGGGCAATCCTCTAGTGGCGAATGTAACATTCGTACGTTTTTAAGTTAAAAAAAAACGAATGCCAAAACATTTTTTTATTTTGACGAATAGTAAATCCTTTAGCTCTTGATTAGCTCTATAGTTGGTGCTAAATCTGATTTTAGGCAAATGTTAGTTTTCAAGATAATCACAAAAAACCAAGAGGTTCGCAGGCTACAAAAAAAGTAAGTCGCTTTTTAAATGAACAGTTCAACCTGAGATTTTGGCGAAACCTTAAGTGACAATTTATTACGAATAATTTAAAATTATTAGAAATTGGCACATCTTTACAATGTTTTTTATTTGATTCAAAAATATTGAGTAGTTTTTTTTTATTTTTTATTTTTAATCAGGGTCGAAGGTGACGTGTCGAATGAGACATTTTTTCCACTATACTTTTTTTTTTTTTTTTAATTTTTCAGTAATTGTAATAAAAACTAAATGTGCAATAGAAATGCTCAAAACAGAACTTTTGTACTTATTCGGCTTTGTGTCTCAATATTTCGAGATGTATTATGATAAAGTGTTAAATTGGTTTATATTAGTTAAATTTGATGGATTAGTTATAAAAAAATATGTTAGAAGAACATGCTTTCATTGAATTTTGGCTGCGGTTGACCTTTCTGGAGAATTGCCCATATATACATATATAAATAAAAGCTATCTTCGGCTTTCGAATATGTTTAAGCGATAACAGATATCCGTGCGACAGGAAAAAAGAGTAAAAACTATCCTGATGCACACACATTATAATTTATGAAAATAAAACTCGATAGTGAACATTCATATAAATTGGCTAATATCATGGAGGTATAAAAGTTTATCTGAATATTAATTTAAAATGTTCTCTTACAATACAAATCATTATTAAAGTATGTCTTTAAGTTCAGTTCAGATTTCTCTAGATCTTTAAATAAATATTATGCATTGTTAGTTATGCAATTTCAGTTAGTTTTAGTTATCATTTTGGATGAATATCACTGCTTATCAATACCACTAACCAGAGAACACATAGACTAGACATGTAGAACAAACTTTTTCAACACCGAAGGTATTCTTATATTCTCAGGATCAATGTTTCTTCAAAATTGCTCGTAAATGTGAGCAGAATTGTTCCCTACATTTATTTTTGTTTGCCTTAGTACAGTGCTTATCATAATTATAGCCCACCCTGCACCTTAAACTTTGAGCCCGTTGTAACAAAATTTTTAAGGTTTTTTAAAAATAAATTTTACAGCACATTATAGACTGGAGCATTTTCAGTAGATTTGATCAAAATTTTAGTTCAATTTATGGAAAACTAAGAAAGAACCGTTAACTTTTGCTCTGTGCTAGCATTTTTGCTTGCATTTTTGTGTATCATAATTATAGCCCACTGTCGCAAATTTGAATTTATTAAGTGCGGAACAGACTTTTGGCTTTACAGACATTGTAATTAAGTAAATTTAGATAGTTTTTAAGAGATGCCGCTTGGAAAACAATTATCTTATTATGAAAAGGGCCGTATTTTCTCACTTTTCGAGTCAGGAGAGTCTATTTCGAGTATTTTACGAATTTTGAAAAAAAGTCTAAGTGTAATTAAAATTTTTTTGGATAACCCCGAAGAATAAGGATCAAGAAGACGTACTGGGTGAAAGCCGTTACTAATTGCGCACGATAAACGCAAAATTATTAAGAAAGCCAGCAACAACCCAACCGCTTGTATAGCTTTGGCCGCACATGTGGCCGAATCTATGTCAGCGATGACTGTTTGGCGAGTACTTAAGAGCTCAGGAATCATAAATAGGTCTAAACTGACCAAAGCATCCATGTTGCTAAGTCACCAGAAGGTTGCTCGACTTGGTTTTGCCGATGGACATACTGCGGCCGATCTGACATACGCGCGTTTGAATCATCGTCTTTTGGCTTACAGTATATTTATAAATTTTTACCCTAACAGGTCGTATTTTCTGATGGGAAGAAGTTTAACCTGGATGGTCCTGATGGGTTTGATACTTATTAGCATGATTTGAGGATCCTATGTTTTTTTCAAGGACAAACTTTGGAGGTGGCTCCGTCATAATTTGGGGTCCATTTTTTTCATTTGGTACCTGGGAATTGAAGTTTGTAACGAACCGAATGAACAGTGAAGAGTATATTCAGGCTCTGGATAGTATTCTCATTCCATATTCAAGGGAATTACGTGAGAAACCAATGGTTTTCCAACAGGATAATGCCAGAATCCATGTGAGCAGACGTACAAATGAGTGTTTGGAGGAATGTCATGTTGATGTCCTTGACTGGCCAGCATGTTTTGGGGATCTCAACCCGATAAAAATGTCTGGGGTAATCTTGCAAGACATGTGTATGCCAAAAATCGCCAGTTGGAGACAGTTGGATATCTTACAACGCAAATTCTAAACGACAATGACTAAATAACAAAGTTTCGAAAAGGACCTTTTATTAAATTTAGTGAGGAAGAGAATTTTTGAGTTAACTAAGACAAATGGAGGCCGGATTAAGTATTAACATTAGTTTTTCCATTAATCCGCAACGAATTCGGATTTTTTTTACAAAAATATGAATATGGGCTATAATTTTGATACAGAAAATGGTGCTGTTTTGTTTTTTGTTTTTTGTTGTTTTTTACTTCTTTTTAAGAAATCGTTATTAAATCGTAAATTTTAAGTGAAAAAGTTTTTTGCCATTCATAATTGAAATATTGAACTACTCATTTTTGAAGATTTTGAGGAAATATTCCATTTGGGAAAAATTTTCAGCCGATTCGTTTAAGTGGATTAAAAGTGGGCTATAATTATGATAAGCACTGTATTATAGACATATATAAAAGTACTTACCGAAATGCTAATGATAGCTTACTCTCCAGAAATCGTATCATTGAGTTGATGAATGTCGCAGGTATTGCAATGCCAAACCATTTTAGTAAAACGAGTGCAAACTGTTTGACATCTTTGCGGACGATAAACTTTACGATTGCTCCTTCTAATGCTGCCACATATATACTAAGGAATGTCCGGGAGATGAGACACAATGTATGAACAGTTAGAAGCCCAGTCTCATAGCATAACTTTTGCGGTATCATTATCCTAACCAGCATGCCGAGTTGCTTCAGAAACTCCTTGTTTAAGCCCGGTTCAAGTAATTGCTTATTTTTCTGTTTCAATTGCTTCTCGACCAGCAGTTTCTCTGCCTCGGCGAGCTTAAATTCTTCGTCCATCCCATATATCTCTGCCGGTGTAAGTGCACCCGCATTTTCACTTTTGTGTTTAATGCATGGGGCATTTCGGATATATGGTACAGTTACCTTAATGGTTAATGCAAATAAGGCAGTACCCACTAGGGCATAACTGAATGCTTGCTTTGGCAGTCTAGATTGCTCATATTTTTCCGTTAAACGGCCAACATATTTTGAAAACACTGTCATATCTATATGTAAATCTAGTCGTAGAATAGACAGGTATATATGTTTACGTTTACAAAATTAAAAAAATTTCACTGAAATTATACAAACTAGCATTTTAGTATATTGCAAAAGTGAATAAGTATATTGGTTTACAAATGATCCCGATCTATCCATTAGGGGCTTAGCCAATCGGAAAATGCGTTTTCCAGTAAGCCAATGATCACATTAATTGAATGGCTCGAATGTTTTAATTGGGATATGTACAGTGCCGCTAACTTGAATAGTTTTAACGTTTTTATGCCTTTAACCCATTGAAATAGGAAATCAGGGTATAATGGTTTTGTTGAAATGTATGTAACAGTCAGAAGGAGGCGTGGCAGACCCCACAAAGTATATACAATATATTCTTGATCAAGGCGACGAACTGAGTCGATTTAGCCCTATCCGTCTGTCTGTCCGTCCGTCCGTCTGTATGTATGAACGCGTCGATTTAAGAAGATATAGGAGCTAGAGACTTCAATTTTTTTAAATGTCCGTATATATAACTCAATATTTTGTCCCGTTATTTTTTTGTATCGATAAAAATCTTATCGAAAGTAAGTTATAAAATTATATCTCCTACACCTTTAGAGCTAGATGTACATTAATATGTAATTTATAGAATTTCGATTTTTTTTTATAATTCACCCCCAACCCTTTTATCCTCCCCCTCACCATAAAAAGCGTATTTCAAATACAGGTATATCTCGTATAACGCGATAGTTACGTTCCAGAAGAATTGCGCGCTATGTAAATCCGCGTTATCTGAAACATAGTTTTCCTATAAATTTGGGGGTTAGGTTCCCATAGGTTTTTTTTTTTTCAACAGCTGAAATTTTGTATGAAGGTCCGCGTCGACCACCCAGGATTACGAGCTATGGGCGATATATCTCCGCGTCTTGGGGCGTGGTAAATCGGATAAAACTGTATCTCCTAAAAATGTAAGTCTAGAATACTGAAATTTTGCACGTGAGCTGATGTTTCGAATCTATAAAGATGGGTGGAATAATTTTATATCTACGCTTACTAGGGGCGGAAAAATATAGTGATTTTTCCAATTCTGCTATATTTTAGGCACTATTAATGCTAGAGACCAGAAATTTGGCATATTTACGCAGGTTGACCACCCAAGTCTAACGAGCTATGGTAGACATATGTCCGCCCATAGGGGGCGTGGCAAACAACAAAAGTTTATATCTCCTACAGTTTAAGAGTTAGAAGCTTCAAATTTGAGTTACTGGTAGCCTCCTCTATCGATGCCTTAAAAATAATGTTAGCTCGTCTTTAGGGGCGAGGCATATCGAAAAATACCCTGCAATTTTCACATTTTTTTTGCGTAAGAATTCAAATTTTGCATTTAGGTTACCGGTTGCTTGTGCTAAGAACTGGTCAAATATTAGGAGCCTTGTCATAACTGATTAACTTTTGTATAAAACAAAATTTATTTCAATAAAATATGAGTATTCTTTGATGAGATATAATACTTTTCATTCTTAAAAAGTCAAAAATTGCATGTCTTTACTCTCATATCTACTGCGATCTCGGAGCTCATACGAACACATGGCAACATGGCCATATTGACTTAGCTCGCCGCCTTGATATGCATGCTATATAGCGTTTTCCACAGATTCTGCTATATTTTGAGCACTATTAGTGCTAGAGAATATATATTCGGGTTGAAAGCTCAAAATCAATAATTTATGACGTATATATATATATATATATATATATATATATATATATATACATATAATTAGTGGCATAGCAGCTAGGAAAATCAGCCGTGAATGAGTATTCTTATGTCGGTAAAGCCTGACTGCATGTTTACTTGTTTTCTTTACAATATTTGTAATTATCGTGTTTATCACTTTTTAAAATTCTATATGTACATACAATTAATTTGAAGAGCACAATTTTAGGAACGCTGAAATTATTTTAACTCGCGTCTTTTATATAAGCAAAAATATCGTATTCATTTTCAATAAATAGTTTACGTAGAATCAAAGGTCACCGCCTACATATTTTTCCAGAACGAACCTTGTACAGGGAACTAGTCAAGCATTCACTTATATATTCGATCTATATCTGCTAATACGATTGCCTTTGCGATGTCGATTGATTCGCAATCTCAATAAAACTGAGACATGAATTGAACTTGACGGCTGTTTTATGATGGGCCTCACTTCAGTTCGGTTCACTAACAACTGATTCCCAAGAGATTATTCACGCTTACTCTCATTTTTGTTTTTTATACCCTGAACCCATTGAAAATGAAAAATCCGGGTATAATAGTTTTGTGAAAAGTATGTAACAGAAGATTTAAGAGCTAAAGAGCTGAAATTTGGCAGGCATACTCCTGTATACCATAGGCAAAACAATTTTATCTTATTTTTTCAATAACTCATCCGATACCTTTTTTTTTCGAGAATAATCGAAAAATCGACTTTGTTTTTTCAGTCTAATTTGAACACTTTTAGACCTAAAGACTTCAAATTGGGAAGTTAGTTAATGGATACAAAGATTTTGTAATTTATTTTGGATTTTGGATACCACGCTCCCTTCGCCCACAATTTGTAAAAAACGTATTTCAAGTACTAGAGACTTATTCTTTGGAATGTACACTCATTTTAGCCATATGATCACGCTCTAAAAGTTTCATAAAGATAGTCTTACTAGAAGAGAAATTATTCAACTAATAAATTCTCATAATATTGTCCCCACTGCAGCACAGCCCAAGCGCAGTCGCTGCTTACTGCGCAGTTAGCAGAGCTGAGTTTATATAGCTTTGTCCGTCTGTCCGTATGAACGCCTAATCGAGCAGTCTCGACTAGAGCTTTCTCACTGGTGTTATTCATACAAGTATGAAAATTATCAAATAACCCAATTCGATACGTTTTAAGAATTCGTAATCTTAAGTTAACCCAATCAATGAGGCCGATAGCGAATTTATATTAGATTATATATAGTACAAGTTAGTCACAAGTTACACACTGTTTTTTATACCCTAAACCCATTGAAAAGTGGAAATCGGAAATAATGGTTTTGTGAAAAGTATGTAACAGGCAGAAGGAATCATCGCAGACCCCATAAAGTATATATATTCTTGATCAGGGCGACGGGCTGAGTTTATATAGCCCTGTCCGTCTGTCCGTATGAACGCCTAGATCTCAGAAGTTATAAGAGCTAGAGATCTGAAATTTTGCATGCAGACTCGTGTATACCATACGCAGTACAAGTTTATCATATTTTCGCCCACAATTTGTAAAAAATGTATTTCAAGTACTAAAGACTTGGACTTTGGAATGTTCACACCATTTAATCATATAGTCACGCTTTGAAAGTTTCATTAAGATCTTCCGTCGACATAAGAAGCGCATCCCAAGTCACTTACTGCGCAGTGAGCAGAGCGTGTTCTTATACGTACGTGTGGAGTGCAGAATAATTAGAATATGAGCTTGGAGGGTTCAGGGTATCTCGTAGTCGAGCAGTCTCGACTAGAGCCTTCTTACTAGTTTTTTTTTTTAATTCGCCCCAATCTTGTAAAGAAACGATATTTAGTTGCCAGGCTACGTGTTTATGAATGTGTTTGTGCGTGTGCATATGTCTCGCATCGAGATATCTCGACTAGAACACTAGTACTTGTTTTTGTGCGATAAAAATAGACACATTGGAATACGGGTATAGCGACTCTCGTTATACCCGGAGGACACTTAAACCAAAAGGAGCAAACAACCAATCAAAACTAAATTTAATAAATTTATTTCAATAACAAGTAAGAAAACTCTACTCGAGAGTGCTCGACTAGATTCTGCCCTGAACCGACCTAATAAAATATCACATTTTGTGGGGTTCAAAATTTCAATTTCGATAGGTTTCAAAATATAAATGAAATAAAAAAATCATTAACTTATACAGTTCACAATATTGATATGTATAAAATGTACACTAAAGCTCAAATTATTTAATTCCTTGTCCTGAATACTCACTAAAATACTACTGAGGTAACCATAAATTGCCTCAAAAATCTTAGCGCTATTATACATACATACATATTTATTTATGTATTCATTAGATAGATTTAAACTGTCTTTTATTGTCACTCTCAACTAATTAGCCATGTTAATTAACAAGAGTGAAAAAAGTTAATGAACGAACAAGTGAAGCAGTGCGCTATAGGCCAGAAACGTCTTGAGTGATTTTACATTGGAGCGAGCTCAAGGCGTCATAGCTTACGGCCTTCAATAATGAGCGAGAATAGATTCACTGCTGCAGGCGCTGCAGCTAGCAAATCTAACCTTAACTAAATTTTGAGAGCTCAAGCACAACAATCGCAATGTGATTCTATGAATATGCTAGAATAAGTTTGAATCTATGCGTGCACACGTATAGGAACACAAAACAAAAACCGAAACTCTATAAAGTACATGTGATTCAATGTTTAAAATTTGGCGACTCTAGCTTTAAAGATGTAGCAGATATGCATTTTGTATATTATTGGTTTTCGATAAGGGTTTTAATCGATAGCAAAATGACGGGGCAAGTTATTGATTTTTAAAGCAAAACTCGATATGCGCGTGCTGTACACGGACCTAGGAAAGCTCTAGTAGAGACTGTATACGCACGCACACAGAAACACGCATTGGCTGCAGTGTTGGCTTACTATGGGAACTTAATTGTTTAATAACTTTACTTGTCGATGAACGATCTTCATGCAACTTTAAGATTATGATTATAACATGGATATGCGTGTATTTGCCAAAGCACAACTCTCTAGAATTAGAAATACGTCTTTTATAAAGTTGATGGTGAGGGGGTGAATATAGAGGTGGGGGGTTTAACAAAAGCCCAAACTGTATAAAATGCATATAAGTATACATTTAAAATTTGAAGACTCTAGCTTTAAAAATGTAGGAGATATAATGTTAAAACTGATTTTCGATAATGTTTTTTATCGATAAAAAATAACGGGTTTGAGTTATCAATTTTTACTGATACTCGATATCCGCGCTCTAGCTCTTATATATATACATATGGACAGACGGACGGACAGGGCCAAATCGACTCAGCTCGTCGCCCTGATCAAGAATATTTTTTTATACCCTGATTTCCCATTTTCAATGGGTTCAGGTTTGCAAATTACAACAAATTTTTTGTTCTCAAACATAACAACAATTTAATTCTTAAAAATTAAAATATTATTTACAGAAATATTACATGTTTTTATATAAAAAAAAAATGAGCATATCAAGATTTGCGCTTAATAGCCTTGTTCGCCTTTCATTTAAAATTTGTCCAGAAGAGGGAAATACATTAAATATTTTTTGCCACAATTTAAGGTCCGTTGCCTGACAACTTTGAATTATAGCGTGTGGCATAATATTTATTAATTGCATTTTTACCAGGTTCATCAAGTTTTCTTTTTTTTTTTTTTTTTTGGTTGATTTTTGTCCAAAAACTCTAGAAATTCAAGATTCAAATTTGTCGGAGAGTTCTCAATTCTCGCGTCCTCGATTGAATCATTTTGCATATCATAAATTTCAACCATCATGATTTTGACGGTCTCCAAAATATGATTTTTTTGGGTAAAACGGGTTGAGCGACGTAACCCGCACCCGCCCGCACCCAACCCGAAACTCGATTTTTCAGCCCATACCCACGGGTAACCGCGGGTGCTCACGGGTACCCGATGAAAACCCGCCCGTGCCCACCTCTAGTTCAGAATGTCACATTCGCCACTAGAGAATTGTCCATATATACTTTATGGGGTCTGCGATGATTCCTTTTGCCTGTTACATACTTTTCACAAAACCAATATACCCTGATTTCCCATTTTCAATGGGTTCACGGTATAAAAAATGAAATGAAAGTGTATTTTCTTGTGTGCCACGCCCCTAAAGAGGCGTAAAAAGCATTTTTAGGGCATCGATAGAGGAGGCTACCAGGAACTTAACTATCAAAGTTGGGTGGTCAACCGCGGGTGGTCGCGTATATATACGAAATTTCAGGTCACTAGCATCAAATGTGCCTAAAATATAGCAGAACTCGAAAAATCACTATATCTATATTTGCAACGCTCCTAGTAGGTGTAGATATGTATATATACAGTGCTTATCATAATTATAGCCCACCCTGTAGCTAAAACTTTGAACCAATTTTAACAACATTTTTAGGGTTTAAAAAAAAAAAAAAAGTACGGTACTTTGTTGACAGAAGCATGTTCAGTAGAATTTACCGCAATTTGGGTTCTATTTATAGAAAACTAAAAAAGAACCGTTAACTTTTGCTGCATGCTCGCATATTCGCTTGCATTTTTGTGTATCATAATTATAGCCCACAGTAGCAAATTTGAGTTTGTTAAGTGCGGAGCAGACTTTTGGATTTACAAACATTGTAATAAAGTAAATTTAGATAGTTTTTAAGAGATGCCGCTTGGAAAACAATTATCTGATTATGAAAAGGGCCGTATTTTCTCGCTTTTCGAGTCAGGAGAGTCTATTTCGAGTATTTCACGAAACTTGAAAAGAAGCCGACGTGTAATTAAAAAATTTTTGGACAATCCCGAAGAATATGGATTAAGAAAACGAACTGGCCGAAAACCGTTACTAAATGCGCGCGATAAACGCAAAATTATTAACAAAGCCAGCAACAGCTCAACCTCTTGTAGAGCTTTGGCCTCAGATGTGGGATCTGTGTCAGCGATGACTATCTGGCGAGTTCTGAAGGGCTCAGAAATCATAAAGAGGTCTAAACTGACCAAAACACCCATGTTGCTAAGTCGCCACAAGGTTGCTCGTCTTGATTTTACCGAAAGACATACTGCGACCGATTGGACACACGTGCGTTTGAATCATCCTCTTTTGGCTTACAGTATATTTGTAAATTTTTACCCTAACAGGTCATATTTTCTGATGAGAAGAAGTTTAACCTGGATGGTCCTGATGGGTTTAATTCTTACTGGCATGATTTGAGAAAGGATCCTATGTTTTTTTCAAGGAGAAACTTTGGAGGTGGCTCCGTCATGATTTGGGGAGCATTTTGTTCATTTGGAACCTTGGAATTGAAGTTTGTAACGAGCCGAATGAACAGTGAAGAGTATATTGAGACTCTGGATAGTAGTCTCATTCCATATCTAAGGGAATTTCGTGAGAAACCAATGGTTTTCCAGCAGGATAATGCCAGAATCCATGTGAGCAGACGTACAAAGGAGTATTTAGAGGACTGTCATGTTGATGTCCTTGACTGGCCAGCTTGTTCTCCAGATCTCAACCCGATAGAAAATGTGTGGGGTATTCTTGCAAGACGGGTGTATGCCAATAATCGCCAATTTGAGACAGTTGGAGATCTTAAAAGACAAATTCTAAATGAATGGCAAAGCCTCCAAAAGGACCTTTTATTAAATTTAGTGGCTTCAATGAGGAAGCGAATTTTTGAGTTAACTAAGGCAAATGGAGGCCGGACTAAATATTAAAAATAGTTTTTCCATAAATTTCGTGTTTTATTGACCAAAATATGAACATGGGCTATAATTTTGATACAGAAAATGGGTGCTGTTTTTCTTAGTTTTCTACTTCTTTTTAAGAAATCATTATTAAATCGTTAATTTTAAGTGAAAAAGTTTTTTGCCATTCATAATTGAAATATTGAACTACGCATTTTTAAAGATTTTAAGGAAATATGTCATTTGGAAAAAATTTTCAGCTTATTCGTTTACGTGGATTAAAAGTGGGCTATAATTATGATAAGCACTGTATTTTTCACCTATCTTTATAGAATTGAAACATCAGCTCACGTGCAAAATTTCAGCATTCTAGACTTACAACTTTAGGAGATACAGTTTTATCCGACTTGTCACGCCCTCAATCTGCGGAGATATATCCGCCATAGCTCGTGATCTTGGGTGGTCGACGCGGACCTACATACCAAATTCCAGCTTTCTAGCTCTTCAACTAACATGATTTCTGGTATATCGGAAAATGCATTTTCCGATTTGCTGCGCTCAGTCTCTAGTTTCAATATCGCCGAAATAAACTGCGTTCATACGGACAGACGGACGGATAGCAAGTCAGACATTGCACAAAACTAATATACTAATTCACTTTCATGAATGAGTAAGAAAATGAAAAAAAAAACAAGTAAGAAAATTCTAGTCGAGAGTGCTCGACTAGATACTACCCTGAACCCAACAAATAAAAATGCTCATTTAGTATGGCTGAAATTTCAATTTCGATGTATTTAAAAATAAAAATCAAATACCAAACTCATTTAATAAAATATAAAAATATTTTGAAACAATTAAAAAAATTAACATCAGTTGCATCGATCGGGATTCGAACCGCGACTTCTCGATCGAGCGTCATGCTGCTAACACACTAGGCCACCTCACTCCTGCTAGTGGCGCTGGCAAAACTCAAATAGATTCACTGCTGCAGCGCCATCTACCAAAACTAAACGAAACTAGCTGCTGATGTGATTCTAAGAATCTGCTAGAATAACCAAACTATTAAAAACGCACATAAAGTATAGTTAAAAGTTCAATTTCGGTGTATTTAAAAATATAAATTAAATAGAAAACTCATTTATGAAAATATAAAAATATTTTGCAACAATTAAAAAAATTAACATCAGTTGCATCGATCGGGATTCGAACCGCGACTTCTCGATCGAGCGTCATGCAGCTAACACACTAGGCCACCCCACTCCTGCTAGTGATGCTGGCAAAACTCAAATAGATTCACTGCTGCTGCGCCATCTACCAAAACTAAATAAAACTAACAGCTGATGTGATTCAACGAATGTTTTTGTTGTAGCTGCTGCACGTGCGTTTGTTAATTGGCCAAATATTTGATTTTTTTTATTAATTTTTGACTGAACGGAATTTAATGAAACTTTCAGCATATGATCTACATATTATATTGAATATTTGAGAAATTAAAAAAAAAGAAAAATCATTCACAATTAGCTATAGTGGCATCTGATTTGAACTTGAATGTTTTTACTCGATAAAAACATAACGGGATGATTTATCGAATTTTAAAAGCAAACTCGACGTCCGCGCTGTATATACGGTCATTTTTAAAAAAAATTCAAGTCTCTAGCTCTTATATCTTCGGAAATCGACGCGTTCAAACATACGGACAGACGGACAGACGGACAGACGGACGGACGGACAGACGGACAGACGGACAGACAGACAGACGGACAGGCCCAAATCGACTCAGCTCGTCGCCCTGATCAAGAATATATATACTTTGTGGGGTCTGCCACGCCTCCTTCTGCCTGTTACATACATTTCAACAAAACCATTATACCCTGATTTCCCATTTTCAATGGGTTCAGGGTATAAAAAAAAAAAAAAACAGGACAAACCATTTTTATACACTGAACCCATTTTCAATGGGAAATCAGGGTATAATGGTTTTGTTGAAATGTATGTCCGTCTGTCTGTACGTCCATCCCTCCGTCCGTCCGTATGTATGAACGCGTCGATCTCAGAAGATAAGAGACTTGAAATTTTTTTCCTAGGTCCGTGTATATCACGCGCATATCAAGTTTTTTTTATATATCGATAGCTACTCCCGATATTTTATTATCGATTAAAAACCTTATCGAAAGCTAGTTATTTAATTATATCTCCTACACCTTTGGAGCAAGAGCTTCCAAAGTTTTAATGTAGACTTATATGTATTTTATATAATTTCGATTTTTGTTGTAATTTACCCCCACCCCTATATCCACCCCCTCACCCTCACCTTTGTAAAAGGCGTATTTCAACTACTAGAGACGTGTGCTTTGGAATGTACATACATTTTCACCATATGATTACGCCCTGAAAGTTTCATTAAGATTGTACGTCAAGAAATTAAATTATTCAACAAATAAATTCTCATAATATTACCCACACTGCAGTGCAGCCCAAGCGCAGTCGCTGCTTACTGCGCAGTTCTGCGCGTTCTAATACGTGCATGTGTATGTATGTGTGTCGAAAAGAAGTGCAGAATGATTAGAATATCAGCTTGGAAGGTTCAGGGTATCTCCTAGTCGAGCAGTCTCGACTAGAGCCTTCTTACTTGTTTGATATAAATTTGCAATTTATACTACATTTGCAGATTCTGCAGTACGCCTTATTGGTGTCTTTATCTCGGGCTACCAACGACTTGAAATCTGGCTGCTGTAGCCAGCAATCCCAGCCAGCCAGCAATGCCTATAAGTCTCCTTGGGCATTTTATCACTCTATTCGCATTGAACACAATTACAAGTGATATCGATAATATATACAAAGCACCTACCCAATTCAATTTCATACACATTTTGGCACGGTTCTTAACCAAATTTCGGTACACAATTCAGCATATGTAATGCTAAAGTTCTGTTCAAGTGTTATCCAATGTTAATTAATAGAATTCTGTTGGATCCACAACCGATCAACTGGAAGACAGCCAACAACTGGAAAAATAAAAATACGATTCGCATTCACAAAAAAGGACAGATTCCCGGATAAAGAATATTTGATATTTTTTCCGGATGAAGCCCTTAAAAACAGAACAGATCTGTCCGGAAAAAGGACAAATTGGCATCACTAGTCTACGCCCACTAGGGGCGTGGCAAATCAGACATGAAGATATAGTGGTTTTTAAAATTCTACTATAGGTTGGACACTATTCTTGCTAGAGACGTCAAATTTGCTATATATACTCGGGCTAACGATTCAAGACCAAAAGGTTTCACGGATATATGTCCGCCCACAGAGGGCGTGGCAAACCGCAAAAGTTTATATCTCCTAAGTATAAAAGCTAGAAGCTTCAAATTGAGATAATTAAGTTACTAATAACAATCTCCTCTATCGGTGAACTAAAAATAATTATTGCGCCTCTATAGGGGCGTGGCATATCGAAAAATACCCTGTAATTTTCACATTTTTGGTGGAGCGAAAGCATCCAAATTTTGAAGTTAGGTTACAGTTAGCTTGTTTTATGAACTGACAAAAAAGATGTCTCTACGCCTAATAAAAGCGTGGCAAATCAGCCCTGTCTGTCCGTCCGTCTGTCCGTATGTATGAACGCGTCGATCTTAGAAGATATAAGAGCGCATATCGAGTTTTTCTCTAAATATCGATAACTACTCCCGATATTTCATTACCTATTAAAAACCTTATCGAAAGCTATTTAATTATATCTTCTACACCTTTAGATCTAGAGCTTCCAAATTTTAAATGTAGATTATTATATATATATATATATTATAAGATTTCGGTTTTTGTTAACCGAGGGTGGATATAGGGGTGGGGAGTAAATTGTAACAAAAGCCGAAATCGTATAAAATGCATATAAGTATACATTTGAAATTTTGAGTTTCTAGCTGTTGGAGATATTTATAATATTATACGGTTTTTTATCGATAAAAAAAAACCGGGACGAGTTATCGATTTTTGGTGATAAACTCGATGTCCATCAATATTTTCAAAATCAAGCATCGATGTTGGATTAATACATCGGATTGAAAATTCGATGTATCAATGTATTTTTATTTATTTTTTTTTTTTTTTTAATTTTTTTTACTGGTGCTCATATGTCGTTATTAAAAAAAAATAAATAAATAAAAAAAGAAAAAAAAAAAACTTTAAAGCAGTATTTTGCTTTAGGCCTACCTTTAAAATTTCTAATTTTTAACATAGCACTATGGTTTTTTTTTTGGCATTAATTGTAAATGAAGAGCTAGGAACTTGAAATTTAAGGAATATATTAGTAATGTTAAAAAGAAAATTCGGATTTTTTTTTTACAATTAGGCGTGGCATTCAAATTTTCCGCCCCTTTTACATATTATATTAAATTAAAAATCATTACATGTGGGCTCAAATTATTTTTAATAACTTTTTTGTACACTTTTAGCAACTTTAAATTATATTTTTATTATATTTCATTCAACTGCAAAAAAATATTAATATTTGAAGAAACTTAGGGATATATAAAATATATGCGATATAATTTTAAACTGAATGGTCTTCATATTCTTCATCTAATTCAAAATTTAATTCTAAATTTTTATCATTTATGTTTTGGTCTTCATTTTCATCCTCATTTTCGTCTTCATTTTCTTCTTCAACTAAGGTTGGCTCCATTAAGCCTCCAAATGGTAATTGAATATTGGGATCTTCCAAAAGTTCAACCACTTCTTTTGGGAATTTATTTTCTTGATTTTCTTTTTGCGTTCTTTTAAACTGAGTGAAGAGAGAAGTGGATCAGGTGAGTCTAAAGCCCTATTAAATATATCAGTTAAATTCTCTAATCAGCTACATTTCCTGGCGTGAGATTTTCTATCATTTCTATACAGCTTGTTCCGGGCTTCAGACGCGTTTTTTCCTAATATGCCAACAGGAATTATGCAAGTGCCCATAATTTGGTATCCATGCACCAAAATTTTGTGAACAGTTGGGGACATCGGGTACCAAGAATAAGTTGACATATACAAACTAAATGTTTCAGAGCAAAACTTTTTAAATTTTGTTGTTGTTACAAATAGTGATTGAAATCTTTGCTTATAGATACTTTGCCCTGTTGAACCATCAAATCCATAACTCAAAACCAATTTATAATGTGTTGTTTCAGAAACATTTAGGACATCTTGCTGCATATCAAGGATGCGATCAACCGTATGATTTTACAGATTTTGTAGACGCACTTCGGCTTTTGTTTCAGAGAAACATATATCTTTTGAAATGTAATTTTTCTTTTGCCACTTCTGAATAAGGTGGATAAATGTCACAATCATGTAGTTTGTTCATTGCTTTTATGTTTAAAGATTGCTGCTTTGTAAATCCGCCTTCAATAATAAATGCCAGAGCGTTTTCAGGACTAATTGGACTAGGCATTTTGGCTTCTACTCTTTTTCTAAAATTGTTTATATTATCGTTGCTTAATGTTTTTTTTTGACCAATGTCATGTCTTTGTCTTTCGACTTTTTTTGCCGATACCGAAGCAGCATGTATAAGCAACTGGGTCGAATGATTTTGTTGTGTGGCAAGATCAGATGCTAGCTTTCTTTTTAATCAAGATAGCTAAGTTCTTTACGGCCAGCTTTACTTTGCAAAGTACCTTCACAATCAATTATCACCCTACCTTCAAGCCACCTTGCATGATGCATTTTAAACCTTTCCAAATTCCGGTTGCACTTTGGCAGATGCTTTCTATTATTATTTTCGCTAATATTATTGTTAATTTTTTTAATAATAAAGTTTTTTACCGCGTCTTCTAGGCGGTTGTTGTTGGTCCATACCTCCAGAAGCTCTGCACGACAAAACTCGTTTTTAACTGCAAAAACTAAGTTTTTTCCAAAAGGAACAAAAAGGAGCAAACGAGTTTAACAGATTCCGAACTTGGACATAATACACAACAACTGTTACATCAAACCTCTGTGAAGTGGTGTGCTGCACAAAAGTAATACTCCACGGAACACACGTACATTTGTTAATTTTTAGGTAAAAATACACATAGATAACAGACTGGACAACTGGACAATAACACAATTACAATCTAAAAGTAATAGCAATAACTTATTGTACATACCATTAGGTACGTTTTCCATTATACACTTTCTTTGTTTATGTTTACACAAAAACTCCACTTTAATTGCAAGTTAAACAAAATTTCCCGCGCTTTTTATATATCAAATGCAACTATGTAACAGCTGACTTTAATGTGTAAACTATTAATGGTATTCCCTAAATTTACAAAAAAAATACTATTTAATCTAGTTTAAGTATATATATTCAATAAATAAAAGAAAATTGTAACAAAATTTTTTTTGAATAAATGCCAAAAAAAATCAATTATACATTTCACTAAAATAAACAGAATTACATATTATTTTAGAAAGAAAAGAATTTGCCAGCAACGGAAAAAATTTGATTACAATTTCAAATAAATTAGGATAGGTACTTTTCATACCTTCCCAAAAAGACAAAAGGTTGCTTTCAAATGGCGTTTACTGCATTCGCAGATAATGAGGTTTTACAAAACATCGATGCATCGTTCAACATCGGTATAAGCTAAAACATCGGTAAAAATTGGTAATAAAACTAGTATGGACACTAAGCGAACAATTAGTGGTATGGGGACCAACAAAGACGGCCACTATAAGGGGAGCCGTTATAGCCGGATTCCACTATATATACACATTCATGATTCATCAGCGGAAATCGCTAGACAATTAGAGACGATCACATGCACACACATAGATATCTATGTATTTTCATATATGTATGTATGTACATATGTATGCATAAACATACAAGTACACATGTATGTATATGTATTTAAATATTGAAAGTTAACAGGATCTCTAAGATGACTGACTCTCCACAAGGATGTTTTGAGAAAGTAAGAGTGAGTGTGAGTGAGTGAGTGAATAAAGAATAAATACATATGTATGGATGTACATTCATGGAAACAACTTACGATGTTACAATTTTTTTTTTTGTACAGGCGACAAACGTGATTCGAAGCTTATAGCATTCAGCTTTTTATCATGCTCGAACAGCTGATTGTCAGAAACACATATGCTTGGTGTATCTTTTCTTGATTGGTTAGTTTGCACTTTGTTTTCACATTTTCTCCATGCACAATAATTCGTATGTCTCGATTGCAAAATTTTGATTGCGAAAAGCTTCTAAAACAACGATAAAGCGAAACACTCGCAACACACTGTAAAACTACAATTAAAAACAGATTAACATTAATAAACCAGTTGCCAAATAGGCTATTGTTTGAATCTTAACATATTTAACCAAATCACCAATAATAATTACAATAAAAAAGTTTAATAGTTATCACAAATTATTTGTAAAATTCTGCCATGCATAGCAGTGGAACAAAACACAACTGAACAGCACGAGAGCTTAAAGCTTAATGTTGTACATATATGTATACTTATGTAATTATTGCGGACTAGCTTAGTTTTCATTTTTCCATTGCTATAATAAAAAAAAAAAAGAAAAATTCATTGCTACGTACATACACATATATATGCATATTGACACTCATGAATATTTATGTGTATAGTAATGCATTTATTTTTTTATGCATATATGCACATACATATTTATATTTTCACAAACATACATACATTTTTTACCAATTAAACGTAATACAATTGTATATACATACATATATATACAGGCATATGTACATATGTATATACATTTATATACGTACATATATACATATGTATGTATGTATGTCAGTGGACTTATACACAATAAATATATTGGTACTATACAATCAAAAGCTATTGGTGAAAAGGTTAATTCGCTTGCAGTGAATATATCAAAGTCCAAAGTTAAAACAAAGTATATGTAAATACATACATACATACATACATATATACATACATACACATCGTCGCATTTCCGCAAAATGATCGTATGTTGATTTTTTGCGAAATTGAAATTTTAATGCAGACATAAAGCGTCTGTCTCACATACTTGCAAAAAAATAACAGCTGAATTCACTCCAGTTTCGGAAAATAAAAATCAATTTCCATTTAAGCCTATGTACCCTAACATATAATAAAACAACTAAGAAAGCTCTAGTCGAGACTTCTCGACTACGAGATCCCCTGAACCCTTGGAGTAATAGCTATTTCAATAATTTTTCGCGTCTTTCAGCTTACACAAGAAACACGCACACACACGCACGCACACGCAGGCATACATACACACACATACATACACACACATACATACACACACATACACAAACACACATACACAAACATTTACATACATATACACACACAAGCATAAACACGCATGGGCGGCAGTGAGCGCTTACTATGAGAACTTAATTGCTTAATAACTTTTGTGGACGTACGATCTTCATGAAACTTTCAGATTATGATTATAGCATAGATATGCATGTATTTGCCAAAGCGCAAGTCTCTAGTATTTGAAATACGCTTTTTACAAAAGTGAGGGTGAGGGGGTGAATTTAAGGGTGGGGGTAAATTTAAACAAAAATCGAAATTGTATAAATTGCATATAAGCATACATTAAAAATTTGGAGACTCTAGCAATAAAGGTGTAGAAGATATAATTTTATAACTGGTTTTCGATAAGGTTTTCATCGATAAAAAAAGATCGGGATGAGTTATCGATTTTTAATGATAAACTTGATATGCGCGCTGTAATTACGGACATTTTACAAAAAAATTTGAAGTCTCTAGCTCTTATATCTTCTGAAATCGACGCGTTCATACATACGGTCGGACAGACGGACAGGGCCAAATCAACTTAGCTCGTCGCCCTGATCAAGAATATATATACTTTGTGGGGTCTGCCACGCCTCCTTCTGCCTGTTACATACATTTCAACAAAACCATTATACCCTGATTTCCCATTGAAAATGGGTTCAGGGTATAAAAATTAAAAAAAAAAGCTTCTGTAAAATTAAATACATACGACCGTTTCGCGGGGCCGCGACATGTTTATTATCATTAACATAAGCATAAATGTGGAATAAACAAGGCAGAAAGCTCTAGTCGAGACTGCCCGACTACGAGATCCCCTGAACCCTTTGAGCAATAGTTGTTTCAATCATTTTTCGCGTCTTTCTGCTTATACAAGACACAGACACGCACACACACACACACGCACGCATACACACCCAAGCATACACACACATCATACACACACACATGCACACACACAGAAATACGTACGCAAGCATAAACACGCATTGGCTGCAGTGGTAGCTTACTATAGGAACCTAATTGTTCAATAACTTTCAGATTATGAATATAACATAGATATGCATGTATTTGCCAAAGCACAAGACCCTAGTATTTGAAATACGCCTTTTACAAATGTGAGGGTGATGGGGTGAATTAGGGGTGGGGGGAAAATTTTGACAAAAATCGAAATTGTATAAAATGAAAAGTATACATAAAAAATTTGGAGACTCTAGCTTTAAAGATGTAGGAGATATAAATTTATTACTGGTTTTCGATAATGTTTTTAATCGATAACAAAATAACGGGGCAATTCATCGATATTTAAAGCAAAACTCGATATGTGCGTGCTAAACGGACCTAGGAAAAAAAATTTCAAGTCTCTCGCTCTTATATCTTCTGAGATCGACGCGTTCAAACATACGGACAGACGGACAGAGCTAAATCGACTTAGCTCGTCGCCCTGATCAAGAATATATGTACATATATACTTTGTGGGGTGCGCCACGCCTCCTTCTGCCTGTTACACACATTTCAACAAAACCATTATACTCTGATTGCCCATTGACAATGGGTTCAGGGTATATGCATGTGTGCATAAAAGAAGTGCAGAACAAGTAGAATATCAGCTTAGAGGGTTCAGGATATCTCCCAGTCGAGCACTCTCGACTGGAGTCTTACTTGTTTAATACTGCATAACAGTTAATACTCAAGAAACGTATATTGACTTTTATTTTAATTTGATAATTAAAAGAGAAACATTAATGTTAGTGACTAGCTTTCATTTTTGCAGGTCTATTGCGCATTCTCTACGTGTTGTGTATTTTATACAAATAAACTTTTTTCGAAAATCATATTAAAATTGTTGTGCATTAGCTTACAAAGTCAAAGACATGGATGACTCCGATTCATCCGAGGTAAGAAAACAGTTTGTATAACAAATATGGGTTGCCTACTGGGGAATATCCACAAAAAAAAAAAAAAAAAAAAAAAAAATTAAATAAATAAAAAATTCTGAGCTCTGCGCATGTCTGCGATGTCATGGTATTTATTTATAATATGTGTAAAATTTACATACCACGATCGTTAAAAAAAAAAACACCAAAATTGAATTGATATAACAATATTTATTATTTTACGTATGTATGTATGTGTGTAAATAGATAATATAGATAGTAATGCAATTAATTAATGCAGGAATTTTTTGACGCAAGATCGGAGCAATCCGACACAACACCATTAGAAATGGACCTCACAACATCTCTCAAGGAGGGAAAACTAGCCATCAACTATTTCTTTGATAACAGATTTGACGAGGCTCGGAAGCTATTAAAAACTTTTACTGGATTGAGTCTATATCATTCATTGGGCACTGCAGTGTTTGCATTTCTTGAGGCAATGCTTACTTTTGAGCACGTTGACGAAGCATCTGCCGAACTTAAAAGGTGTATAGACCTCTGCCAACGTTTGCGAAAAAAAAGCACTTTAGCGGGAGCAATCAGCAATACTTTCAAAAAAGTATAATCCATGCAATTGAATATCTTACAAATATAATTTATATAAAATTTGGATCGTTTGTAGAGAAATTTCAACAGTCTCACAGACCTGGAATGCCACGCAGAGCTCTGTATGGCCGAAGTGTTGCTGATGAGCGCGTTGCTCACCTTTATCGAGGACGAGAATCTCAGTGGACTCATCCGTGGCAGTTTACAAGTCCGTCAATGTTATAATTGTTTTAGGTATTATTACGAACGACTATGAAAAATAATGAATGAATTATATAAAAAGAGAGAGCTACCGAGAATATAGATAAAAGCCCTGTTTTTCAGATTCTGTGGACAAATAATGAAACACCGCACATGGGAATCGAGTCCAACGAGCGTAAAAATTCATTTTCGAAGCGGAGTATATCTGGGAATTGGTACTTTTAACCTGATGATATCTATGCTACCTGTTCGCGTTATTAAAGTACTGCAATTTATTGGGTTCTCTACTAATAGGGTAAGCTCCGCATAACGACAGAGTCCTTACCATTTATTTATTTTAAGTGACACTGTTTAGAAGGATGGGTTAAATGATCTACGCACAGGATATCAAGAAACCGGATTACGGCAAATATTATGTGCACTATCATTGTTGGGTTATTATCTAATGGTTATACCCATGCTCAGCGCTAAACTTTCCACGAATGATCTCAATTTATGTGATGAGATACTGACTAGCCAGTTGGTCAAATATCCGAATGGTGTTTGGACGTTGTTCTTTAAGGGGAGATTTGAATTAATCCAAGGCCATTTAGATGCCGCTGAGTCGTGGTATGTGCGGTCGTGGAAATCTCAGGATGCCTGGCCCCAATTTCACTATTTGAGCTTTTGGGAACTGTTATGGATCAATTGTATACAGCAGAAGTGGAGTGATGCTCAATTTTATGCTAGCCAATTATTCGAGAAGAGTAAGTGGTCACGATCTATATATACCTATCAGTTAGCTGCCATCAAATTAATGTTAAACCCAAAATCGGACGAAGACAAAAGCGAAATTAAAAGGTTAATGTTGGAGGTTCCAGCGTACCGGCAAAAAATCGCTGGCAAATCTTTGCCAATGGAGAAATTTATGGCTGGCCGGTCTATCCGATATAATAGCCAGAATAATAGACTCGTCTTGCCCATAATTGAGTTGATGTACCTATGGAATATCTTTAAATTTATTGGAAAAAATTACCAAATAGCTGATAGTATTCTACAAATCATAAATGGCGAGCTCGCCATGTTTGACAAACCATCTACTGATTTATATTACGCTGATAATCGTGCACTATGCCTTTTGCTACGTGGATCGTGCTATGTCCAAATGGGTAAATCTGTATTAGCTTTACAGTAAGTATCTCTCAATCCCCATATATGTACCTTATATGAAAACAATGCTGAAATCCGGCATGCAGGGATTTTACTGAATGTATTCATCAAAATGGAATTGTCGAAGATCACTTTATAATCCCATATGCCTACGTAGAATGTGCTCTTTGTCACGCCGCTAATGATCCGGCTCTGGCAATATCCATGCTGCAGAACACTAAGTACGAATAGATATATTACTATTAAATTACTATGAAGTACTTATTTTACATATTTTTATTTAAGAAAGAAGTTCTCGAAATATGCATTGGAGTCGAGGCTGCATTTCAGGATTCATATGGCTCTCATGGAATTAAATGGAAATAGTCACAGATTGTAACATATATATATATATATATATATATATATATATATATATATATATATATATATATATATATATATATATGTGTGTCATCGCCCTTGGACTTCGAGGTATAAGAAAGAAACTCACTTATAGAATGGGATAATGACATTCATATGTGTATATACGTTAAGCTATAAGATCCGATTTATGAAATACGAAAAGGGGTGGGCTTAGAATATCACAAAATGCTAAATAAAATAATTCTTACATATTAATCTTTATGCAAAACTTGAAAATTCTGAGTATTCAAAATGTATACTTGTATAATTTCTGTTCGATAGGGTTTTTAATCGATACCATTATCGATTTTTCTAAATAAAATCGATCTGGACGTGCTGTCACTAACGGTTAGTGGTGGCACTGACCAGAGAACACATAGACTAGACATGTAGAACAAATTTTTCTACAGCAGAAAATGTTAAGTTGGTCGACCACTTTACTTCGTATTTGCTCGGCTCGGTCGCTGGAGGTTCGAGCAGTGAAAATATTGGACGACAAAAACAGTGCGCTGTGAGCGCTCAGACGAAATGGTCGTGATTATGTATGAAGCACACTTATGTGCCATTTGTCCTACTCTCTCTCTCTCTCTCTCAGTTCCTCTCTCTCGCTCTCTATGGTCGCTGATATCATCACTCTCAGCGGCGCACAAAAATTGAAATTTTTGTTCGCGACGATCCCAGCTTTTTCCTTTTGAACGAAGGGTATACCTAAATCATAAAAGCGTTTGTAAGGCTCATGCAAACAAAATGTAGCGTTTAGATGTATATTCGTGGGAAGGGTATGAAAGCGTTGATACGCATAAAGAATATGATTTCGCGACGGGCAAGCACACACACACTTGCAGTCTCTGGAAACATGTGTGAGCATTTGTGGCCTGTGTGCGTAACTCTTGCTGCCTGAGCAAATTGTAATGCCCAAAATTTACCGTTGATTGGCCTTTGAGGGAGCACATACATACATTTGCATACACATGTGTATGCATGTATGAGATGGGATAATAATTGTCTGGCGATTCAGTAGTTTGTCAATTTTGTATTGTTTGAATTGTAGAGTGACTGTCAAATGAGCCTTTATGACTTAATCAGTAATTTTGGCAGTAAAGATCATTGTGCCACTGGTTGGTTGGTCTTAAAAATACTGAAGAAATTTGCCGAATACTTGAAAAACGCGGTTTTTTCCCCAAATGTTCAAATTTTTTTTATACCCAGTAGGCTTGGTAACAGTGACAGTTTTGACAATAGTGTAGAAGTAAATAAACAAATGTAGTCAGTCAGTCTACGGTCTCCTGACCTCGAGCAGACCTGACTATTCAAAAAAAAAAAAAAAAAAAAAAAAAAAAAAAAAAAAAAAAAAATTTCAAATCAAAAGGAAAAATATTTCAAATCAAAAATCTGCAAAAAATCAAAAGATTAAAACCTGACTGTTCAAAAAATAAATAAAAAATTAAAAATTCGAAATTAAAAAAAAAAAAGGTAATTATTAAAAAGTGTATTTTTGGCTTTTTATATTTTCGGATTTTAAACTTTATAAATATTTCAAATCAAAAATCTGCAAAAATTAAAAAAAAATCAAAAGATTAAAACCTAACAATCAAAAATAAATAAAAAATTCAAAATTCAAAATTCGAAATTAAAAAAAAAAAGTTAATTATTAAAAATTGTATTTTTGGACTTTTACAAAAGCTAAATATGTCGAAAGTTCAGGTATTTGTTTGTCTCAAACATAAATTTGTGTAAATTATTTATATTTATATTTCTCGATTGTTTTATATGGTTTTGTGCGAGGGCAGTATTACTATTAATAAAAATGCCGCGTCCTAGAAAATCTAATCTTTCCCGGCGGACCCATAATGCAATTAGGCAACGGAATAGCGCGAGTCAATTATCTGACGAAGAGCGAGAAATCGCCCGAGAAAGGCTCCGCGTTAGTACCCAGCAAAGAAGGGCCTTAATTCGTGCTTCTCAAAGAGAGGCAGCCCGTGAAATGGCAATAAGAAATGGTTCAAGGATTGATTTGAATCGAGCAGCGTTTCGATATGATTGCACCATTGATTACAGCTTGAATCGTTTAGTTTGCATTGGTCCAATGGACGTTGTTTGCTAGCATTGTGGCGCATTGAAGTTTGCTGGTGAAACGCCCGGTTTGTGCTGCCTTAGTGGTAAAGTGACATTGCCATTAGCGGTCACCATAGCCATTGCGTTCCCTGCTTTATGGCGAAACACTAGAATCACGACATTTTCTAGCGAACACTCAAAAATACAATGCCTGTTTCCAAATGACATAATTTGGGGCGGAAAATATTGGAGACGGATATTTAAGGTAATTTACGTTAAAAATTTTATTTTCTATGACTGCCAAAAAAAATTTTGAATAATGTAGTTTGTTAGATTTCTGTAAAAAGTGTTTGTAAATATAACTATAACTATGGCTTTGAATTTAAAGATTCAAGGCCAGATTTGCCATCGCATTGGATCATTGCAACCTATTGAAGATGCACAGCAAAAATTCTTGCAAATATACTTCATGGGCAATATGGAAGAACAACTTGACCAGCGTCAAGAAATGAACACAGCTATGAAAAGAGCAATTCTCCAAGATTTGCCTGCTTAGAAATTTAAACCAACCAAAACTGTGCAATGGAACGCGTTTGGTGATAAGAAAACTGATGAGCAATGTGATTCACGCGTCGATACTCAAAGGAAAATTTAAAGATGAGGAAGTTCTTATTCCTAGGATTCCGATGAGCTCAACAGATATGCCCTTTGAATTTAAACGAATTCAATTCCCGCTTCGTCTTGCCTTCGCCATGACGATCAACAAGTCACAGGGCCAATCTTTGACTATTTGTGGCCTCAATCTAGAAAATGCGTGTTTTTCTCATGGTCAATTGTACGTGGCATGCTCACGTGTTGGCAAACGATCCGCATTATTTGTTCTTGCACCCCAAGGTGCTTGAATGAAAATCCGATTAATAAATTTATCAGTGTATCCCAGCCTGAACAACATAGCTTTCAACAATTTTTTACCTAGAAATAATATAGAGGGCAATGCATCGTTTGCCGGGCCAGCTAGTATATATACATATATATAATTATAATTAAATATTTTATTCAAATTTCAACCGAAAAAATTTTATCGGGGTACACTTACATATATGTTTATTAAATGCTTTACAATATATTGGCTAGTGGACTATAAATATCCGTAACACCAACCAACCAGTGGCACAATGATCTTTACTGCCAAAATTACTGATTAAGTCATAAAGGCTCATTTGACAGTCACTCTACAATTCAAACAATACAAAATTGACAAACTACTGAATCGCCAGACAATTATTATCCCATCTCATACATGCATACACATGTGTATGCAAATGTATGTATGTGCTCCCTCAAAGGCCAATCAACGGTAAATTTTGGGCATTACAATTTGCTCAGGCAGCAAGAGTTACGCACACAGGCCACAAATGCTCACACATGTTTCCAGAGACTGCAAGTGTGTGTGTGCTTGCCCGTCGCGAAATCATATTCTTTATGCGTATCAACGCTTTCATACCCTTCCCACGAATATACATCTAAACGCTACATTTTGTTTGCATGAGCCTTACAAACGCTTTTATGATTTAGGTATACCCTTCGTTCAAAAGGAAAAAGCTGGGATCGTCGCGAACAAAAATTTCAATTTTTGTGCGCCGCTGAGAGTGATGATATCAGCGACCATAGAGAGCGAGAGAGAGGAACTGAGAGAGAGAGAGATAGTAGGACAAATGGCACATAAGTGTGCTTCATACATAATCACGACCATTTCGTCTGAGCGCTCACAGCGCACTGTTTTTGTCGTCCAATATTTTCACTGCTCGAACCTCCAGCGACCGAGCCGAGCAAATACGAAGTAAAGTGGTCGACCAACTTAACATTTTCTGCTGTAGAAAAATTTGTTCTACATGTCTAGTCTATGTGTTCTCTGGTCAGTGGTGGTGGTTAGTGGTGCTGTGCAGAGCCAGTAACCACTAACACTAACCAGAGAACAAATAGACTAGACATGTAGAACAAACTTTTTCAACACCGAAAAAATGTGCTGAAGAGACCGGACAACTTCGTATTTGGTCGGCTCGGTCTTTTTGAAAAGCCGATTGCGGGAAAAATTCCAAAACAGCGGCAGCGGGAATTCTGGATTTTTAAAAGAATAATTTGCTTTATTTCCACTTTTTTATTTATTGAAGAAATTTTCGTATTTTGTATGGATAATTCGTATGAAAAATGAAGTTTTCTTCATTGTAGTTAAATTAAAACCAAATAGTTCAGTAATTCTATTTTTAATGAACAAACTAAGCGGTAATAATATGATAGCGTGTAGTACAAGAATTTATCTGTTTAAGGTTGCCGACAACAATAGTGAAAAATGTTGATTCCTTTTCATGCATATATATTTTTGGAGAACATTGATAGTATTGAACCCCAATATAAGAACATCCACCCAATTCAGTAGGAAACTACTCAAGACGCCACAAAGTTTTGAGTTGAGAAGCGTGTTCTAAGGGTTTGATAGGATATAAGAAATTTAAGAAGTTGGCCACTTTTGCATTGCTTTCTTTGCCAATGCCCAAGTGGGTAACATTTTTCGTCAGATCAATACTGTGATGCTTAACTCAATTTCAAGCATCAGGTAAAACATATATATTATAAAATTTCACAGATACGGCTTGCGGTGGTTGAAGACATTATGCCATGATTATAAGCCGCTCCAAATATATTTAAATATCAATCAAATCAAAGCAAACAAGTAAGAAAGCTCTAGTCGAGACTGCCCGACTACGAGATCCCCTGAACCCTTCGAGCAATAGCTGTTTCAATCATTTTTCGCGTCTTTCTGCTTACGCAAGACACACACACACACACACACACACACACACACACACAATGGATGTAAGGAATGCCTTCAACACAGCTAGTTGGGATATGATACTGAATGCGCTGTCACAATATAATATCCCTAAATATCTAAGAGAGATAATAAAGAGCTACTTCAGTGGAAGAACACTGGTATACAACACGAGTGAGGGTCCCCAAACTCATACTGAATGCGCTGTCACAATATAATATCCCTAAATATCTAAGAGAGATAATAAAGAGCTACTTCAGTGGAAGAACACTGGTATACAACACGAGTGAGGGTCCCCAAACTCATACAGTGTCAGCTGGAGTACCCCAAGGCTCAGTGCTGAGGCCTCTCCTATGGAACATCATGTACGACGGCGTACTGCGCTTGGAACTACCAGCAGGCGCGCACACCATTGGCTTTACTGATGATGTAGCTGTCGTAGCCATAGGAAAGGAACTCAAAGATATAGAGGATATGTGCAGCGAAAGTATCAATCGCATACGAAGCTGGTTGACAGGAGCTAGGCTCGAGCTTGCGGCACACAAGACCGAAGTTGTACTAGTCAGCAGTCGCAAAAGAGTGGAAACTGCCAATATAAAGATCGGCAGCGTCACCATTGCGTCAAAGAGGGCGATAAGATATCTTGGTGTCATGATAGACACAAGATTAACTTTCCGCGAGCACTTAGAATATGTGCATAAAAAGGCAGCTGACTCTTGTAGAGCTCTCTCGAGAATCATGCTTAACACGCGGGGACCTAAACAGCAACGACGTCTCCTCCTAATGAGCGTCATTAGGTCTGTCATCCTCTATGCTGCGCCAATATGGGCAAGAGCGATGGCAACGCCGAGCTACAGCCGAGGAATTTGCGCGATCTACAGGCTGAGCGCAATCAGAGTCAGCTGCGCTTTCAGGACTATCTCCGATGACGCGGCGCTCGTCATAGCCGGTATGGTGCCACTGGAGTATTTGGTCGCCGAAGCCGTGGAGCGGAATTCGCACGGGCCTACGCGACCCAACGCTGTCAGGGCGAACAGCATCGCACGATGGCAAAGAAGGTGGAATAGCTCAGCTAAAGGGCGGTGGACGCACAAGCTCATCCCGGAGCTTGAACCATGGGTTAACCGCAAACATGGCGAGGTTAACTTCTACCTTACGCAGATCCTCTCGGGTCATGGATGCTTTCGGAGCTATTTGAAGCGCTTTGGCCACGAGGAATCTGACGAGTGCCCCTGGTGCGAGCGAGGGCATGTGAAAGACGCCAACCACATTCTTTTCGAATGTGGACGGTTCCTGGAGGAGAGGCGTCGTCTGGAAGAGGCAGTGGGCCGCTCCATCAGAGCGGACAACTTAGTCAACGCCATGCTGGAATCGGAGGAAGCTTGGGAACTAACAAGCACCTTCGCGGCCACGGTGATGATGGAGCTCCGCAGAGTCGAGCGATCGAGAAGACGAGCTGTCCCAGGCTAAGGTAGCGCATAGTGCTTGCGAAGCAATGCTTTACGGCCGTCCCGCAAGCACCGCGCGCTATCCTAGCCACCACGCAACTTGTAATTTGTTATATAATTTTGTCAATAAATGAATATAAAAAAAAAAAAAAAAAATACACACACACACACACGCATGCACACACACAAGCACAGACACACACATATACACACATCATACACACGCACACAAAGACACACAAACATACACATGCATACACACACACACATACACGCACACAAGCACCCACGCCTAAACACGCATGGGCTGCAGGGGTGGCTTACTAAGGGAACTTAATTGTTCAAAAATTTTTCTTGTGGATGTACTTTCTTCATGAAACTTTCAGATTATGATTATAACATGAATATGCATGTATTTGCCAAAGCAAAAGTCCCTAGTATTTGAAATACGCCTTTTACAAATGTGAGGGTACAGGGGTGAATTAGAAGTGGGTGATAAATTTTAACAAAAACCGAAATTGGATAAATTGCATATAAGCATACATATAAAATTTGAAGACTCTAGCTTTAAAGATAAAGGAAATATAATTTTAAAACGGATTTTCGATGTTTTTAATTGATAACAAAATAACGGGGCAATCGATCGATATTTAAAGTAAAACTCCATATGCGCGTGCTATACACGGATCTAGGAAAAAAGTCTCTAGCTCTTATATCTTCTGAGATCGACGCATTCAAACATACGGACAGACGGACAGAGCTAAATCGACTCAGCTCGTCGCCCTGATCAAGAATATATATACTTTATGGGGTCTGCCACGCCTCCTTTTGCCTGTTACATACATTTAACAAAACCATTATACCCTGATTTCCTATTGAAAATGGGTTCAGGGTATAAAAACATCAGATTTTTTCACAAAATTTTTGCTTTTTTTTAAGTATCTTTCCACTAAAAACAGCTTTTTTTGCTCAACAAAAATTAACAACAGTGCTAGAAACTGTTAGGTTGGCGGACCACTATACTTCGTAATTGCTCGGCTCAGTCGCTGGAGGTTCGGGCAGTGAAAATATTGCACGACAAAGTCAGTGCGCTGCAAGCGCTCAAACGAAATGATCCCATTCTTATATGGTGCACAGCTATCCGCTATTCGTCTTACTCTCTCTCTCTCTCACTATGGTCTCTCAAATCACCAAACTCAGCAGCGCACAAAAATTGAAATTTGTTCGCGACGATCCCAGCTCTTTCCTTTCGAGTGAAGGGTAATACCTAAATCATAAAAGCGTTTGTCAGGCTCATGCAAACAAAATGTAGCGTTTCGATGGATATTCGTGGGAAGGGTAAGAAAGCGTTGATGCACATAAACAATATGATATTGCGATGGGAAAGCACACACACACTTGCAGTCTCTGGAAACATGTGTGAGCATTTGTGGTTAGTGGCAAAACCCAACAAAAGTGTTAGTTTCTAGATGCTATACAAACTGAGATCAACATGCTCATACATACGAAGTGGCGACGGACAACTCACCTCGTCACCCTGATCAAGAATATATAGTTTGTGGGGTCTGTCACGTGTCTAAAAGCTTTATGAAGATAGTCAATCAAACAAAAAGTAAGAAAACTCTAGTCAAGAGTGCTTGACTAGATACTACCACTAACCAGAGATACTACCCTGAACCAACCTAATAAAATATCACATTTTGTAGGGTGCAAAATTTCAATTTCAATATGTTTTAATATATAAATGAAATAAAAAGATCATTAACTTATACAGTTCAAAATATTGATATATATTAAAATATGCACACTAAAGTTCAAATTATTTAATTCATTGTCCTGAATACTAACTAAAATACTACCACTGGTCAGTGATACTACTAAGGTAACTACAGTACTTATCATAATTATAGCCCACCCAGCAACTTAAACTTTGAGACCGTTGTAACAACATTTTTAAGGTTTTACAAAGTAAATTTTACAGCACAATATAGACTGAAGCATGTTTAGTAGATTTTATCAAACTTTTTGTTCAATTTATGGAAAACCAAGAAAGAACCGTTAACTTTTGCTCTGTGCTAGTATTTTTGCTTGCATTTTTGTGGATCATAAATTTAGCCCACTGTCGCAAATTTTAGTTTATTGAGTGCGGAACAGACGTTTGGCTTTACAGACATTGTAATTGAGTTTTTATTTTAATTATTTTAATTTTAAGTTTTTAAGAGATGCCGCTTGCAATTATTTGTTAGACATTTAAGGGGAGAACCTAACGAGTAGAACAGATTTAGTTCAGTTTTTATTCGGACTAAAAAACTTAAAAAGAAATCAAAGTGTAATTAAAAATTTTTTGGATAACCCCGAAGAATAAGGATCAAGAAAACGTACTGGGTGAAAACCGTTACTAATTGCGCACGATAAACGCAAAAATCGCGACCGATCTGACATACGCGCGTTTGAATCATCTTCTTTTGGCTTACAGTATATTTATAAACTTTTACCCTAAAATGCCATATTTTCTGATGGGAAGAAGTTTAACCTGGATGGTCCTGATGGGTTTGATACTTATTAGCATGATTTGGGAAAGAATCCTATGTTTTTTCAAGGATAGACTTTGGAAGTGGCTTTGTCATGATTTGGGGTACATTTTGTTCATTTGGTACCTTGGAATATAAGTTTGTATCTAGCCGAATGAACAGTGAAGGATATATTTAGACTCTGGATAGTAGTCTCATTCCATATTTAAGGGAATTACTTGAGAAACCAATGGTTTTCCAACAGGATAATACCAGAATCCATGTGAGCAGACGTTATGTTGATGTCCTTGACTGGTCAGCATGTTTTTCAGATCTCAACTCAATAGAAAATGTCTGGAGTAATCTAACAAGACGTGTGTATGCCAAAAATCGCCAATTGGAGACAGTTGAATATCTTAACACGCAAATTCTAAATGAATGACAAAGTTTCGAAAATGATCTTTTATTAAATTTAGTGGCTTCAATAAAGACGAGAATTTTTGAATTAACTAAGGAAAATGGAGGCCGGACTAAGTATTGACATTAGTTATTCCATCAATCCGCAACGAATTCTGATTTTTTTTTACCAAAATATGAATATGGGCTATAATTTTGATACAACAAATAGTGCTGTTTTTCTTTGGTTTTTACTTCTTTTCAGAAATTGTTATTAAATCGTTAATTTTAAGTGAAAAAGTTTGTTGACATTCATAATTGAAATATTGAACTACTCATTTTTGAAGATTTTGAGGAAATATGCCATTTGGGAAAAATTTTCAGCCGATTCGTTTAAGTGGATTAAAAGTGGGCTATAATTATGATAAGCACTGTATAAATTGTCTCAAAAATCTTAGCGCTAATATATGTACATATGTACATATGTACATATATACATATTTATTTATTATACCCTGAACCCATTGAAAATGGGAAATCAGGGTATAATGGTTTTGTGAAAAAGTATGTAACAGGCAGAAGGAATCATCGCAGACCCCATAAACTATATATATTCTTGATCAGGACAACGAGCTGAGTCGATATAGACCTGTCCGTCTGTCCGGCCATCCGGCAGTACAAGCTTATCATATTTTTTCGATAACTCATCCGATAACTTTTTTATCGAGAATAATCGAAAAATAGACATTGTTTTTTCAGCCTAATTTGAACACTTTTAGACCTGGAGACTTCAAATTTGGGTTGTATATAAAGTTATTTGATACAAAGATTTTGTAATTTACAGATATTGGATACCACGCCCCTTCTCCCCCAATTAAAAAAAAAAAGAACGCATTTCAAGACTTGTGCTTGGGAATGTACACACATATTCACCATATGATTACGCTCTGAAAGATCGTATGTCTACAAAAGAAATAATTCAACAAATAAATTCTCATAATAATATCGCAGCTTACTGCGCAGTTAGCAGAGCGCAAGCTTATGTGTGCGTGTGGATGCATGTGTATGTATGTGTGCATAAAAGAAGTGTGAATATCAGCTTGGAGGGTTCAGGGTATCTTCTAGTCGAGCAGTCTCGACTGGAGCCTTCTTACTTGTTTTTCATTGAATAGATTTAAACAATGTATTTTATTGTCACTCTCAACTGATTAAGAGTCAGAAAGCTCTAATCGACACTACTCGACTACGAGATCCCCTGAACCTTTCGAGCAATAGCTATTTCAATCATTTTGCGCGTCTTTCTGCTTACACAAGGCAAACGCATATACACACAAACACACACTCACACACGCGCATACACAGACACCCATATACACACACACACACATATATATATATATATATATATTGTAGTATGTTGTATGTCATATAAGCATATGCTCACAGTATTGTAGTGTATACAATATATGAAGTTGACATATGCCCAAAATATAAGTAAGAGTATCATGCTCACAACATAGCAACACTTTGTTGCTTTACTTATATTATAACAGCTATACATAAGCGCCGTAATATGATCGGTCACTTATGTATAGACTGGCCTGCAGCGTGGGATCTGCAACGTAAGCATTGTTACGCTCTTGTCCACGCCGCAGCTTAAACGCTAAATGTATATGCCTTCTGCATATGCATACAAACATATATACACACACATACAGCATGTTATATACTCCCATTCTGCCGCTGCTATAAGCGACAGAATTCTTTATGTAAACTTTATGTACTTTAGGCTAAGACTTTATTTGAATAAAATACGGAGAGCATTCGCTGTCCAGAACTCAAAGATAATAGAGGTTCATTTTATTACATGGCGACCGTGACAAGTGTCACTCAAGTGCCTGTTTTTAAAAACTATAAGTGTTATGTGGCTGCATACCTTTGGGCTGTTCTCGGTGGACAATGATGGCCGTAAATTCAACCAGGGCAAGATTTTCAAATAAGTTGCAAACACAATATATCTAATCGACAACAACAACAGCAGCAACAGCAGCGCAATAGCGCAACAAGAGCAACAGCAACAGTAACAATAACAACAACAACAGCAGCAGCAGCAACAACAACTACAGCAGCAGCAGCAGCAACAACTACAGCAGCAACTGCTAAAGCAACAACAGAAACTGAATAACAATAACAACAACAACAGCAGCAGCAGCAGCAACAACTACAGCAGCAGCAGCAGCAGCAACAACAACAGCAGCAACTGCTAAAGCAACAACAGAAACTGAATAACAACAACAACAACAACAACAACAACAGCAGCAGCAGCAACATCAGCAACAATCATCTATAAATATAGAAGCCTGTGCGAAGACCAGCACCGGCCACGCCCAGCGCGCCAAGCTCGGCCCCCGAATCAAATGACAACAACAACAATGAGCCGCAGCAACAACGGACATAATCAACTATAAATATAAAAAAAAAAAGCCTGTGCGAAGACCAGCACCGGCCACGCCCAGCGCGCCAAGCTGGGCCAATTTAATGCAGAAAAAGCCTGTGCAAGGACCTGCACCGGCCACGCCCAGCCCTACAACAGGATCATGTGAACCGACAGCGCTACTCAGAGCGCGCAACGTTATAGACTATAATAATATATATTAAGATATAAAATTTAGTTTTAATTATAAATTGTAAAATTGTACTACTGAGCGACGATTGCGTTGCTCGGTATAGCGCATGGCCCGTAAAGCCATGCAAATTTTAGACAGGAAGACCACTGCGTTGGTCGAGTAGGAACAAGAAAATAACTAAAAACAAAAAAAAAAAAAATATATATATATATATATATATATATATATATATATATATATATATATATATATATATACATATATATAAATAATATAAATAATAATTTTTTATGTTTGTTCAAGAAATGAAAGGGTATACACTAATTTTTTTTTTTAATTACAAAAAAAAAAAAACTATAAATTTGATCTGATTTATATTTACACAACTTCATTATGACCCTTTTTCATTTGAAATTTTATGTTCTTGCTGACTCCATATTGTCGATTTCAGCCTTGAACTTATCACCTGTTGTCGATTTCAGCCTTGAACTTATTACCTGTTTTGTGTTGGCAACATATAATGGATATATAACATCCAACATACAAATCTTTAATAATTTAAAATGTAACTAAAACCAGCTTAGACACACCCGTGTGGTCGCGGGACTTTAGAATACAACCACAGTGAGAGACGCTTGTCGTAAAAGGCGACTAAGATTCTCAACTGGCAAAGACAAAAAATTTTATAAAAGTCCTGAAGTCACTACCAGGCAAGTAAACATAAAAATCCTGCAGGACATGTTCAAGAAGATTTGCTTGTGCAATCTCTTAACAAACGCTTCTAAGCCCAACGTCATTTTTAATGACGAAATATGAATAGTAGTGGCCTTGCATATAACAAATCGACATGTTTTTAGAAACATGAAGGAATTATAGCAAGAATTGATGTTAGCGATTTTGTACTCCAATGGAATTCTCGACTTAGGTCAGATTTTCCAAAGGCTTGCATGACAAGCCGGTGTATATATAATCAGCAACACAAGAGGCACCGTGCAAAAGATCTTTGAACTAGTTTCAACAGATTCTTTTAATAATATGGGCAATAATATATTTCAGAGTAGCGCTACTCAAGCCGGTGACCCAAATAATAATTAATAACGATCGAGAAGCGATACTGTTTACAATACATGATAATTCTACTATCGAAAATTGCAAATAAAAGTGCAACAACTGTTGCCAAGCAATATTCAAAACTTTTGTTCTGAAACATTGTCCAATGAAGACGTTCATTATGGACACAGAAACAGAGTATAAAACAACATATGACTTGTGCGAATACTTAAAGATAGACGATATGACGTCTACTGCACAAAACCACCAGACAGTTTCGAAAAATAAATTAAGACATAAAATTGGTCTGATCAACCAATTTAAGGTAATCAAAATGAATAAAAACAAAATTCATAATAATTATCATTTTACTAATGCCATCATTTCTTGAACAATGGAGTCAATTTTTTTAAAATGCATTGAATTTTTTTTTATATGTGGTTATACGTTATATAGAAAAAACAATCAGAAAAAAAAAAATTTTTATATATTGTATTTTTTTATAAAAAAAAAGAAACAAAAAGAATTAAAAACAAAAATTCTTTTTAATTGCTAAAAAAATAAAAAAAAAAAAATTTATGTTAAAAGAAAATTAAAAAAAAAAATATATTAAAAAAAATTAAAATAAAAAAAATATACAATATTTTGTTTTAAGAATACAACATAGCACATATATAAAAAAAAAATTAAAAATAATTTTTATTTTAAATAACTACATTATATTACGTTATTTTTTAAAAAAAAAGGGAGGTGTAGTATGTTGTATGTCATATAAGCATATGCTCACAGTATTGTAGTGTATACAATATATGAAGTTGACATATGCCCAAAATATAAGTAAGAGTATCATGCTCACAACATAGCAACACTTTGTTGCTTTACTTATATTATAACAGCTATACATAAGCGCCGTAATATGATCGGTCACTTATGTATAGACTGGCCTGCAGCGTGGGATCTGCAACGTAAGCATTGTTACGCTCTTGTCCACGCCGCAGCTTAAACGCTAAATGTATATGCCTTCTGCATATGCATACAAACATATATACACACACATACAGCATGTTATATACTCCCATTCTGCCGCTGCTATAAGCGACAGAATTCTTTATGTAAACTTTATGTACTTTAGGCTAAGACTTTATTTGAATAAAATACGGAGAGCATTCGCTGTCCAGAACTCAAAGATAATAGAGGTTCATTTTATTACAATATACATACACAGTGTGTGTGTGCAAAACTATCGATGGCACTATCGATGGTCGGACACTATCGAGCGACTGAAATATCGATGGTTCAATGTCTCGATAGTGGACGATAATATCGTCAAAGGTGCGTGACAAATAATTATAATTTTTCCTAATATTATATAATAGCTTGCAAATGAGGGCTGATCCTTTTTTCGAATATGCTCTGCTTCATAACATAACCGAAAAGATTGTGCAGACACAATCTCGCTATGACCGGCTCTCTTTGAATTGTTTTGAATCGGTTTTGGTCAAGCGCTTCGCATTGACTCATTGGTGTGACGATCTCAAATGAGTGTCGCGTAAAGAGGAATACGATTTTCGCTTACACAAGAACTCTCAGCAAAAGACAGTTTGACTAAAAAACTCAACAGAAATAATCTTCGTGTGCATGCAAATACATACATACAATGGAGGACAAAAGTATTTTGACAACGCATTGCTAAAACTGTAACCGCTTATTTCTGCGCGCCGAGTTACCGTTACCGCCGAGTTAACAGTTACCTGTTATCTTTTTCAGAGAGAGCAAACATAAAAAGCTATAAGTGACAGAAATATTGCAGTGATAACATAACTCATTATTTTTATATAATTGTTTGCATGGCGGATTATCATTATTTGGGTGGACAAAAGTATTTTGACATTCCTTTTCAAATTCATTTTCGCGTAATTCGCTTGGATTAAAAAATAAGTATTATTTTATTAAGTTATTTTTGGGGTTCTCTTAAATAATAGGCATTATTTGATCATAGTTATCGGTAAATTATAGGCAAACAACGTATTTAAGTGAAATCTTTAAAAAATCAATTGGTCACGAAGAATAATGCAGGTATTTCCGTGTCAGCACGCAAAAATAAGTGGTTTGAGTTTTTGCAATATGCTGTCAAAATACTTTTGTTCTCCATTGTACATATATAATAGAACGTAACAATCGCGTGTGATTGCCCATACATACGCAAAAGACACTTCATTTAACTCAAGCAAACGATCAGTGCTTGACTTGAGCGAAACGAAGACTGAAATAACTGTCTCGCTCAGAGCGCGAGCGAGCTAAACCATACGCGACAAAAACAATTTCTGTCTGATTCTTTTTTATTATGTGAGTGAAAGACACTTATTTGCAGACAACAAAAATCGATCACTACAATAAAAAACATAACTTAATAGTTTTTAGGTTTTAGCTTTTAAGTCAATTCAGCTTTTATCTTAAAATGTAATTTCACAAAATTGAAGTGTTCATATAAGTTCAAATTTTTAAGGCTAATCACTGTTTTTTATTGCGACTATCGACCACTACCGATGGTACTATCGACCGCTTTCGATGGTTTCGAAATTATTATCGTCCTCAATTGATGGGGTCCACCATCGATAGTTTGGCACCTCTATTACACACACTGTCACCACGATTGAGTGATAGTAGGTTATGCACACGATTGAGTGATAGTAGCTTATGTAAAGCAAACAGCGGATTTGACAGCGTGACGTCATTATTTTGGAAAATGGTGGGCGCGCGTTTGAATTTGTATGAAAATCAAGCAACTTTGACACTGTTATTTGTCTTAAAACTTTAGACTAAATAAAACGGTTAGCCGCCCATCACATGTTCTATATAGATTCACGAATCGGCAGTTATTGATCATGACCACTTTTACTTTTGCATATAATTGATTTAACCTTACTATCTAAGGCTTGAATTTGTAAAACTAAAAACTTACTACTAAGTATTATGCATTTCCCATCAATCCGCATCATTATACGTACTAATTTCATTCCTTATATTAAAAATCCGATGGCCATAGATGCAGCATTGTTAGCTTCTGGTTCAGGCAGATTATGTGTTTCCTTAGGTTTCAATACTCATAATCATACAAGTTTACGACTTGACAATTAATATACAAATTTTAGTTCATTCTACCGGATGTTTCTGATATGACAGCAAGTGTGAGCAGCACCTTTATTGATGCAGCTTCAAGGTGTAAATTGTCATATAAACTATATCCATCAACCATTCCTGCTGACTTATTGGCCATTTTTGCTTCATTCAAGAGGCCTCCTATTTCAATCCATTATATACTTCATTTCTTTATTGTATGGTAATAAAATTAATGATTGACCATTTTTAAGGTATTTACTATTGAAATTTCCTTATATATAGTTAATTTTGGTGGTTTTGGACGACTTAGTCGATCTCTGCTGAAATGCCTGCCAAGCTTCAGCTGGAATAACAGCAAAATCTGATAATGTGACGTCACAAGAGAGCTGTTAGTTAAAATTAAAAGTAACGGGACTGCTCTTTGCGCAACCTACTGTGTCTTTTAACAGTGCACTGTCACTTAAGGCATCACACTTGCGCAATTAATAAAAAAAGCAGGTGCATTCACTCTAACAGCTGTTAGTAGTGCTGGAAATTGCAGCGGACAATCAGCTGCTCACTAACTTTGGTGAGTTGCTAAGTCTTAGCAAGACAGCAACCTAACTTCTGTAGTGAAGTTGCAGTTTTTAAAGTAGTGCATATTTTCGGGCTCTCGTCGTAGCTGAGCTGAGTTTGAGCTACTGGGTCTGTAGCTTAAATTACATAAGTATCTATTGCCCACTACAGGTTTCACGCCTTGGTAGTCGGAGCAAGATGATAACAGAGCGAGATGAGAGTAAAACAAATGTGCTAGAGCGGTATGAGCAGCAGCAGATCTTTTTTGTGGTTGTTTTGAAATAAAAATTAAAACCTCCAAACCATCACATTGGTTCCACCGTGCTTAATCATTTTGAGCAAGTTATCTTCCTGAAGCTCCTTCTTATGTTTCCGATAGATTTTTTGTTCTCCATCAGACCCTAATATATTAAATTTGGACTCGTCAAGGATGGAGTAAATGTAAATAACTGATTACGCCTTTTTTGCCAATACTTTTTTGACGAACATTTTTGCTTATATTTATATTTTAGTTCTGCGCCAGTGAACCAAACTAGAAATTAATTTTTTTTGTTAATTATTAGTAATTAATTAGAAAAGCATGGTTTTAACAATTACCGTTTTTCATTTATTTATAGCTGTGTTTAAAAAAAAGTTACAGCTCTTAGAGTTTGATTTTTCAAGGGTGTCAATACTTTTTTGACTGTATGCATATACAAAAAGACTAAAGCCGTGCCCGCTAGGCTAAAGAACCTTTAAATACTTCACTTTTAATGTTATTCTCCTGAAGAAGTTCGAATGGTACAGCATCAAGCATATAAGATTTAAATATTCCATTCGTATTGACATACATAATAAATATAAGTGGTGTATAATAAATGTAGTTATTTTATTATAAGATTAATTTTTTCATGTACATGCTGTTTATTATATGTATACATATTTCTCTATTATGTAAGTAGTGTAATAATAATGGGAATACTTGTTTTAATTATTATTAGCATATTGTAAAAATGTATTGGTTTTATTTCATTAAAGTAGTAATGTAGTGCTATAGTAGTTATGTAGTGCTAAATTTATCATTTTGCTTTCTGCTTAGCATATATTGTAATGGTGATAATACGTGATCCTTTAAAGCAGAAAAATGGGTAGATTTTTTTTTTTTTTTTTTTTTTTTTTTTTTTTTTTTTTTTTTTTTGTAATTATTTAATGTTGATAGAATTTTACATTAAAATTGCATAAGCCTTATCTAATCAGTACTATTTGCGTTCAGAATTAACATTATGTGTAATTTATAGCCTATTTTATTTCGAATTTTTTATTTCTATACATCATAAATAATTACGCTGTAAGCATAGATTAGTTCACCGAAAATCGTGTTTCAATTAACAATTATAAGATGTTCAATTTATTAGCTTTATAGAAATATTTACTACTTACTAAAGCGCTTCCTCGTATGCTTGAATGTATATGTCTTTGTCAAGGACAAATTTTTCGTATTCTTGATCTTTCACTTATACTAAAATATTTAGTGATTAGAGCACCTCTTTACACTTTAAAGCCAGCCTTCAAAATTTGCGACTGAGAATATTACGATAATAATTCAATTCTACATTTGCAATCAACATTTACCGACAATTATGAATTTTCTTTAATGTGTTTAAGATTTGTAAAAATAATGATTGTGATATTTATTGGAGAAACATGGCAATTCAAATTTAACATAAATACTCATTCATAAAGTTAAAAGCATGACAAACAAAAGAATGGGGTGATTTTCTTTCTAAAGTCTTACAACTAGAAATAGGCGGTAGCACCCGACCGCAGCATACACACTTTTATTAAATATATATTTCGAAAGTAAATATAAACATTCATTGAAAAAATAGGTTTAATTTTTATTTGTATTTCAACTTAATTTAGTGAATACTATCAGTTAATAAAAGAAGAGTGTTGGCATCATTAATTTTACATATACATACGACTAACTATTTTCATACTTGATCAGAAAAGTGATATTAGTATATTGGTTTTGAGCAATCTCTTTGCGTCTATCCGTATATTTGCATTTTTTATGCTATTGCAGCTAGAGACTGAATGAATGCCATAAAATGATTTATTCTGCTTTTGAATCTGTCAAATGATAAAAAGCTGTTCTGAAATTCATAATTTATGTATGTATCTGATTTTCTTATATGCTGTAAAAATATATTTTACATATATACACAAGAAATAATAATTAATATTGATTAATCATAATTGTATTCGAGCTTTACCTAATTTGTGGGAATATGAATACATAATTTATTTTTTTCTTCATTTTAGTATCGAGTATGTAATATTTATGTATGTATGTATTATGTATGCATTTATGTATGTTATGTAATATATGTATTAATATGTATATCACAAGTTTGAAGAGAGTAGAAAGTGACGAATTAACTACAATTGGCAGTAAGCGGTCAATTTATATATATGAAGCGCAATGGCTTAGCAATTGATGCCGTTAACACTACTGCAAATTAGAGACACACTGCGACTTGGCTGATTAACTTCATTCGTTGGCTTACCATGACCTAGCTCCACTTGCTCTTCATTGCCTCCCCGAAAGCGCAGGAAGCCCTGATCAGCAACAATCATGCTATCCGAAATGCATGATTGTGATTCAGTATCTCCTGACGTTTTTGATACATTTGCCTTTAGATCGGGGCTGTTGTGTGCTAGATGCTGATGAATGGATGATATTTTTGTATTATTTTGTACATGCAGGTGTGGAGATTTGCTTGTTGTTATGCTGTTATCGCTTGCTATACAATAGCCATGCTCACTATTACTTATCAAGTTCGTGCACTCGACATTGCTGCCAGATATTATATCTTCTTCTTCCTCATCTTCCTCTTCAGAATTGTTAAGATTATAATGATGCTGTGGATGGTGGTGTGGTTTCTGCTGTTGTTTTATTTGATGTTGCTTTAGCGCCAATTCATTGCAAACACTCGGAGCTAACTCAAATTCATTTAATGGCAATGTTCTATTATTGATGGTACTCATATTGCGCCCACTCCTTTGAAAATAATGCGAGCGCTCATTATGTGCTAAGGTCTGAGCACCATTCACTCGTTTAATGCTCGGCATAACAGCAATTGCACGTCCTGGGCCTGGCCCAGGACCAGGACCACTTGCTATACTTATACCTCCAATTTGACCAGCAAGCATTGTTGAACAAGTATCAATGTTGTTTAATGTACCACTTTTACGCACACCGTTGTAATGGCCACCACTTTCATATGTATTATAATTGGTATAACGTATACCATTTGATGAAGAACATGAATTTGTTGAATTGGAGCTACGTCGTTCTGGATTTTCAGTTGTCGCATCGAGCTTATTGTTATGTTTTCTATCACGACTCTTTGTGATCTTGCGGCCCTCTTTCTCCCTTTCTGGCCAGCATTCATCGGTCGGATGAGGACTACTGTCAATAGATTTGTCTTTGAAAACAGGCCGCTCAAAATTATTGAACTCGTAGCTGGAGTTCTCTTGTAATGGCTCAGAATAGCAACTATCACTCTGCAATAGCAACATTTGCTGTTGCGATGTACCGGATGTACCGGACGAACCGGACCCAGAAGCCGATCCAGAAGCTGATTCAGAGCTAACAGTATTTTTCGCCTGTGTTTGCGCGACGGCAACTCCCACCACACCGACAGCACCCGTAGAATTCGTGCGTAAATCAAAATTTGGATTCTCGTAATGATCTGTTGTGGTATCGGTCATATAATCTGCACTCATATAGGACGCTGGTTCATGCGCACGCATATTATGATGATTATGATGAATATGATGGTATCTCGATGATTGCTGACCATATTCAGCGGTAATATTATGATTGATGGAACCCGTATCGTAAGGTCTTTGATACATAGGTTCCTGCAGCTGATACTCGGTGCCACCGCCACTTGGAGACGCTGCCGATGGTCCAGCCAACGAGTTTAGCGCATAGCTATCATCATAGATAAGTTTGCCCGTACGCATTGTGTACGTATGTAAATTCGTATTTGCGTTGCAAATAGCTGGATAATCGGTTTCGAATTGTTCCTGACTGGAGCTCGACGTGCAAGGCAAGAAGAAGTTCGCTACATTTGAATGTGAGTTGTGATGGACAGGAGCAGCAACAGCATGTTTTTCTCTGATTACACTACCAGTGGCATTGGCACCAAAACCACCACTAGCTTGTCCAGCAATACGTACATCACTATTGAGGGATATGGCAGCGTTGACATTGCTGCCCAGGCTGGTCTTTAAGCCAGTCACCCAGGATATTAGTGTTATGATTGCAATTTCGATTAGACGCAATGAAAACTGATAACCCCACTGCATCCAGTCAATTTCAAGAATATTTGCCTGGCTCATAAGAGGGCGTGTCGCTGAGATGCAAACAGCGCCAAAGATTTGTAGAGCAGCTAATAACACAAACAGCAAGGCCGTTGCGATTGTTATATGAATCGCATAGGACAAATTTTGATAGCCATGTATATAGTTTTGGGATTTGCTTCTTAATATACGCTTTAGAATGCGATATAAATATAGATATAGTAGACCCAAACTAAAGCAAATGAAAATATATATTATTTGACATATCAGTGAAAGAACACGAGGAGGAGGCGAATTGGCCAAACTGGTCGATGGGCTACCAGAAAATGGTGATTGCGAATGCAATTGTTGATGCTGCTGTTGCTGCTGTTGGCGACGAAAATATTGATGCTGTTGCTGTTGCTGATAGTACATATGGTGATTTTGCAGTGTATATGATTCGACATAATGCAGTGTAATGCAGAGTCCAACATGAACACCACATCCGACAACGACAGTCAGTGGCCTAACTAACGCAGAGTACCGATTATTTTTGTGATTGAGGGACTTGAGAAACAGAAAAAGTATAAGCACTGCAAATGCAACTGTCAAGAATGTTGATGGCAAATTTAAAAGAAGTTCTGCTGCAAATATTTGGAATGTTCCATGAATATTGTATGCGTCAACGCACAAGTAAATTATGCGCATTATGCAAATTGTGATTAGTATAAGTTGTATGTAAACAAAATATGATTGAGCGAAAAGATGTGTCAATTTGTTATAAGTGACAAGTTTGTAAAGCGAATAGACTGCTAATATTGTGAATAATACGACTGACAGATATATATGTATGTTCCATGCCCATGTCCATGTGGTATTTGCAGATGCCGCTGCAGCAGCAGCACCTACAGCATCTCCTTCCCTAGCAGTGACTCCTATTACGCCAGCATCTTGACCAGATTTCCCTGCTGCTGAAATGTTTTTTAAAGTTGGCTTTGGGTTTGTTGTTGCCGATGCTGACGTAAACGATGTAGCAGCTGCCTCGACAATTGAAGTTGAAGCGGATAATGTTGCAACTGTTGTCTGACTAGCATTGTTTCCGAACGAATCTCTTGCAGCAGCACTATTATTGTAATCCAATTGTCCAGACAATTGTTTACTCTTATTTATATTTGGACTGGCAGCGGAAGATGTACCATCATCAGTCATACTACTGCTGTTGCCATTACCATTTGCAGTTTCAACGTTATCAACCGAAACAATCGGCGATGCTGGAGGCTGATGATAGGGGACCATAGGACGCTGTGTCACATGGCGCAACAAAACTGCAGGAATGTCACCTTTCTTACCATTTGATCCCAGTATGCGTCTGATATTCGGCAATACTTCTTGCCTTTTATTTGAATTTTCTTTGCTATTAGAAGTGCCCACATCTTCTGTTTTACGATTTTTAGCATTAGGATCTGATGATTCAACTGCACCGCCATCATTTCCATTGCGTGCCGGTGTATTGAGTGCTTTTTTACGATCGCCGGCAATATCCAAAGCTCCCTCTATGCTGGTCGCGACAAGTGGCTTCTTCGGATCCACTGAACTGGCAAAGTAACTATCATTTGTATTGTGATTTGAATTACCATCTCCGTTACCATGCGACGCGGCCAAATCGGGTGGACGAAATGGTATCCTTTCATGACCGGGCATCAAGCTGGGCGGCGGTATTGGGCGCCTATTATTAAACGGAACTGTATTCGATATAAGGCCTTCATTATTTGTGCCCCGTAAGGTGGGTTTGTCAGCGAATGGATTTTGATATTCCGGCGGTAATGGCGGGGTAAAAAATGCTCTTGATGGTGGCGAATATGACGGTATATCTCCAGGATACATTGGTATAGTTGGCTGACCGCTGATTTTCTTTAGTAAGTTAGGAACTATTAAAAAAAATATATATTCAAATACTACGTTAATTCATATTCAAATTCATTAAAAAATTAATCTAATTACTTGATGGAATTGGTGTTGAATTGTACTGCATAGTGTGCCGATGACGATCTCTATCATGACTGCTGCTGCTGTGATGACGATTTGGATTCGGATAGGTGGGATTATTATTACTTTTTAAAATATCAGCGTTTGGTGCAGAAGTTGGCAGTGCATGATCTCGTTCCAAGTCTAACTCATAGTTTCTATGGCGACCTCCGTTATGCTGAGCTTGGTTTGCCGCTTGGTATCTATAACAATTTAAAAATAAAAAAAATTAATCACGTTGTAAGCTCCAATCCAATTAGTATTGTTGGGAATCCCCTAGATTGCCTGAACCCTTTGAAAAGCTGATATTTCAATAATTCTTAGCTGCTTTTCTGCATACCCAAAAATCAACATATGTACTTATTTGCATATAAACATTTCGTGTAGAATGAATCGGATAATACATTTTCTGATATAACAGAAATCATTTTAGTTGAAGACCTAGAAAACTGAAATTTGGAAGATATAGTTATTTTTGAAAATCTGCTATATTTTGGACACTATTAATGATAGAGAACTGAAATATGATATAAATATTCGGGTTCGTTTATTTCTGAATAAAATCGTTAACAGTTATTTTCGAGCAATGGTCCAGGGCATAAAAAGAGTAGTCTACCACAAAAACTCGACAGCGGGTCTGTGAAAATACTCTACTACTCGAACGCTATCTAGCAAATCTAAACAATGTGGTGACGAATAACTTATACAGTGCTTATCATAGTTATAGCCCACTTTTAATCCACTTAAACGAATCGGCTGAAAATTTTTCCCAAATGGCATATTTCCTCAAAATCTTCAAAAATGAGTAGTTCATTATTTCAATTATGAATGACAAAAAACTTTTTCACTTAAAATTAACGATTTAATATCGATTTCTTAAAAAGGAGTAAAAAACAAAGAAAAACAGCACTATATTATAGCCCATATTAATATTTTGGTAAAAAAAAAAATCCGAATTCGAAAAAGTAATGGTAATACTTAGTCCGGCCTCCATTTGCTTTAGTTAACTCAAAAATCCTCTTCCTCATTGAAACCACTAAATTTAAAAAAAGGTCCTTATCGAAACTTTGTCATTCATTTAGAATTTCCGTTTTAAGATATCCAACTGTCTCCAATTGGCGATTTTTGGCATACAAACGTCTTGCAAGATTACCCCAGACTTTTTCTATCGGGTTGAGATCTTAAAAACATGCTGGCCAGTCAAGGACATCAACATGAAATTCCTCCAAACACTCCTTTGTACGTCTGCACACATGGATTCTGGCATTATCCTGTTGGAAAACCATTGCACAATGGTTGCGCCCATAGGCCAATAAACAAGTAAGAACGTTTCAGTCGGGCGATATCGATTGCAGAAGACTCATTCACAGCCCAAACGCTGTCAACCAGAGTATATAGTGCAATTTTCAAGTCTAGTGCGCAACAAAAAACATGGCATGATCCCATTAAAATTGGAAAATCATCAATAGCTATTGCTATGATCATTGCATCAATGCATTTAAATTACATACATACAATGGAGGACAAAAGTACGCATTGCAAAAACTCCAACCGCTTATTTCTGCGTGCTGAGAGAGGTAACGGTACCATTATATTTTTCAGAGAGAACAAACATAACAAGTAAGAAGGCTCCAGTCGAGACTGCTCGACTAGGAGATACCCTGAACCCTCTAAGCTGATATTATAATTATGCTGCACCTCTTTTATGCACACATACATACACATGCATCCACACGCATGCATAAGCCTGCGCTCTGCTAACTGCGCAGTAAGCAGCGGCTGCGCTTGGGCTGCGCTGCAGTGTGGGCAATATTATGAGAATTTATTTGTCGAATAATTTGTTTTGTAGATATACGATCTTAATGAAACTTTCAGAGTGTAATCATATGGTGAATTTGTGTGTACATTCTAAAGGGTGGGGCGTGGGGCGTCGTATCCAAAATCTGTAAATTACAAAATCTTTGTATCGATTAACTTTATATACAACGTAAATTTGAAGTCTCCAAGTTTAAAAGTGTTCAAATTAGGCTAAAAAAAAACAAAATCAATTTTTCGATTATTCTCGATAAAAAAGTTATCGGACGATTTATCGAAAAAATAAAGCAAACTCGTACAGCGTTGGTACTCACGAGTATGCATGCCAAATTTCAGCTCTCTAGCTCTTGTAACTTCTGAGATCGACGCACTCATACGGACGGACGGACAGACGGACAGGGCTATATCGACTCAGGTCGTCACGCTGATCAAGAATATATATAGTTTGTGGGGTCTGCCACGCCTCCTTCTGCCCGTTACATACTTTTTCACAAAACCATTATACCCTGATTTCCCATTTTCAATGAGTTCAGGGTATAACAAGTAAGAAAATTCTAGTCGAGAGTGCTCGACTAGGTACTACCCTGAACCCAACAAATAAAAATGCTCATTTAGTATGGCTGAAATTTCAATTTCGGTGTATTTAAAAATATAAATAAAATACCAAACTCATTTAATAAAATATAAAAATATTTTGAAACAATTAAAAAAGCTAACATCAGTTGCACCGATCGGGATTCGAACCAAAACTTCTCCATCGTGCGTCATGCATCTAACACACTAGGCCACCTCACTCCTGGTAGTGGCGCTGGCAAAACTCAAATAGATTCACTACTGCTGCGCCATCTACCAAAACTAAACGAAACTAACAGCTGATGTGATTCAATAAATGTTTCTGTTGTAGCTGCTGCACGTGCGTTTGTTAATTGGCCAAATATTTGATTATTTTTTATTAATTTTTGACTGAACGGAATTTAATGAAACTTCCAGCATATGATCTACATATTATATTGAATATTTGAGAAATTTAAAAAAAAAGAAAAATCATTCACAATTAGCTATAGTGGCATCTGATTTGAACTTGAATGTTTTTACTCGATAAAAATATAACGGGATGATTTATCGAATTTTAAAAGCAAACTCGACGTCCGCGCTGTATATACGGTCATTTTAAAAAAAAATTCAAGTCTCTAGCTCTTATATCTTCGGAAATCGACGCGTTCAAACATACGGACAGACGGACAGACAGACAGACGGACAGGGCCAAATCGACTCAGCTCGTCGCCCTGATCAAGAATATATATACTTTGTGGGGTCTGCCACGCCTCCTTCTGCCTGTTACATACATTTCAACAAAACCATTATACCCTGATTTCCCATTTTCAATGGGTTCAGGGTATAAAAAGCTATAAATGACCAAAATATTGCAGTGATAACATAACTCATTATTTTTATATAATTATTTGCATGGCAGATTGTCATTATTTGGGTTTTGACATTCCCTTTCAAATTCATTTTCGGCAATTTGCTTGGATTCAGAAATAGATATTTTTCTTTTTAAGTTATTTTCGGTGTCCTCTTTAATAATAGCCTTTATTTGATCATAGTTTTCGGTAACTTATGGGCAAACAACGTGATTAAGTGAAATCATTAAAAAATTAGTCGAGAACGAAGAATTTTGCAGGTATTTCCGTGGAAAACCTTACAGCCTTATAAAATGCACCTCTATGCGCAATTTACAACTAAATTAACAAAAGATAAAAAACTGGTTCACTCAAACAAGAAGGCCAGATCGGAAAATGCATTCAAAAAAACCTGTAGAAGGCCGCATCATATTGACAAAGCTTAAAGAAAATGTGCGAATTTTCCTAAAAGTCATGTCGATTAAGCCCAAAAATAATCATAAATTATCAATAAGCAGAAATACTATCATAAGTTGGCGAAAGAAGGCAAATTTTTCTACGTTATAGATGTTCCAAAACTCTTAATAGCACTATAAAATAAACTAAAAAGGTATCGATTTGCTAAAACCTTCATAGGCAAGCCGCAATTCTTCTGGGGAAAAGTATTATGGATGGACGATAGTTCCTTTGGGTATCCTGGATTAAAAAAAAAAAAACATTTATAACAGGTTGCCAAAGAATATTCGCAAAAAAAGAGGCGTATGTACCCAAGTGCTGAAGAATCGGTAATGCTCTGGCGGCTCGCATGTGTCAATAGCCTCTCCAATTTGATATTAATTAATGAAAAAATGAAGAGGGATAATTATGTATACTGCAGCAGGACAATGCTCCATGCCACAAGGTCCTTATTATAACTGAATTTTCTGGGAATATTGAAGTCAATACATATGATTGGCCACCTCAGCGCTCTGATCTCAATATTATAGAGAATGTGTAGGCTTACGCAAAAGTAAAACGTAGCTTAGACTTATCAATAACGCTCAAGGAGACGGATTGCTGAGGTTTGAGGACCTTAGCAGGATTTTTCAATAAAAACATTACAAAATTTGGTTAGATCGATCCCTAGACGCTTGCAGATATTAAAGGAGGGTTTAATTCTTATTAATATTTTAGATACTATGACCATTGTTTTGTCTCACTTTATTTAATAAATATTATTATTAAAATACTTTTGTCCACCCAAATAATGACAATTTGCCATGCAAATAATTATATAAAAATAATGAGTTATGTTATCACTGCTGTTTGCTCTCTCTGAAAAATATAATGGGTACCGTTACCTCTCTCAGCACGCAGAAATAAGCGGTTAGAGTTTTTGCAATGCGTTGTCAAAATACTTTTGTCCTCCATTGTATATAATTTATACAATTTTGACTTTTAATAATATACATATATTTATATCCATATATTGGATACAGGCTTCAAGCTAGCAGCAGATCAGCGCGATTTTCCTATACATGTGCACACACTCATCGTCTATTCTATGCGTTCTTAGAATTTCGATTGATTTCTGTATTTTCGAGCCGTTACTGTAGTTTTGTCTGATGACGCTCACTTAATAAGCTATTCTATTTTAGCAACTGGCTGGTCAAGCAAAGTTAATGTTAGAGTAGAGGGTTCGAATCTGTTCGGTGCTATTTTTTTTTTTTTTTTTCATACATGTTTTGTTTTTTATAAGATAGATATTTTATTGGGAAGGTGCGAGCTTGAATGAATGGCACTTAATACTTTTCTTTTTCTTAGTCGAATAATTTTATAAGTTTAAATTTGTTTATTCTTAAATAGCCCTCAAATACATATACGCAAATACATACATATGTATGTATATATGTAAGTCTGCACGCATAGCATCAAGCATTCCACGAGCTCATTTGTATGTGTGTATGTATGCACACATAAATGCGTACTCTAGCATATTCTAAGAATCTCGTTGCGATTGATTTGTCTTTGCATTGTTTTTGAATTTCCAGCCGCTACACTGGCTTTTTTTTTTTTTTTTGCTATGTGGCGTCATAACAATAATGTGATTTTGTTTTAACTACTGTTGGTCGAAACGACGCGGTGGTGCTGTAGGCTGAAGCGCCGACGATCTTTATTTTAGATATTTTGACATGAACATGCTATTCGGCTTGGGTGCGAGTTCAAATCCCGAAAACTCGTTTTTGTAAATTGCAAATTTTTTTATTTTAAGCTTTTTTATATTTTATTAATTTTATAAAAATGTTTCCTTCCGTGCTATCAAATGCCTATTAAGCCTATTTATGTGTACAAACACATAAATAGATGGCTGACGCATATAAATGCCGCAATATGGGCACTATAAATGCCGATTGCCACGCCCCTAGTGGCCGTAGACTCCTCATTTTCGGACAGTTCTTTGAACGAGCAACCGGTAACCGCAAAATTTGAATTCTTACGCTCAAAAAAATGTGAAAATTAAAGGGTATTTTTCGATATGCCACGCCCCTAAAGAGGCGTAAAAATTATTTTAGTGTCCAAAATATAGCCGAATTCGAAAAATCACTATATCTTCAGTAGAGGTGCCAAACTATCGATGGTGGGCCCCATCGATTGATGACGATAGTAATTTCCTTAAAAATTTGAACACTTCAAATTTGTCAATTACATTTTAAGATAAAAGCTGAATTGACTGAAAAGCTAAAACCTAAAAACTATTAAGTTATGGTTTTTATTTTAGCGATCGATTTTTGTTGTCTGCAAATAAGTTCGCTCACACAATAAAAAAGACAGAAATTGTTTTTGTCGCGCATGGTTTAGCTCGCTCGCGCTCTGAGCGAGACAGTTATTTCAGTTTTTGTTTCGCTCAAGTCAAGCACTGATCGTTTGCTTGAGTTAAATGAATTGAATTAAGAAATAAGAGGTTAGAGTTTTTGCAATGCGTTGTCAAAATACTTTTGTCCTCTATTGTATGTATGTATGTACTTGCATGTACACGAAGATCTGTTTTTTAGTCAAACTGTCTTTTGCTGAGAGTCATTGTGTAAGCGAAAATCGTATTACTCTTTACGCGACACTCATTTGAGGTCGTCACACCAATGAGTCATAGCGAAGCACTTGACCAAAACCGATGCAAAACAAAACAAATAGAGCCACTCATAGAGAGATTGTGTCTGCACAATCTTTTCGGTTATGTTATGAAGCAGAGCGGATTCGAAAAACGATCAAGCTATGATACAAAATTAAGAAAAATTATAATTATTAATCACCCACCTTTGACGATATTATCGTCCACTATCGAGACATTGAACCATCGATAGTTTAGTCGCTCGATAGTGCCCGACCATCGATAGTTTGGCACCTCTAATCTTCAGGTCCGATTTGCCACGCCCCTAGTAGGCGTAGATATATAATTTTTCCACCCATCTTTATAGAATTAAAACATCAGCTCACGTGCAAAATTTCAGCATTCTAGATTTATAACTTTAGGATTACAAAAAAACATGTATCAAAGCGACACAAAAATGTCTAAACTTTTCAAGTACATCTCGCTTTTGTCGTAAATTTAACAGCATGTTCTCGAAAACGCAGAACATGTGGTCACATTTGACAAGCTGAACGAACGCAACCAAAACAGAGGCTCACGAAAAAAAAATGGCTGCAAATATTTGCAAACGTACAAATGGTAGGAACAAAACTAACCTCATCTCTCTCTTTTTTAAGGTTATGTTGTAGTGCGTCTTTGCTGTTTGTTTTTGTTTTGATTTGTTTTCGTTGGTTAAGCATGTTTTGCTTTACACATTATTAGATTCCTATTTTAATTTTGTTTTGCTAGGCTGTTTCTATCATTGCGAGCTTATGCGGCTACATATTTTTGATATTTGGTGCGCGCAACAGGGAACTCATGCTGAAAAAGCGAAAAAGGTTTTTAATTTTATATGCAATATAAAATTAAGAACAATGAGTGGTACATTGCAGATCCAGTTGAACTTAAAACTTGTGCAGCGTACAGTTGCAAAAAGAATTGCTGAGTATTGTCTGAAGTGCAAGTGCAACAAAACTCTATTTCCAATTTGCTTTTAAGTTCCGATCCCTCAATAACAGAGCAGAGAGAGTTACCGCGCAGACAAAAATCAAAATTATCAAAATCTGTAATTGATTTATTAGAAGATTAATTCTATACATTTAGCTGTATTTGATTTAAATTTAAAAAATGTGTTATTTTTCTATTTTTTATTTGTTTTGTGTTATATTATTTTTATAAGTTTTATTATAAAGGCTTTCAGTGGTTTAACCACGTTCACAAATAACACAACATTATTTTCCTATCCATACTTCAACTAGAGCTATTTTACCTCATTGCCTTGAGTTAGAGTGGGGGTATAACTTTGGGAGAGGGTTGAATATCAGCGCTTTTTTTTTTGCTTTTTCAAATTGTTATATTTTTACTGAATTTCGAAAAAACTTTTAGATTTTTATCTCCACTAGAAGTATTTTTGACCGCTCGCTCCATACAAGCCCAACCACTGTGCATTGGCTTCTTACGTAATTCCCTTAAATATGGATTGAGACCACTATCCAGAGTGTGAATATACTCTTCACTGTTCATTCGGCTCGTTACAAACTTCAATTCAAAGGTACCAAATGAACAAAATTTACCCCAAATCATGACGGAGCCACCTCCAAAGTCTGACTTGAAATAAACTAACATCTCTAGGGACAGTTGAAATAAAGCATCCTTCCTCAAATCATGCTAATAAGTATCAAACCCATCAGGACCATCCAGGTTTTATATATACTGTAAGCCAAAAGAAGATGATTCAAACGCGCGTATGTCAGATCGGTCGCAGTATGTCTTTCGGCAAAATCAAGTCGAGCAACCTTGTGGCGACTTAGCAACATGGATGCTCTGGTCAGTTTAGACCTATTTATGATTCCTGAGCTCTTAAGTACTCGCTAAACAGTCATCGCTGACATAGATTCTGCCACATGTGCGGCTAAAGCTGTACAAGCGGTTGGACTGTTGCTGGCTTTCTTAATAATTTTGCGTTTATCGTGCGCAGTTAGTAACGGTTTTCACCCAGTACGTTTTCTTGATCCTTATTCTTCGGGGTTATCCAAAAAATTTTTAATTACACTTTGATTTCTTTTTAAAATTCGTAAAATACTCGAAATAGACTCCCTGGGTCGAAAAGTGAGAAAATACGGCCCTTTTCATAAGATAATTGTTTTGCAAGCGGCATCTCTTAAAAATTAAATTTAAAATTTAAAAAAAAAAAAACTTTATTACAATGTCTGTTCCGCACTTAATAAACTCAAATTTCCCACTGTCGCAAATTTGAGTTTATTAATATTATTATGATACACAACACAAAAATGCAAGCAAAAATGCTAGCACAGAGCAAAAGTAAACGGTTCTTTCTTAGTTTTTCATAAATTGAACAAAAATTCCAATAAAATCCACTAAACATGCTCCAGTCTACAAAGTGCTGTAAAATTTATTTTTGAAAAACCTTAAAAATGTTGTTAGAGCTGGCTCAAAGTTTAAGTTGCTGGGTGGGCTATAATTATGATAAGCACTGTAGTACGCATAAAGCGCAATTGGAATAGCCATTTTCGATAATATTTTAAGCCGATAACAATAAAATCGGAATAGCTACCGAAATTTTGTCAGCTATTAAAAACCATTAAACGCTGATTTCCAATTATCAATGGATTCAGAATATTATTATATTTTAAGAATGTCACAGTTGACCACGATCGACTACGGAATTCTAGGATTACAACATGTAATTACACTCATTCACGAAAGTGAATGAAAGAAAGTACATACAGTGGACCAATAATGGCCAATAATCGTACAGCAATGATTTTTTTCTTTGGCAACGAATAAGTGATGCAAGATGGGCAAAATTAAAAATTTTAATTTACAGATTTTTTAAATAATATTTCAAAAACAAATTAGAAAAAAGATAATATTAATATTTTGCTAATCATTAAAGTTATAACTAACAAGTAAGAAAGCTCTAGTCTACCAGAGACTTACTGCGCGGCGGTTCGTGGAATACCCCGATGGTAGAATCCAGTGGTGCAAGAGAGGGGGGCAATAGCGTCATTGTTTTGGCGTCAGGGCTTTTCTCTTTCCTTTTCTTTTTCAAGCGCGAAAAGTTTTGTCACTAGGCGTCACACTCGCGCAATTAATAACAAGTAAGAATGTTGCAGTCGGGCGATACCGATTGCAGAAGACTCATTCACAGCCCAAACGCTGTCAACCAGAGTATATAGTGCAATTTTCAAGTCTAGTGCGCAGCAAAAAAACACGACTATTGCATTTAAATTACATACATATATATTTTATACAATTTTGATTTTTATTATATATTTATATCCATACATTGGATACCGGCTTCAAGCTAACAGCAGATCAGCGCGATTTTCCTATGCTTGTGCACACACTCATCGTCTATTCTATGCGTACGGACAGACACCTTTTTAGAATTTCGATTGATTTCTGGACTTTCTAGCCGTTATTGTAGTTTTGTCTGATGACGCTCTCTTATTAAGCTATTCTATTTTAGCAGCTAACTGCTCGAGCAAAGCAGTGGCGCGGGTGCTAACGGCGACGCACAGTGGCGCCTCTGCCGGCAGAGCGTGGCAAAAATCAAAAAAGTGACTTCAAGCGATTTTTAAAAAGTTGATGTCATATGAAAATAAATCGATCTACTGGTTTGTAGCCGAAAGATTTTTGAAAATCGGTCAATTTTAAGGGTAGTTATAGCCCTTCAAAATTTGGGAAAGAATCTTGCACCAATTTTGGCAGTGTTGGTTGCGATTTAAGGAATGGATTATTACTAATAGAATACAAAAAAATTATGTTAATACGATTTTTCATAGCAGAGCTGGTTTAAATTTACTAAACCTCTAAATTTGACCATTTTTTTTTACCTAAAGTAGTCTATATCTTTTGAGTTCCGCCGAGTTCCGAGCACCGGTATATATACACGTGTTAAGGAAGATGTCCTCTTTAATATAAATAAAACTTTGGCTGCCACCAGGTGCCACCCCGGATTTCTATAGCAAAAAACTAACCCAAAGTCGGCATAAAAACGCACAAAATGTACTAAAAAAAGGTCGAATTTGCATGCAGATGACTACTTTACAGAAAATTAAATTTTTTTTTTTTTTTTTTTTATTTTCTTATATTTTTTTTATTTGTTTTGTTATATTTATGGCATATAATTTAAATAAAATCAATTTCAACAAAAACAAGTAAGAAAGCTCTAGTCGAGACTACTCGACTACGAGATCCCCTGAACCCTTGGAGTAATAGCTATTTCAATAATTTTTCGCGACTTTCAGCTTACACAGGAAACACGCACACACACACACACACACACACACACGCACGCACGCACGCACACACGGGCATACATACACACACATACATACACACACACACACATACACAAACAATTACATACATATACACACACAAGCATATACACGCATGGGCGGCAGTGAGCGCTTACTATGAGAACTTAATTGCTTAATAACTTTTTTTGTGGACGTACGATCTTCATGAAACTTTTAGATTATGATTATAACATGGATATGCATGTAATTGCAAAAGCACAAGTCTCTAGTATTTGAAATACGCTTTTTACAAAAGTGAGGGTGAGGGGGTGAATTTAAGGGTGGGGGGTAAATTTTAACAAAAACCGAAATTGTATAAATTGCATATAAGCAAACTTTAAAAATTTGGAGACTCTAGCAATAAAGGTGTAGAAGATATAATTTTATAACTGGGTTTCGATAAGGTTTTTTATCGATAAAAAAAGATCGGGATGAGTTATCGATTTTTAATGATAAACTTGATATGCGCGCTGTAATTACGGACATTTTAAAAAAAAATTGAAGTCTCTAGCTCTTATATCTTCTGAAATCGACGCGTTCATACATACGGACAGACGGACAGACGGACGGACGGACAGACGGACAGACGGACAGACAGACGGACAGGGCCAAATCAACTCAGCTCGTCGCCCTGATCAAGAATATATATACTTTGTGGGGTCTGCCACGCCTCCTTCTGCCTGTTACATACATTTCAACAAAACCATTATACCCTGATTTCCCATTGAAAATGGGTTCAGGGTATAAAAATGGTAGTTTTTCATAGAAAAACATACATTTTAGGACAAAAATCACATTTTTCAGGTTTGAGGTAAAACTGTGAAGCACCCTGTTAACGCATGCTGGCTTTCTTAATAATTTTGCGTTTATCGTGCGCAGTTAGTAACGGTTTTCACCCAGTACGTTTTCTTGATCCTTATTCTTCGGGGTTATCCAAAAAATTTTTAATTACACTTTGATTTCTTTTTAAAATTCGTAAAATACTCGAAATAGACTCCCTGGGTCGAAAAGTGAGAAAATACGGCCCTTTTCATAAGATAATTGTTTTGCAAGCGGCATCTCTTAAAAATTAAATTTAAAATTTAAAAAAAAAAAACTTTATTACAATGTCTGTTCCGCACTTAATAAACTCAAATTTCCCACTGTCGCAAATTTGAGTTTATTAATATTATTATGATACACAACACAAAAATGCAAGCAAAAATGCTAGCACAGAGCAAAAGTAAACGGTTCTTTCTTAGTTTTTCATAAATTGAACAAAAATTCCAATAAAATCCACTAAACATGCTCCAGTCTACAAAGTGCTGTAAAATTTATTTTTGAAAAACCTTAAAAATGTTGTTAGAGCTGGCTCAAAGTTTAAGTTGCTGGGTGGGCTATAATTATGATAAGCACTGTAGTACGCATAAAGCGCAATTGGAATAGCCATTTTCGATAATATTTTAAGCCGATAACAATAAAATCGGAATAGCTACCGAAATTTTGTCAGCTATTAAAAACCATTAAACGCTGATTTCCAATTATCAATGGATTCAGAATATTATTATATTTTAAGAATGTCACAGTTGACCACGATCGACTACGGAATTCTAGGATTACAACATGTAATTACACTCATTCACGAAAGTGAATGAAAGAAAGTACATACAGTGGACCAATAATGGCCAATAATCGTACAGCAATGATTTTTTTCTTTGGCAACGAATAAGTGATGCAAGATGGGCAAAATTAAAAATTTTAATTTACAGATTTTTTAAATAATATTTCAAAAACAAATTAGAAAAAAGATAATATTAATATTTTGCTAATCATTAAAGTTATAACTAACAAGTAAGAAAGCTCTAGTCTACCAGAGACTTACTGCGCGGCGGTTCGTGGAATACCCCGATGGTAGAATCCAGTGGTGCAAGAGAGGGGGGCAATAGCGTCATTGTTTTGGCGTCAGGGCTTTTCTCTTTCCTTTTCTTTTTCAAGCGCGAAAAGTTTTGTCACTAGGCGTCACACTCGCGCAATTAATAACAAGTAAGAATGTTGCAGCGCGATTTTCCTATGCTTGTGCACACACTCATCGTCTATTCTATGCGTACGGACAGACACCTTTTTAGAATTTCGATTGATTTCTGGACTTTCTAGCCGTTATTGTAGTTTTGTCTGATGACGCTCTCTTATTAAGCTATTCTATTTTAGCAGCTAACTGCTCGAGCAAAGCAGTGGCGCGGGTGCTAACGGCGACGCACAGTGGCGCCTCTGCCGGCAGAGCGTGGCAAAAATCAAAAAAGTGACTTCAAGCGATTTTTAAAAAGTTGATGTCATATGAAAATAAATCGATCTACTGGTTTGTAGCCGAAAGATTTTTGAAAATCGGTCAATTTTAAGGGTAGTTATAGCCCTTCAAAATTTGGGAAAGAATCTTGCACCAATTTTGGCAGTGTTGGTTGCGATTTAAGGAATGGATTATTACTAATAGAATACAAAAAAATTATGTTAATACGATTTTTCATAGCAGAGCTGGTTTAAATTTACTAAACCTCTAAATTTGACCATTTTTTTTTACCTAAAGTAGTCTATATCTTTTGAGTTCCGCCGAGTTCCGAGCACCGGTATATATACACGTGTTAAGGAAGATGTCCTCTTTAATATAAATAAAACTTTGGCTGCCACCAGGTGCCACCCCGGATTTCTATAGCAAAAAACTAACCCAAAGTCGGCATAAAAACGCACAAAATGTACTAAAAAAAGGTCGAATTTGCATGCAGATGACTACTTTACAGAAAATTAAATTTTTTTTTTTTTTTTTTTATTTATTTTCTTATATTTTTTTTATTTGTTTTGTTATATTTATGGCATATAATTTAAATAAAATCAATTTCAACAAAAACAAGTAAGAAAGCTCCAGTCGAGACTACTCGACTACGAGATCCCCTGAACCCTTGGAGTAATAGCTATTTCAATAATTTTTCGCGACTTTCAGCTTACACAGGAAACACGCACACACACACACACACACACGCACGCACGCACGCACACACGGGCATACATACACACACACACACATACACAAACAATTACATACATATACACACACAAGCATATACACGCATGGGCGGCAGTGAGCGCTTACTATGAGAACTTAATTGCTTAATAACTTTTTTTGTGGACGTACGATCTTCATGAAACTTTTAGATTATGATTATAACATGGATATGCATGTAATTGCAAAAGCACAAGTCTCTAGTATTTGAAATACGCTTTTTACAAAAGTGAGGGTGAGGGGGTGAATTTAAGGGTGGGGGGTAAATTTTAACAAAAACCGAAATTGTATAAATTGCATATAAGCAAACTTTAAAAATTTGGAGACTCTAGCAATAAAGGTGTAGAAGATATAATTTTATAACTGGGTTTCGATAAGGTTTTTTATCGATAAAAAAAGATCGGGATGAGTTATCGATTTTTAATGATAAACTTGATATGCGCGCTGTAATTACGGACATTTTAAAAAAAAATTGAAGTCTCTAGCTCTTATATCTTCTGAAATCGACGCGTTCATACATACGGACAGACGGACAGACGGACGGACGGACAGACGGACAGACGGACAGACAGACGGACAGGGCCAAATCAACTCAGCTCGTCGCCCTGATCAAGAATATATATACTTTGTGGGGTCTGCCACGCCTCCTTCTGCCTGTTACATACATTTCAACAAAACCATTATACCCTGATTTCCCATTGAAAATGGGTTCAGGGTATAAAAATGGTAGTTTTTCATAGAAAAACATACATTTTAGGACAAAAATCACATTTTTCAGGTTTGAGGTAAAACTGTGAAGCACCCTGTTAACGCATCACCCTGTATTTTGGCCTATTTATAGCTTGAAGAATTCTCTGTCGAATGCTTTTTAAATTTTTGAAATATCTTGCTTGGTTCAAAAGTTATGATTTTTGCAACGCAAAATGAGCAAAGGCCCCACTGTGCGACGCAAGTAATGTTAGAGTAGGGGAGGTTCGAGCCTTTACTATGTTATTATTTTTTTTTTTTTTCATACATATTTCGTTTTTTATAAAATAGATATTTTATTGGGAAGCTGCGAGCTTGACTGAATGGCACTTATTACTTTTCATTTTCTTAGTCGAATAATTTTATAAGTTTAAATTTGTTTCTTCTTAAATAGCCCTCAAATACATATACGCAAATACATACATATGTATATATGTAAGTCTAGCATCAAGCATTCCAGCCTTATACACGCGCTCATTTGTATGTGTGTATGTATGCACACATAAATGCGTACTCTAGCATATTCTAAGAATCCCGTTGCGATTGATTTGTCTTTGCGTTGTTTTTTAATTTCCACCCGCTACACTGGCTTTTTTCTTTGCTATGTGGCGTCATAACAATAATGTGATTTCGTTTTAACTACTGTTGATCAAAACGACGCGGTGGTGCTGTAGGCTGAAGCGCCGACGATCTTTATTTTAGCTATTTTGACAAACATGCTGTTTGGGTTGGGTGCGAGTTCAAATCCCGCGGAAAACACATTTTGTAAATTGCAAAGTTTTGCTATTTTAGCTTTTTTATATTTTATTAATTTTATAAAAATGTTGCCTTCCGTGCCATCAATGCCTATTAAACCTATTTTTACGCTCAAAAAATGTGAAAATGACAGGGTATTTTTCGATATGCCACGCCCCTAAAGAGGCTTAAAAGTTATTTTTGGGGCATCGATAGAGGAGGCTACCCGTAACTTAACTATCCAAATTTGAAGCTTCTAGCTCTTAAACTGTAGGAGATATAAACTTTTGCGGTTTGCCACGCCCCCTATGGGCGGACATATATCTACCATAGCTCGTTGGACGTGGGTGGTCAACCCGCGTATATATACCAAATTTCAGGTCTCTAGCATCAATAGTGCCTAAAATATAGCAGAATTCGAAAAATCACTATATTTTCAGGTCCGATTTGCCACGCTTCTAGTGGGCGTAGATATATATTTATATTTGTTCACCCATCTTCATAGAATTAAAACAACAGCTTACATGCAAAATTTCAGCATTCTAGGTTTATAAATTTAGGAGATACAGTTTCACCCGATTTGCCACGCCCCTAATGAGCGGAGATATATCCGCCAAAGCTTGTGATCTTGGGTGATCGGCGCGGACCTACATACCAAATTTCAGCTTTCTAGTTCTTCAACAAACATGATTTCTGGTATATCGGAAAATGCATTTTCCGATTTGCCACGCCCCTAGTGGGCGGATCGGGAAATTTTAACACTTTATAAATCGGAGATATACACGAGTATGTGTTCCAAATTTCAAGTCCCTAGCTTCAATAGCGCCGAAATAGATTGCGTTCATACGGACAGACGGACGGACAGCAAGACGGACATTGCACAAAACCAATATACTCATTTCACTTTCGTGAATGAGTCTAAAAATCAGGTGCATTCACTCTAACAGCTGTTAGTAGTGCTGGAAATTGCAGCGGTCAACAACAGGTGCTCTAGAAAAAGTTGTTGGCCTGGCAACTTCCGCCATCCAAGGCACCAGATGGAGGCACGGGACGGGAATCAATACTGCATCATCGCGACCCTGGACGTTAAGAACGCCTTCAACACAACTAGTTGGGATATGATACTGAATGAGCTGTCACAATATAATATCCCTAAATATCTAAAAGAGATAATAATGAGATATTTCAGAGGAAGAACACTGGTATACAACACGAGTGAGGGTCCCCAAACTCATACAGTGTCAGCTGGAGTACCCCAAGGCTCAGTGCTGGAGCCTCTCCTATGGAATATCATGTACGACGGGCGTACTGCGCTTGGAAGTATCATGATCTTCATACGGCCGTCCCGCAAGCATCGCGCGCTATCCGAGCCACCACTCAACTTGCAACTTGTAGTATAATAAGATTGCCAATAAACGAATATAAAAAACAAATAAGAAAGCTCTAGTCGAACTGCTCTACTACGAGATCCCCTGAACCCTTCGAGCAATAGCTATTTCAATCATTTTTTGCGTATTTCTGCTTACACAAGAAACACGCACATACACAAACACATACACACACAAGCACCCACGCATAAACACGCATGGGCTGCAATGTGCGCATACTATGAGAACTTCATTGTTTAATAACTTTTTTTTGTGGAAATACGATCTTTATGAAATTTTACATTATAATTATAACATGCATGGATATGCAGGTATTTACCAAAGCACAAGTCTCTAGTATTTGAAATACGCCTTTTACAAAAGTGAGGGTGAGGGGGTGAATATAGGGGTGGGGGTAAATTTTAACAAAAACCGAAATTGTATAAATTGCATATAAGTATACATAAAATATTTGGAGACTCTAGCTTTAAAGATGTAGGAGATATAATTTTATTACTGGTTTTCGATAACGTTTTTAATCGATAACAAAATAACGGGACAATTTATCGATATTTAAAGCAAAACTCGTTATGCGCGTGCTAGGAAAAAAATTTTTAAGTCACTAGCTCATATATCTTCTGAGATCCACGCGTTCAAACATACGGAGAGGCGGACAGACGGACAGGTCTTAATCAACTCAGCTCGTCGCCCTGATCAAGAATATATATACTCTATGGGGTCTTCCACGCCTCCTTCTGCCTGTTACATACATTTAACAAAACCATTATACCCTGATTCGCAAAAAAACGCTATGATTTTTTTTTTTGTCTGCAGCTAAAGTTCTAGGAAAGTACGCTGTACTAAGACTTCATGGGAGGCTAAAGTTCTAGGAAAGTACGCTGTACGAAGACTTTATGGGAGGCAAAAACGCGTTTTTTTATGATTTTTAGTTATAACTTTTATGCTAAGCAAAATATTGAAATTATCTTTTTTCTAATTTGTTGTTAAAATATTAGTTAATAAATCTGTAAATTAAAATTTTTAATTTTTGCCCATCTTTCATCACTTAGTCGTTGCCAAAGAAAAAAATTGTTGTACGAAGACATTATTGGTCCACTGTATATTGGTTTTGTGCAATGTCCGTCTTGTCCGTCTAGCAGCAGATCAGCGCTATTTTCCTATACATGTGCACACACTCATCGAAAAATCACTATATCTTCAAGTCCGATTTGTCACGCCCCTAGTATTGAATCGTAACATCAGCTCACGTGTAAAATTCAGCATTCTGGACTTACTACTACACTTTCCGATTTGCCACGCTCCTAGTGGGCGGATCGGGAAAATTGTAACACTTTATAAATCGGAGATATACACGAAATAGACTGCCTTCATACGGATAGGCGAACGGACGGACAGCAAGACGGACATTGCACAAAACATTTCACTTTCGTAAATGGGTATAAAAATTGAAAGATAGAGCTCTGATGGATTAGATTATATTTAGCATTTAAGCTGAGTGTAAAGGGGGGCGCTAACCTGATGACGCGCAGTGTATATTATATATATTCATAAATTCAACCTCCAATCTGTAAAGATACAGATATTTCTACTATCTACCTACCTGAGTGTAGTTAAAAGTGGCGTCGCTACAGTAGTGAGGCCCAAAATGTAGCTATTGTCGGGAATACTTCGTTTTGTAGTTGATGTTGTTCCGTAAGCTACTTTAATCAACACAGCGGCAACACTTCGCTCCAAATTGTCCAATTTATCGAGATAGCCGTTTACGGCTACTGAAGATCTACCAGCCGTATTATTGCTTGAAATTGATTTTCCACTTGTTCGGTAGCTCGTGTTATTCGAGATCACAGCACTGCCGACTTGTTCATCCAATAATATCGATTGCGATGAGCATATTAAGGAAAACGTCACTAATAATGCAATAATCATTTTAAAGTTTTTCCGAAAAATAAGTTGGCTGTTGCATATAAACAATGTCAGCATGGCAACGATATTGTTATTTGCTTGCCTGATTCGACAGTTTTTTAACAAAATATTTTCCGCAGATGGCTGCTGAGTATTACAATTCGGATTATTGGCAGTTTTAACAGGTTGTTGGGTACATCTTAATTTAGATTTCTTTGATTTTGATATTTAATACTGCTTGGCGACGCTCCTTGCCTGCCATTGAAAGAGGAGCCACATCCACAAAGATAGAGTCTGATCTTCAATCACATTTTAAAGAACTTTCTGTAAAAACAATAATAAATATAATTTAATATCAAAATTCATATGTATAACTTAATTTTTTTATTTATTTAATTTCTCGCATAGGCACGCTCCCCGATTTCTAGGCCGCTATACAACAATTTTAATTAACTGAAATACACATTAATCTAAGTGTATAATTTGAGGACTATATGCAGGATATATGGTTATACTCTGTACTCATTGCAAGTGGGAAATTAAAGAATGTTTTTCTGAAAATATACCATTTTATTTCGTTCCTTAAGCGTAATATGAATAGTGACCTAGAAACTTCAGATCTAATGATTTCAGATACCACGCCCCTTTTGCCCAAGAGTATTCCCCTACAAAAGAATTTATTTTAAAACAAGTAAGAAGACTCTAGTCGAGACTGCTCGACTAGGAGATACCCTGAACCCTCTAAGCTGATATTCTAATCATTCTGCACTTCTTTTATGCACACATGCATACACATGCATCCACACGCACGCATAAGCCTGCGCTCTGCTAACTGCGCAGTAAGCAGCGGCTGCGCTTGGGCTGCGCTACAATGTGGTCAATATTATGAGAATTTATTTGTCGAATAATTTCTTTTGTAGACATACGATCTTAATAAAACTTTCAGAGTGTAATTATATGGTAAATATGTGTGGAATGCCAAAGCACAAGTCTCTAGTACTTGAAATGCGTTTTTTACAAATTGGGGGAGAAGGGGGCGTGGTATCCAAAATCTGTAAATTACAAAGTGTTTGTATCGATTAACTTTATATACAACGCAAATTTGAAGACTCCAGGTCTAAAAATGTTCAAATTAGGCTAAAAAAACAAAATCAAATTATCGATTATTCTCGATAAAAAAGTTATCGGACAATTTATCGAAAAAATAAAGCAAACTCGTACTGCGTATGGTACTCACGAGTATGCATGCCAAATTTCAGCTCTCTAGCTCTTATAACTTCTGAGATCGACGCACTCATACGGACGGACGGACGGACAGACGGACAGGGCTATATCGACTCAGCTCGTCACGCTGATCAAGAATATATATACTTTGTGGGGTCTGCCACGCCTCCTTCTGCCCGTTACATACTTTTTCACAAAACCATTATACCCTGATTTTTCATTTTCAATGGGTTCAGGGTATAAAAAAAGTAAGAAAGCTCTAATCGAAACTAATAATAATAGAAACTCACATTTGGTATGGCTCCAAATTTCAATTTCGATGTATTTAAAAATATAAATGAAATAAAAAACTCATTTACTTACACTGTGTAATATATTTATATTTATGCACAATTGTGCAATTAAAATATATGAAAAAATCATTCACAATTAACTATACTGACATCTGACTTGATTTATAATGTTTTTAATCGATAAAAAACAAGTAAGAAGGCTACAGTCGAGACTGCTCGACTAGGAGTTACCCTGAACCCTCTAAGCTCATATTCTACTCATTCTGCACTTCTTTTATGCACACATGCATACACATGCACGTATTATCACGCGCTCTGCTGACTGCGCAGTTAGCCGCGACAGCGCTTGGGCTGCGCTGCAGTGTGGGCAATATTATAAAAATTTATTTGTTGAATAATTTCATTTGTAGACATACAATCTTAATTAAACTTTCAGAACGTGTTTTACAAATTGTTGGCGATGGGGGTGTGGTATCCAAAATGTGTAATTACAAAATCTTCGTACCGATCAACAGTATATACACAGTAAATCTGATGTCTCCAGTTCTAAAAGTGTTCAAATTAGGCTGAAAAAACGAAATCAAATTTTCGATTATTCTCGATAAAAAAGTTATTGGATGTGGTATCGGAAAAATATGATAAACTTGTACTGCGTATGGTACATACGAGTATGCATGCCAAATTACAGCTCTCTAGCTCTTTTAACTTCTGAGATAGACGCACTCATACGGACGGACAGGGCTATATCGACCCAGCTTGTCGTCCCGATCAAGAATGTATACACTTTATGGGGTCTGCGATGATTCCTTCTGCTGTTACATACTTTTCACAAAACCATTATATCCTGATTTCCCATTTTCAATGGGTTCAGGGTATAATAACGGGATGATTTATCGATTTTTGAAGATATACTCGACATCCGCGCTATATATATACTAAAAAGATTCATGTCTCTAGCTCTTATATCTTCTGGGATCGACGCGTTCAAGCCTACGAACAGGCAGGCAGACGGACAGGGCTAAATCAACTCAGCTCGTCGCCCTGATCAAGAATAGAAGAATTTGTGAACAATCCCGTCGAGAGCTTTTTTGTTCTGCCTTTAGGGCTGTTTAGTTCCAGTCTATTTTCTTTTTCTGCCCGATTAATAATATTATAAACTGTTCCAAGCTTAATAGTAAACATTTCAGCTAACTCCTTGATGGTTATACCTTTGATATAATTAAAATACACTAATTGTATCAAATTGTTATCGGTGCGTTTACCAGGCATTGCGAAAATTCAAATTTTATGAGAAATGGTAGTGATTCCAAGACTTTTTTAAAACGAATGAATTTACGGAAGACTTGTGAAAATAGACGCCGCGAGCCTCATTTGAATTTCATGTCCCGTTAGCTTTTTCCCATCTCCTTTCAACTAATGATTGTATTTTGCAAAGAATTAATAGACAGCTGATATTTGCTGTTTTTATACCCTGAACCCATAGAAAATGGGAAATGGAAAATCAGGGTATATTGGTTTTGTGAAAAGTATGTAACAGGCAGAAGCAATCATCGCAGACCCCATAAAGTATATACACTGCGCGTCATCAGGTTAGCGCCCCCCTTTACACTCAACCTCAAAGCTAAATAAAATCTAAACCATCAGAGCTCCATCTTTGAATTTTTTTTACATTATACTCCATTTATTTCTCTTTAAAATACAAAAAGAATGGCTACTGTAACAATAAGGATTATTTTTAAATAATTTTTTTTGCAAAATGTACAAAAAACATGTAACAAAAATTTGGTCATCAGATTAGCGCCCCCTGCGCTAAATTCAATTTATTTAAGTTAATGACCAAAAATAACACCTGTATTTTAAGCTATTGTTATTTTTAAGTAATATTAGTAGTGCGTAGTGCCGTTTTTTGTTTGAAATTACTTAAAAAATTCGATTAGGAATGAAATTATAAAGTTGTTCAATATTATTCAAGGATATGGTTGACCAAGCGTGTTTAGTACCTTCGATTAACTCTGTCTTTGCACTATAATGCTTTCCGGACTCATATACTTTCCTGATCAACCATCCCCAGACGTTTCCAATGATATTAAGGTCGAGTGAGTATGGTGGCCACTCCATGAGATCAATTTTTTGGCCCTGAATCCAGGACTTCAGGGATTTGGAGCATTATCATGCTGGGAAATCTAATGCTGGTTTTCAGACAGGTTATAGAAATGCGGAACAGCAGTTTTAAACACGGTGTTATAGTCCTATGCGTTCATGCGCGATGTCAAAAATTGAAGCTTACAAGCGCTGCAGTAAGATATTGCACCCTACATCAATACCACACCACCCACTCGTGTATACCATAGGCAGTACAAGTTTGTCTTATTTTTTCGATACCTTATGCGATAACTTTTTTATCGAGAATAATCGAAAAATCGGCATTATTATTTCAGCCTAATTTGAACACTTTTAGTCCTGGAGACTTCAAATTCGCCCCCAATTTGCAAAAAACGTATTTCAAGTTCTAGAGACTTGAGCTTTGGAACGTACACATATGTTAGCCATATGATCACGCTCTAAAAGTTAGTTAGATAGTCTAACTACAAGAGAAATTATTCAACAAATAAATTCTTATAAAATATTATAAGAATACACACTACAGCTCTCCCCAAGCGCAGTTGCTGCTAACTGCGCAGTCATTTCAATGGGTACAGGGTATAATAAAGCCCAAGTGCAGTTGCTACTATCGCACAGTTAGCAGAGCACGTGCTTATGCGTACGTATGGATTTATACGTGTGTATTGCATGGTTCAGGGGAATTCGTATTCGAACAATCCCGATTAATGCTATTTTACATGTTATATTACTGATTTTCGTAAAGTGATTTAAACTAGAACGTCAAAACGGAAAAAGCTACAGATTTTTAGAAGCAAATTCGATCTGTGTGTTTAATCTTATCTCAAATTATAGAAAATTTTATAAAAATAATTAATAAAATAAACCTAGAACTATAATGTATATAATGTAAATATATGTAGAAAAGTAAATAGGAATAAGTAAGAAAGCTCTAGTCGAGACTGCTCGACTACGAGATCCCCTAAACCCTTGGAGTAATAGCTATTTCAATCATTTTTCGCGTCTTTCAGCTTACACAAGAAACACGCACACACACACACACGCAGGCACGCACGCACACACACACAGGCATACATACACACACAAGCATAAACACGCATGGGCGCAGTGTACACTTACTATGAGAACTTAATTGATTAATAACTTTTTTTGTGGATATACGATTTTCATGAAACTTTCAGATTATGATTATAACATGCATAGATATGCATGTATTCACCAAAGCACAAGTCTCTCTCTCTAGTATTTGAAATACGCCTTTTACAAACGTGAGGGTGAGGGGGTGAATATAGAGATGGGGGGTAAATTTTAACAAAAACCGAAATTGTATAAATGCATGTAAGCATACATTAAAAATTTGGAGACTCTAGCAATAAAGGTGTAGAAGATATAATTTTATAACTGGTTTTCGATAAGGGTTTTTATCGATAAAAAAAAGATCGGGGTGAGTTATCGAATTTTAATGATAAACTCGATATCCGCGCTGTAATTACGGACATTTTTTTTTTTTAATTTGAAGTCTCTAGCTCTTTTATCTTCTGAAATCGACGCGTTCATACATACGGACAGACGGACGGACAGACAGACGCACAGGGCCAAATCGACTCAGCTCGTCACCCCGATCAAGATTTTGTGGGGTCTGCCACGCGTCCTTCTGCCTGTTACATACATTTCAACAAAACCATTATACCCTGATTTCCCATTGAAAATGGGTTCAGGGTATAAAAATAGGTCTGTCTGAAGGGGTTTGTTGCTCTGACTTCAAACTTTGTTATTTAGAATTCATTCTTTGTAACAATTAAATATATAAATAAGGGATGTTGGAAACAATTTTGAGTCTCCAGTTGAGATAGGTTTTGAGATCTTTTATACATACGAACAGACAGACAGGCCTGATCAATAATATATGTATGTACATACATAGTCACTCAAGAGTTATGGCTATGTTATATCACTAACAGTAAATATTCAAATTTAAATTAGGTATAATTAAAAACTTTTTTCCTGCAAACAAATGCAAATAAGACTACATTATCGACTACGAGATCCTTTGAAATAACCTAAATAACCTCCTTTATAAATAGTGCAGTTCAGTCGGTCATGAATGAAATTTCCGATGATTCTGTTTTATAATTGTTTAACTATTCATATTGCTATTCAAATTACTTAGCTAAGCTCTTTATATCGATGTGAAGGGATAATTTGCAGTATATTAATAAACTACATTAAAATTAGCGTGTTCTAATACATGATACGTATATCTTACATTTTTTAATTTTCAACTTTATTTTTTTAATTTCACAGAAACGTTAACTTATTAATGAATATTAAATTAAAAATTATTATGTATATTCAACTCTTCCACGCCTGAAGTCTAAGATTGAGCTTCATTCTGTTAAGTTCTTTAACTAAATTTAACTAAACAACTATACTTACGTAATATAAACAGTAAAAAATAAATTACATGAAACTAATTGATAAAATTCAATGATATAACTCCTAACGTTGTTGGGCAAATACAATTTTAAAAAAGTAATTGTTTAATTTGAATACGATGAGTCCATTATATATTAAATGCTAAACATTGATTTATTGACACAAATACATCTTTAAACATGTATGTACATGTATACAGCTATAAGCATACCTCCGTTTTGGGTCAAGTTTTGTCAACTCCTGGCCTTTACGTCTACAAAATGCATTCTAAGTTGTGCAGTAAAAAAAATGATTCAATTGTTCGTTTTTTGGTATATGGATTAATTTGACCCAAAAATACGAACTAAATTCATAAATGATACAGGACACCTATGTTTTTAATCAATGTATTTTCGAACATTTAGGTATGTATATATATATACATACCTACACATCAAGCAGTTTTCCAGAATTACTTAAAACCACAATTTCGACCAATGGCCACGGTTGTCAAATATAATTTGTTATTGCATTCATTAAATACATTACATTAGTTATCCGAATTTATAATGTACATATTTGTAATTTTAAATGCAAGCAACAAAACATTTATCTATGTATGTATATACCCTTATGTTAAGTATATCTGCGTCAAACAAGTTTCTTTGCACAAGTATACATATACATACATGTAGACAGTTACACACATAAGAATACTAACATAGTTTGCATGCACTTGAGAATGCGTATTTATGCGACGGTTTTCACATACCGTAAATATATTACAATTGCACAGCACTTTGAAACTCAAATTTACATATATTCAATTTCTTTTATAATATAGTATTAACACAAAGAAATCCCCGTTTAGCTATTCTCAATTTTTCCCTTCTACACAAAATGGCGTTGCCACTAGAGATGCGAGAAAAATATTGAAATTTTGATATCGATTTTAAATCTGCTTTCAGATTCTCTGGTCAGTGGTACGACTAATACTCTCGAACTCTGTAATATCGATATATTGTGCAATATAATTCTAATTTAATGATAAAAAAAAAAAAAATTACAAAACATGAACAAAAAAAATTAAATGTAGGATAATACCAATGAAATCCATTTAAATATTTAATTTTTTATATTATATTGATATTATTAAGTAACTCCATAGCAATCTTCATCGATTGTATTTATCGGTTAGCAAATCTTAATTTTATCAGTTATATCGATACCCCATGTGAACATCCATAAGGAGAAGTTAAAAAAGAGCACACAGTAAAAAAAATTTTTTTTATTTAATATATATATGTATATATATATATATATATATATATATTTAATATATATATTTATATATATATTTAATATATATATTTATATTTATATTTATATATATATATATATATATATGTATGTATGTATGTATTTGTATATTATTCATACATATGTATTATATGTATATGTATATTTTTATACTAAATTGGTGATAAATTAAATTGAAGCCGAATATCATTTTTCCATTTTGAACCAAACATGGATACATTTGATGTCTCTGATAGGAGTAGGTAAGAATTCAAACAAATAGTTATTCCGGTCGTTTAATAACGATTGTTGACCGTAAACATAAATCTTCGTTCATATACATACATATGTATATACCATTATACTGCACTTTTAATTATTTTCATCAAAATAACTTAAAATTGATATAAATCGTTTCAGCTGGTATTTTGGCTCCATGACTAGACAAGAAGCAACCGAAGTATTAATGAGTGAGAGGGAACGAGGAGTTTTTTTGGTTCGCGACAGCAATTCAATCGAAGGCGATTACGTCCTTTGCGTTAGGTAAGTGAACATCAATGTATGGTACACATAAGTCGATGGATATTTCATGCTATTTATTTTTAATTAAAGAGAAGACACTAAGGTTAGTAACTACATTATAAACAAGGTGCAACAACAAGACCAAATTGTTTACCGGATTGGTGACCAATCATTCGAAAACCTTCCTAAGTTATTGACCTTCTATACACTGCATTATTTGGATACCACACCACTGAAGCGACCTGCTCAGAAAAAACTTGAAAAAGTTATTGGCAAATTCGATTTTGTTGGAAGTGTATGTATATAAAAAGAAAAATTTAGATTTTGTGACATTTTGTAGCATTTAGGATCAAGACGATTTACCATTTCAACGAGGTGAAGTTCTCACGATAATCAGAAAAGATGAAGACCAATGGTGGACAGCCCGCAATTCCACTGGTCTAGTTGGACAAATACCAGTTCCCTATGTTCAACGTGTAAGCTTTTTATTATTTTATTCTTTTATATAAATAACATATATATATACAAGTTTTAGATGTAAGGAATAAATAGGATGTCAAAACGAAATGTGTACTTAGACGATTTATGTGAAAAAAAAACCGAAATATTTTTAAACGTTTAAGTTTAAGACTATCAAAAGAGCTCTAACATTATTTTTAAGATAGTGTATATAAAAAGTTATGGTATCCATACAAGTTCGTGCAATGAATATAATATTGCCATAGATATATTATATCATATATGTATTAAGTAATATAATATTTGCGGATCTCTGACGCCGCAAGAGGACTAAGATCCATCACGATAATAAAGATGGATATCAACAGTAGTCAATCTCTCAGAACGACTCATACTACCACTAGGCATGGATTTCGAAAAGTTGATCAATCTTAAGGGGAAATTCAGTTAATATCAAATTTCTGTTTTTGAAGTTGCTTTCATCAAATTAAATCATCATAATCTTGAACTTTTCTTGGTTATTTTTAAAAAGAGTATCCATCCATTATATTTTATTTATTTATTTTTTTTTTTAGTACGATGACATAGTTGAGGAGGATGGCATGGACCATACAGCTACTTCAATTACAAACGGATGTATTGCACGTACGATTGGGTGCAATTCCGATTCACCTTCCACATCATCCAGCCAATTTAGTACATTAAAAAGGACTGATTTAAACGTGCGTAACTTAAATATAAAAAACGGTCATATATTATTATTTATTTAATTTATTCAAATATTTTTACGTATCTTTAGCGCAAATTGCCAGCTCGAGCTCGTGTTAAACAGTCTCGTGTGCCTAATGCTTATGACAAAACTGCACTGAAATTGGAAGTAGGAGATATTATTAAAGTCACCAAAACCAATATAAATGGCCAGTGGGAAGGGGAGCTAAATGGACGAAAAGGTCATTTTCCTTTTACGCACGTTGAATTTATCGATGATTGTGACTTAACCAATATTTGCGCAGATGTTCGATTAAATACTGATTGGGTGGATCAACAAAAATAATATTCAATTATATTTGTCGTGTATTGTAGCTTAAGATTATATATTAAGTGATGTTTACCAATTGTTAAAATATTAAACATATTGATTAATTATATGCTATCCATAACGGAAAATGGCTTGCAATAATGGTAAAAAGATTATTAAAAGTGATTGCTTTTGAATAGATTTTTACAAGATATAAGTTTTATTACTGACCGGAGAACACATAGACTAGACATGTAGAACAAATTTTTCTACAGCAGAAGAAGTTAAGTTGGTCGATCACTGTACTTCGTATTTGCTCGGCTCGGTCGCTGGAGGTTCGAGCAGTGAAAATATTGCACGACAAAGTCAGTGCGCTGCAAGCGCTCAAACGAAATGGTCCCATTCTTATATGAAGCACAGCTATTCGCTACATGTCTAGTCTATGTGTGCTCTGGTCAGTGGTTTTATTTAGTTGTGGTTTATTTTCATGAATTTAGTTTGTATGTAGAAATGATATAAACATATACAAATTTTCGAATTCGAAGACTTACAATCAAAAAGCTTATTTGTAAAAAAAAAAGTCTTGTCGAGACTGGGAACATACCCTGAATCCTAAGCTCAATAGGCGAAAGAAAAACAAAGTAAGAACGTTGCAGTCGAGCGATACCGTTTGCAGAAGACTCATTCACAGCCCAAACGCTGTTAACCAGAGTATAAAGTGCAATTTTCAAGTCTAGTGCGCAACAAAAAACAGCATGATCCCATTAAAATTGGAAAATCATCGATAGCTATTGCTATCATCATTGCATTCAAATTACATACATATATAATTTATACAATTTTGATTTTTATTATATATTTATATCCATATATTGGATACCGGCTTCAAGTTAGCAGCAGATTAGAATTTTTTAGAATTTCGATTGATTTCTGGACTTTCTAGCCGTTACTGTAGTTTTGCCTGATGACGCTCTCTTAATAAGCTATTCTATCTTAGCAACTGGCTGGTCAAGCAAAGCAGTAGCGCGGGTGCTAAAGGCGACACAAGTAATGTTAGAGTAGGGGGTTCGAATCTCTTCGGTGTTATTTTTATACCCTGAACCCATTGAAAATGGGAAATCAGGGTATAATGGTTTTGTGAAAAGTATGTAACAGGCAGAAGGAATCATCGCAGACCCCATAAAGTATATATATTCTTGATCAGGACGACGAGCTGAGTCGATATAGCCCTGTCCGTCCGTATGAGCAAAAGAATCTCAGAAGATATAAGAGCTAGAGAGCTGAAATTTGGCGTGCATACTATCGTGTATACGAGTAGGCAGTACAAGTTTATCTTATTTTTTCGATAACTCGTCCGATAACTTTTTTATCGAGAATAATCGAAAAATCGACATTGTTTTTTCAGCCTAATTTGAACACTTTTAGACCTGGAGACTTCAAATTGCGTTGTATCACTGTCCAAACAACACATAGACTACACATGTAGAGCAACGTTTTTCCACGCCGCAAAATCTGTGTAGCAGGTCCCGGCCAACTTCATATTCGCTCGGCTTGGTATTGGCTGGCTCGGGTAATGAAAGATAGCACGACGAAATCAGTGCGGTCTAAGCACGCAAATGAGATGGTCATGCATGCGCTTTGCGTTTTTTGTCTTACTCTCCCTTTCTCTCTCTCTCTCTCTCTCTGTGGGATCTCAAATCATGAAGCTCAGCAGCGCACAAAAATTGAAATTTCTTCGCGACGGTCCCAGCTCTTTCCTTTTGAGTAAAGAGTATACCGAAATCTTAATCATAATAGCCTATTTGATAGTCACATTACGATTCAAATCATACAAAATTTACAAACTACTAAATCCAGAGACAATTAGCTTGCCATCCCATACAAGCATACACATACACAAATGTATGTATGCATGTGCTCACTTCACAAGGCAGGCCAACGGCAAATATTGGGCTGATGATAGACGAAAATACTGAGAAAGAATTGAGTTTCGCGACGCACGCACACAAAAGCACATACACGTAGCAAGGATGTAAGTGTGTGTGTGCATGCTCGTCGCGAAAATGTATTCGTTCTGTGCACAACAGCCTGTGCAAATTGTAAAGCCCAAAATTTGCCGTTGGTTGGGATGGCAAGCTAATTGTCTCTGGATTTAGTAGTTTGTAAATTTTGTATGATTTGCAGAGCTTGCAAATGAGAGTTGAGCGTTTTTTCGTTTATTCTCTTCCTCGCATCATAACCAAAAAAAATTGTGCAGACACGTCTCACTCTGAGCGTCACTCTCTGTTTTCTTTAGCATCTGTTTCGCTCAGACGCAATGCAATGACTCGTTCGTGTGACGCTCTCACATGAGTGTCGCGTAAAACAGGGTGACCGCGCCGGACCAAACGAAAAATACCAATTTGGTCTCAAAAATATACTATAAAATACTATTTCATATTTTATCGTCTGGAATCGTCTGGAAATTCAAATTATAATAAAATAATAACTGACTTATTATATATAGAAAAAATAAGGGTTTTCCCATTGCAAAAAATGTTTGTTGTTTATTTCATTTTATAAAATTAATAATATTTCAGTCCAACATAAAACTAGAACAATATGCATTCGTATTCAATTCCATATTCCAATATATATTTAAAGTCTTAAAATTAATTAAATGCTTAAAATTCAAAAAATGTTTGTTGTTTATTTCATTTTATAAAATTAATAATATTTCAGTCCAACATAAAACTAGAACAATATGCATTCGTATTCAATTCCATATTCCAATATATATTTAAAGTCTTAAAATTAATTAAATGCTTAAAATTCATTTTGTAACATTTTCTTAAAATAAAATAATAAAGGCACTTCTTTGTCCGGTCTTGCTAGTTTCTCTTAAGTTCATTTAATTATATTTACTAGCCTTCTTCGTCAGAGCAGCTTAAATTCAATTTGTTGAAATCTTTACATAACATGTGTTCACTGGGCTTAAAATTATTGCACCCATTTTCGCGCAATGATTATTGTACATGTAATATATGTGATATATTTACATTTTTAAAGCGGTTTCGATTTTTCGTTTTGATTAAATTAATTTGAGAGAATATGCGTTCACACGAAGGATTAGAAACGGGAAAAATTATTAAATCTTTGTTTTTGTGTAGCCGCATGCTGCTTAAGTGACGCCAGCCTACTCAAAATGTTAGTCTGGCACGCTTTGCAGTGCGCATCCATATTATTAGCGCTCCTTCCCAGCCATTTTTCATTTTCCGGCATAGTCTCTCACTCAGCTCTATATTTTTGCTTTTGATTTAAAGAGTGACCAAACCGAAAATACCATATAATACCATAAAATCGAAGAAAAATGCTACTAAATACCTATATACCATTAAAATACTTTTGAGCAAAATCGGAGCTGATAAAATACCAAAAATTATTTAAAATACCATATTCGGTCACCCTGGCTCAATGTTTCCCTTGCTCTCTCTCTCTCTCTCGATGCTCTCTGCTCTCTCAAATGTGTATATGTATGTATGCATGTGAGGCTCACATTGTGAGCACAAGCAGCAGCTCACGAAAATTGAAATTTCTTCGCATCAAGAACCCATGCCTTCCAGTGTTGCCGAAACTTTTTCAGCAAAAGTAGCAAAATCGAAGGCTGAAAGTAGCTAAAAGTAGCCAACTTTCTTCTAAAATAGCTGAAAAAGTAGCAAAAAAGAAAACAGTGCCGTTTTTTTTTTCATAAAAAGTCAACTTTATTTATTTAATTATTATATCTCATCTATGACCACCAACTCGTCATTTTCACCATTGTCGCTTTTATAATTTGCCTTTATTAAGGTAGTTGGGTGGAACGCTATACTCATAGCAAAAAAAAAAAAAAATAATTCTAGATAAAAAAAGTTATCGGATGAGTTATCGAAAAAATATGATGCATGCCAAATTTCAGCTGCGATGATTCCTTCTGCCCGTTACATACTTTTTCACAAAACCATTCCCATTTTCAATGGGCTCAGGGTATAAAAACTGATAAGAAATGAAATTTGCATAACATTTTAGAAAGCTTACCTATTATATATATATATTTGAAAATAGCCAGATTTGTAGCTAATAGCTGTTTGAAAATTTGTGTAGCAATCGGACTCAAGAAGTAGCCAGATCTAGCTACAAAATAGCTGATTCGGCAACACAGATGCCTTCCCTTCTGTGTGAAGGGTATTCCGAACTGTTTAAGCCGTTTGCCATGCGTTTTCGTTATTATTTGTCGGAAGAGTATGAAAGCGTTGGTGCGCATAATGAAAATGTTTTCGCGACGAGCATGCACACACACACTTACAGTATGCTACATGTACTATGAGCATTTGTATGCCTGTGTGCAAAGCCCTTGCTGGCTGTAGCAATTTCAAATCCTAGCATTTGAATTTGGTCGATCTTGTGAAGTGCTCACACTTACAGAAATATGTTTGATTGTGTGTACGCAGGGGCCGCGATGCTCACAAATGATGGGGTGATCATTGTAGAAGCATTTTAGTGCCTTTACATGTATGTGCGTGTGTGTATGTTTATATGTATGTGTATGCATGCGACATGAGCATTGACGTATGTCTACGACAACTTTGAATTGTGTGAACGATTTTGGGTTTCAACTTTGTATAGTCTATTGCCTTTTCTGTTGGTATGTTGCAGAGAACACACAATAATGATCTCCGCTTCTTCACACCTCATACATGATCAGCTGACCAGCAGCTGCATGGCGAGGGGAAGATAGTACGGAGATACTTTTTATTCATACAATACTTTACAATAGTATTTCTTAAGAATATGAGTAGCGCCTATAAGATACTTAGAAATATACAGAAGGTCAATATTTACCGAAACTTTTCATAAAATGAATTAATTTAAATGGCCATAAGTGCACAAAATAACAGTGCAGCTTAATGTTACAAAATACAGATAAAAGGAGCAATTTAAAGATAATACAAAATGACAATAAAGTGCTTGAGTAGCTGATAATAGACTAATTAGATAAATAAAATATAAATTTAACAATAGTAATAGATAGCATTAATTAATATAATTCAAATTTCTTTTTCCATTAATAAGCATCTGTAAGATGCACTGAGAAATTAGCCCAAAGAAGCTAATTGGAATTTTAGAGAAAAGTCGAGACAAAGTCTGGTCATTTTCTCCAATATGGGTATAAGCTAAAGATAGTTTAAATTTCAGAAAATTAATGATAATTAATATAGATAATTATTTTCTTTTCATTTTACATTTGAGTTGCAATAACTAAAAGAATATGCACAACTGTCACCATACAATGTTTGTGCAGTAGTAAGTAGTTACATATGTAGTTATCGGTGAGTTATCGAGAGTAACTACATATATGGCAAGTCAAAGACTATGAACAATAAGAATTAACAATTGATAAAAAATTATTGATATTAAGTTCTAAAGTTAATGTTATCAATTAATTATATACTAGTTTTAATTATTATTAGGTTTAGTTTACATATTTACAATGTTTATGCATAGCGATATTTGCTGCAATATATCGTATGTGTAAACATATGTTTGATTTTGATTGCAACTATATAATAATTATTTTTAAATTAATTTAATATAGTTTTTTTTTTTTATGTCTATGAAGAACACACATTAATGATCTCCGCCTCTTCCCATTCTCGTACATGAACAGCTGACCTGCAGCTGCATGATGAGGGGAAGAGTACGGGGATACTCTTTATTTATTTAATACTTCACAATAGCATTTTTTTATAAATATAAATAGCGCCTATGAGATAACTAAAATCTAAAAAGGACTATATTTGTCGAAACTTTTCATTAAATGATTAAATTTAAATGGCCATAAGTGCACAAAAATAACAGTGCAGCTTAATGTTACAAAATACTAATAAAAAGAGCAAATTAAAGATAATTCAAAATAACAATAAAGTGCTTGAGTAGCTTACAATAGACTAATTAGATGAGTAAGATAAAAGTTTAACAACAGTAATAGATAGCATTAATTAATATAATTCAATTTTTTCATTTATAAGCATCTACAAGATGCACAGAGAAAAATAGCCCCAAGTGGCCAATTGGAATAATAGAGAAAAGTCGAGACAAAGTCTGGTCATTTTCTCCAATACGGGCTTAAGCTAAAATTAGCTTTGATCTCTATGTGATCCAAATACGACCCTATAGGCAGCAAGTGGTGATGGTGGTGGTAGTGGCCGCGGCATTGGCGCAATACCCTCGAAAACAGGTAGTCGTTGCGGCTGGTGGGCTGCTGTTTGTGCAGCTTCGTTGCGTTGCTGAGCCTCACGTCGGCGAAGGAATCGCTCCCTACTTTCAGCAATTTCGTCGGCTTCCCGTTGTAGTTGTCGCTGGGTGCGTAGAGCAATGTCATTGGCCAAATGCGTATTTACGAGACTCGTGTATCTTGCCAATGTTATCCGCTGTGGGATGAACGGGTCGTAGGCAATGTTTTTGGCCAAGTTGTTGGTATGGACCCGGAGTCGATCATAGTATTTGGCGCAGAGATTGTTGAGTATATCATCCGCAGATAAAACTTCTAGATCAGCTCTGATGCGCGCGTTCGAAACAAAGTACTGAGCACCAGAAATGGCTCTCAGAGCTTTGTTGTGTACGACTCGAATGCGGCTGAATTGCGCCTCAGATAGCAAAGCACCCCATACAGGCAGCGAGTATTGCCAAAGTGGGGCAACTAGCTGCTTGTATATGATGACTTTAGTCCTTAGAGTCAATTTACTGTCTTTATTGATGAGCCAATCTATCTTTTTAAGCCTAGCCCTAACCCTAGTAACGACCGTAGTGACATGTTGTGAGAAGCGCAGTTTCGTATCTAGAGTAACACCCAAATATGAATGAGAAGTGCCATTTTCAATGGTTTCGTTGCCAATGCGAATAGCCTGATATGGCGCTATAACTCTAAGCGTATGCATGATATGCATAGTCTTGTTTGCATTAATTGTAATGCACCACTTGCTCGCCCATTCAGCCAAACTATCCATATACGCCTGCTGCTGACTGAGCGCGACTGCTTGACGAGAGTCAGCCGAAAGAACGATGACGTCGTCAGCATAAGTGGCAATCAAAGTCCCTCGCGGATAAGCTGGCCTCGGTATATCGCTGGTGTACACATTGTACAAGATAGGCCCGAGCAAGCTACCTTGTGGCACACCAGCGTGAATTTGCTTAATACCTGAGCGACAGCCACCGTGACACTCAACAATAAAAGTGCGATCTGTTAGATAGCAGCAGAGGATGCGGTAGAGAGCATCCGGCAATAGCATCTTGAGCTTATACTTCAAGCCTGTATGCCACACTCGATCAAAGGCTTCCTTGATATCCATGTACACAGCAGAGCAGTATTTATGGTCATCAAACGCTTTAATAATAAATTGGGTGACTCGACCCAATTGCTGTTCAGCTGAGTGCGCTTTGCGGAATCCAAATTGATGGTTTGGGATCGCATTTACAAGAGTATCTTGCTCCAGCATACGGCTCAAAATAAGATACTCGAGTATCTTTGAGAGGCCAGACAGCAGACTTATTGGCCTGTATGATGCGACGTGTTGCGTAGGCTTGCCAGGCTTATGCGCCATCTTCACCATCGCTAACTTCCAGCAAGAAGGGAAATGACCCAGTCTAAAAGAGTTATTGCATATCAAGACGAGATACAGAATAGCCTTCATAGGCAGCGCTTTAATGGTGTGATTATCAATTTGATCCAATCCAGCCGCTTTTTTGTTCTCTAGCGTGCTGATGTGACTGATGACCTCAGCCGCAGTGACTGGCCGAAATGAGACTGAAGCAGTCAAAGATGGCTGGCTAACTTGAGCCTCGATCTCGGCCAGATCACTGGGCGGCGTAGTCACGATTGGCTGAAAACGCTGCTCAAGACTTGCAGCAAATGTTTCGGCCTTCTCGGCTGTTGTCTTGCACCAGACATTTTGCGCATTAGAGCCATTGCCACTGGAGGACTTCAACAGCGGTAGATTTGGAGCAGGCTGCCGCTTGATCTCGTTGGTCAGCCGCCAGAGCTTCTGCATACTATATCTATCAGTTGGATCGATAGATCTAAATAGCTCTTCCTCATACTTCTGCCTAGCATATATGAGCTCTTTGCGTATGCGATTCGACAGCCTGTTGCAGAGCATCTTAAGCATCGGATTGCGATTTCGAGCGAGATAGCGCTTGACTTGCTTATGGGCTTCGATAAGTTGCAGAGTCTGTCTATCTACACGAAATCTAGTCCTCGTTATCTTGCGTGGGTTCTGTGCATTCGCATAGTTTGCAGCATCTTCAATATTTTTGACAAAAATATTGACCACATCATCAACATCATCAGCACTGCTGATCTCAGTGTTGAGCAAGATTTTTTCATTTAGATAGCTCTGAAATTTGTTGACGTTGGCATTCAAATCAAGCAGGTGGCCTTTTGCTCTGCTGGTGACAGGCTTCTCAACCAGCTGAACTTGCAGCGGGAGATGATCAGAGCTGAGCTCGAAAGAGTCAGTGATGGTCAGCAAATCTCGCCTGATGCCTTTAAATAGCGCAAAGTCAATGGCAGACGGAGTTTGGCGCGAATTAAACGGAAAATGGGTGGGCGACCCAGTTGCCAGAATGTTGCAATTCACTTGTAGAATACTATTGACTAGCATTCGGCCACGGAGACAAGATCTGGCGTTGCCCCACCACTGACTTTTCGCATTCCAGTCACCACCGACTATAAAAGTGTCACCCAGAGAAGATAGCAGGTTGTTGAAATCTTGCCCAGACCAGATGATTTGCGGCGGGCAGTAGATTGAGACAATATTGATATGACGGCCATTTTGCAGGCTGACTGAAACTTCGACAGATTGATGCGAGTCGTAAGATGTAAAGCGCATAGCATAATGGCATATATGTTGTTTAATTATAAAGGCTGCACCTCCTCTGCGCCTGTTTGAGGGGTGATTTGCTAAATAAACAATATAGCCATTAATAGCAATGCTATCGCTATCAGTCAGATGCGTCTCAGACACTAGCATTATGTCTATATCGTGCTTGACGAGATATAGATTGAGCTCATTAAGCTTTTTCTTGACACCGGCAGCATTCCAAAAAGATATCTTGATGTTGTTGACACGTTGAGTTACAGCATGCTGCAGTGCAGCGCTGCGTCTACTGGCATTTGGGGAAGTGGATACATTACTAGACATTTGAAGGCTCATTGGGACCAACTCTGGCCATCAAGAAGGCAAAGACAGTGGTCATCATCTCAATGAGTTTATCTAATTTAGCCTCTAATCTAGAGCTAACTTGTACTGGCATGCTTGGCATATTCGCATTTATTGGCTGCTCGAAACGTTGAAAATGAACACCCCCACTAACAGGATGCGCACCCCCATCTATTGGTTGCGGATGCCTACGGCGCGTACTCAGACTACGGCTGCGTTTTGGCTGCGGCGGCCGCTGTGCGCTTGCCTGCCTAGGCAAACGGACTTGTTGCTGCTGCTGTTGTTGTTGCTGGCTAACTTTGGTGGCTTTTTGCCTAGACTGACGCTGTTTGCTGCTAATAGCTGCCGGTCCTTTTCAGCCTGCATGCGAGGGAATCACATACACAATTGCCCTGCTTTTTCTCGCCTCAAGCTTTAGGCTGCCCAGCAGCGTAAAGGTGAGAGAAGAAGGAACAGGGTGTCTTTATTCATTTCTCAGTGCTTTGCATTAGTACTTTCTAGAAATTAGTTGGCAGCTTATTTACAATTCACTTATGTGGTAAGTATTATAAGCTAGTAGTAGGCGAAACTTAATATAAGTGTTTATTAATAAAGTTTGAATTTTACAAATAAATGAGTGTTTTCTTTTTTATATACATATATATATCTATCTAGTAAGGTTATAGTTATTTATACAGATTTATTTTGGTGGGGAAGAGTAAAGACTAAGTCAGATTTTCTTCGTTAAATTCAATTTAGATTACTGTTCTTTAAATACAATTTGGTTTACTATTCTTTAAATTTAATTTGGATTACTATTCTTAAATTTAATTACATTTAGCTGGTTTGTTAGTTGTTAATTTGATAACTCTAGAAACGTCATCAGTCGCTGTCATCCGGTCTTCAGTGGTCCGGGGGGGAAGGCAGAAGAAGGCGCTGCTGTCGATGCTCTTATTTGTAGCTATGTCCAGGTTGTAAGTACTCAGTGGATCCAGGAGAGAGGCTAGTCTGAGACTTGCTATTTATTCATAGGCACCCTTTATTTTCTGGCTTTTGCTTACTTTGTTTCTTTCCGCAGTATTCGTCTTTATTTAGAATTTGTTATACCGTGATTGCTTGCTAGATTATTTATTTGCTTTGCTTGATCTTTTTGAAATTTTTATTTATTGTTTTTATTGTTGGTTTTATTAGTAAGAATATTAATTTATTATTGGCTTGCTATGGGCTTTAACTTTGTTTATATTTAAGTTTTTGGATTTATTATTATTGTTATTATTATTTTTTTTTTTTAAATCTCTTTTTTTTTGTTAGTTTTGACTGCAAGATTCACTCAGTAGCGTGTATAGCGAGGTGGGTATATTATTAAAATATCGTGTCTTAGTTATAAGTTTATTTATTCGTTTTGTTTATCCATTTTAACATTTGTTTTATTTATTAATTTATTGCTAAGTGTTTTTATTATTTGCTTTGTTAAGTCGGTTATTTATTTATAATTATGCTTGTTAAGTGTATTAATTTTGTTTTTACTTAGGGTTTAGCACTTTTATTAATAAGTTTTGTTGCGAGTGTTGCATATGTAAGTAGAAGTTTAGCCCGTTTAGTTTTGTTGCTTGTGTTTATAGTCTTAATTTGCAGGAGGCATTAGTTGAGGCGGCCATGTTGTAAGATTGGTAAGTACATATTTGTTTTCGTCGTTTACTTGCAAATTTATTATATTAAGTTGAGATCATTTAAAATTGTCGGCAAGAGAACTTCAACTGCATGTATTTCGATGATTTATTTTATTGGATCATAGAATTATTTGTATTCGCGCGAGGTATTTGTTATATTTGCGTGTGCTAGCGTAGCTTGCGCGTCAATTTATCTTTGAGTAGGGTTGCTTACTTTATCATTATCGAGTTTTAGTATTTTGTACAGTTTTATCGTTATCGAATTTTTAACATTTTGTGTATTTTCAGCTTTGTTCTTATTTGGTGTCTGGATTCGCTTCGGTAAGTAGTTTCAATTTATTAGGATTCAGGAGTTAATTATTGTTTGTTGAGTACTGTGTTATAGTTTAAAGTTGTTTGTATTATTTCAGTGTAATTTGTTTCATTGCAGGTGGCACCAGAGAGGACTGCCAAGTTGATGATGGCTGGGTAAGTATGTGCTTTTATATGTAGCAAAAAGGACTGGCTTTATTATTATAAATCTTTTTATTTCCAGATAAGACGTGGAAAGTTACCGAGTCTGATTTTATAGTATATACATAGGTTATTTGTTATTCTTAGGTTATTGTTTTGTTTGTAGAATTGTCATTAGTTTTTTGTTTACTTGTATCCCTTAGTGTGAGTTATTGTTTGTTTAGACTTTGTTTCATTTAGTGATTTTTAGGCTTTTAGGAATATTTGTCTTGTTATTTAGTGTAGTAATTTAAGATTGCATTTGCCTGGTGTAATTTGAGTTTTAATATATGGCGCAGAGTATTTGTTTCCTTTGTGGCTATCGAATTTTGTCAAATAGCGTACTTTAGGATGTGTTCATACTAGGTGTTTATGTTTGGATTATATTATGCTTATTTAGTTTACGCAGGTAACTAAGTTGTTGTTTAATAGGTCTTTTATAATTTATAAATTTTTATTTTTATTTTATTTTATTTATTTATTTATTTTATTTCATTTATTTGTTTTATTTTATTTTTATTATTTTTTTATGAGCAGTACGTGCGAGGGTGGGTATCAAAGTTGCTTCCTTTTGTTTCTTGTTGAAGATGTCTGCTTTGTCAGCTTCTTTTCTTCGCTTAGACTTGTCTTGTTCTCAGTATTAGCGTTTGATTTAGTTTTTGGTTGTTATGTGCTATATATATTTATTGTTTGATTTATTATTATTATTATTATTATTTTTATTTTTATTTTATTTTTTTTTTTTTTCCATATCTGATTGTTGTTTTATTAGTGATGTTATTATTATTAGTTAGTTATAGTGTAATTACTAGTTAGTTGTATTGTATTATATTATTAGTTATTTAGAATTGCATTAATATGTTTTGTATTTGTGGGGAATATTGTATAATGTTGTTATTATTAGTTAGTTATAGTGAATTATGTTATTTCTTTGTAGCTGTGAATTATTTATTAGGTAGCTATAGGTGTGAAGCTAGGTTGGAGAGCGATTGTTTATTTTCCTTCTAGAAAATAATTTTATAGTTTCCCAGTTTTTATCAATTAGAGGGCTTTATAGTTTAAAGGTACGTGATGAGAATTATTGATTGCAAGCTGTTGTCTAGTCTAGTTATTTTTTATTTTTTGTTTTTTTGTTTTTTTTTTGTTTGTTTTTTTTTTTGTTGTTGTTTTTATTTTAGTTTAGATTTTGCAGCGAGCAGCTTGTTGATTTTAAGTATTAATTTGACTATTGTGTGATTTTAATTCAACAGTAAACTTTTAATGAGTTTGTATTAAGTGTTCGTGTTAGGTTAATGAGAGTATAAACTGCTTACGAAGCTTGTGAGTGGGTAAGCGTTTTGGTGTATCTTGTTGTACAAGCAATAGATTTAGTGTTTGGTTGTTGTGTGCTATATATTTTTATTATTTAATTTTGTCTGATTGTTGATTAATTAATTATGTTATTATTATAAGTTAGTTATATTGCAATTACTAGTTAGTTATATTGAATTATATTGCCAGATATTTATGATTGCTTTAATATGTTAGAGTAGTCAAATAGTTTATCAGTTTTTATGATTTAAGTGCTTGTAGTTTGTAGATGTGAGGATTATTGTATATTATTGTTGTTATAAGTTAGTTATAGAATTATGTTATTTGTTTGCTGCGGTATAGATAGTTGTAGGTGTGCGGGCAAGTTGCAGAGCATTTGTTTATTTTTCTTATTAGAGTATAATTTCATAGCTTCCCAGTTTTGTACAAATAGGGGACATTATAGTTTAAAGGTAAGTTATGAGAATTATTGATTACGAACTGTTGTCTAATCTAGTTATTTTTTATTTTATTTTATTATTTTTATTTATTTTTAATTTATTTTATTATTATTATTTTTTTTTTTTTTTTTTTTTTGTTTTTTTTTGTTTAGTTTAGATTTTGCAGCAAGCAGCTTGTTGATTGTAAGTATTAATTTGTCTATTTTGTTTCTTTAATTCAGCAGCAAAATTTTAGTGAGTTGTATCTTTCAGATAGCGCTTGAAGATGGCACTGTCTAGCATTTGTATTAAGTGTTCGTGTCTGATTAATGAGAGTATAAACTGCTTACGAGGCTTGTGTGTGGGTAAGCGTCTTGATGTCTTGTTGATTGTAAGTATTAGTTTGTCTTTTTTGTGTCTTTAATTCAGCAGTAAAATTTTAATGAGTTGTATCTTTCAGATAGCGCTTGAAG